>NW_009650250.1:498414-502608 GCF_000708025.1 Charadrius vociferus
AAAAAAGTGCTAAATTTATATGGAGAGGTTATAAGTAAAAACTGTGGAAATGAATTATGAAAGAAGGATTTTTTCTGTAAACTCTTTAATTTTTTTCTGAGTCTAAAAATTCTATGAATACAAACTTTTTTAGACTCTTCAAAATATTTTGACAATTTTTAATTGCTGCACAGTTTACAAACACTTTAAATCTATCTTTTTTTTTTTTTAAATCGTCAGTGTGAAGACTGCTACCTTTTTCTGGAAGGTAAGAAAGAGGAGAACAATTTCCATCAAAGGCACAGCCTATTTGCCATAAGGCAGAGAGAGAAAATATCTGCAAGCTAGCTCACTTTTTAATAATCGTTCAGAAAGACAGGACTGAGATTTTAAGGCCAAGGATAAATATTTGGAGAAACTTCAATGGAGTAAAACTATAAATGCTTGATTGGGGCTAGTGTATGAACAATTCAGTAGCAGAATTTTCCATTGCATTCTCTGCGTGGAGACTATGCTTTAATTTTTTTTTTTGGATATGCCTAAAACGTATATCTTCTGTGTTTGTAGGTGGTCTGGATCTTTAGTCTCCTGTAAATAAAGTCAAGCCATTTACCTCCTGACAGAGAGTTTCCTAAAATCTTAACTAGGTTATCTAAACTGTCTCTCCCAGTGCAGATCGTTCCCATACAAGGGAGGAGGAAGTTCTAAGTCTTCTATCCAATGCACACTGTGATTTGAATAGATCAGATGTGGTTCAGGGAATCGTGAGCTTTAACTTGATTTTGCTTCTGTCATATGACAAGCAACCTGACAAGTCTGTTAATTTGGTTTTGTTTCTTCCTTGCCAGAAAAGTAGGATTAATGCTCCTGCTGCTATCTGCATCCTAGGGAAATAGCTCAGTTGGTAGATTGATATCTATGGAAGGTTTGGATTATATGATCAGCCCACAAAATACAGGCATGTGTTTTGTATGGCACATCCCTGAGGTGGTCTTGATATATTTGGGCTAGTTATATGCAAGCAGGATTTCCTTTGAGGACTACTTTATTACATATATTCCCTTCACAGTATACTAGTATAATTTATGGTAATTGCCTTATTCCTTGCCAACTCTGCTAGCTGTTTAGCAGCAGACAAGTATTAGAAAAGGACTCTGAAGCCACGGCCTAGCTGTGTTTTACAAGCTAGTGGTTGAATCTACTAACTGTTCAAAAAAACATCGGGTCAAAGTCAAAGGGAGAGTCTTCTGGATTAAGTTATGAGGGAACTCTACAGTCTGCCAAGAAGAATGTATGACGAATACAGTGCGATTCTGATGTCTTTTAGATGGTGTGATGTTATCCTGTCTGACATTATTCTATTAGGTACATGATGTGAAATGGCATAATGTTGCATGCAATAAAACCATGTTGAATTAAAAGCTAGAACAGTAACGACAAAGCCAAACAGACTAACAATAGCTTCCTTATAAGCCAACAAATAAAACCCCCAGCTTTCCAAACTAAGTCTGGATCTTTCCATTCAGCTGAAGTTAATATTATTTCAAGCAGGCTTAGTTTTTTACCATTACACATACCTTCACACCCACACAGTTTATTTCTGGTTCTGCCTATGAATTCTTAATGTCTAAGCTTTAATAGGAAATGCATTTACTGAGTCAATTAGTGCTGCAGCTGCTACTTGTTTTAGCCCTACTGTAACTGTTATAAAGGGGAAAAAAAGGTGTCATAACCTTCACAGCTGTCTCCTATATCAGTCTGCTATACCTGATGTAAAAGTATGAATAAAACAGAAGTGCAAGTTCAGCTAGTTTGCCAACCCTCCAATGCCTTAGCAAAACACCCTTGAGTTTGATATTACTTCTTTAAAAAAAACAAAATTCTTTTGCCATCCAGCCCTTCTATGGGCCATCGAAGCAATCGCACAGGCATGTGCAGACCCTGCCTCAGTCCATCATTACTAACAAAGCAGTTCTGTGAGTTGGACTTGTACAAAATTATCGCTGGCATCAGGGGAAACAGAAGCTTGGCCTGGGATTTAGGAGGTGAATATCTCAAGGATTTTTCCATATGTAATCTGAAAAGTTCTAGCTATTTGCATCTTTCAGGATGAACGGCTTATCTTTTACTCTTAATGGCACAGGCAGAGCACATTTTTTTTACTCTGTGTGTGTGTTTTACTGAGCTGTTTCTCAGGGTATCATTTGCAGGTGTCATGTAATTAAAGTTTAGGTTTAGCCTAAGGTTTTTTTTTAAATAGTACTTTTCCAATTCAGACTATCTCGGGGTACTTAGGTGGTGGAGTGATTATATAGGTGATTAACTCAGTCATTACATGCTCAGCAGTAGTTCACACACAGCTCTGTACGGTACAACCTGAATTTTATAGAAGAATCTAATGTTAGTCTAGACACCAGGGTCATCCGCTCCTCTTTTAGTAGCAGCCTTGTGGGACCTTTAAACTTCTACTTAGAGGCTGGCAAAGGGTTTAGCTTTATGATTGCCATTAACAGAGAACAGCAGCTGGACTTTCCTATGCATTACATGCTGCAGCGTTAGCAGCTGGTTAGAAAAACATATCATCCCCTTTAAAGCCCATGACCTCCTTCCCCCAAAAGGATGGATGTCAATCAGTGAAGCAGGGCTGAGACGATTGTGTTTTAGTTTCTAATTGTCTTGGAAATGTGCGGTTCGCCACCTTGGATAGCATATAGTTCCAGATGTCCTAAAAGTCCTTTGCCGTTCTTTGATGAGGAATATTCATTTGTGATGCTGTGATTTCTAGACCCAACGTTTTGGACAATAAATTACGGCCGTCGGTCACACATGGTAGATAATGAAGCATTCCCATAAGAAACCTACGATAAGAGGAACTCTCAAAGAAAGACAGTCTTGAATTATCATGAACAAATCGAAGGAGCTTGTTTGTGTGTTTTGCTTTCTGTTTTAAAAATGGCATAACCATGAAAGTTGCTTTCAGTCTTAAGTACAGAGTAAGGCAATATGCCAGATCATACTTGCTTTTAGAGTTGGATGCTGACATCCTGATTGGCAGAACGTGCAACTTTGCCTCTTACCGTAAGGACAGGACTGCACTGTGGCCACATCAGCTTATGGCACTTCACTTGGCATAAGGTAGATCATAATGAAGCCTGTACACCCGAGTGACCCTGGACAAACCTCACTGAGGGCGGTGACTTTTAGTCCAGCACAGTCAGTAGGAGATTAGTCCCAATCAAAATTAACAAGACACTGCCATGTCAGAAATGTCCTTGCTCGTCTTCTCCATGACAGAGAATGGAGCACTAGGAGAGGGACAAAATAAGTATTATCTCAAGAGTAGGATGTACCTGAAAGGAATGCAGATTCCCTTTTGTTGGTAAGGAGGGGGTAAAGAAATTAATTGTTAAAGATGTTTCAGGATGACTCCAGACCAGGGAAAAAAAAATAAAGTCAAAACCAAAAAAGTGGATGTCTGCCTAGGAAAGAGTAAGATCCAGTTTTTTCTTTTGTAGTTTAAGACCTGCTCATTTACTGTTATAAATTATAAGGACAGAAGACTTATGAGACATGAACAGAAACTTGGATTTCATAAACTGAAAATTTGAAAGCAAGGTTTAATAACAGTAAATACTGATCAAAAAAGTTTTAAGAATGACTGAGAAAGATATCAATAATAGTAGATAACACATTGGATTAAAACCTATTAAAAGGAAGATCGTATCCAGAAATTTAGTTGAGTTCTCTAAGAGAATAGGGCAAAGCATAGAATGGTTTGAAGAACCTAGATGGGAATTTACCTAGAGCTCTGAAAGCTTCTGTTACAATTTTAGACTTACCAAGTTTCTGACCTAGAAAGTGAAACATCTGAATAATCAAATTGCTACAGTAGGAACAGTGATAACTGGAAGCAACTAAAGATGAAGAGAAAGAACAAACTGAGCATCATCTCAGCAGTGGACAACTTCCTTCATTTTTTAGGGAAGGGATGTGAAAGTCATTGTAGCTGTGTATGTTAAAAGGGAATTTACAGCTGTTGTAAACACCCACTGGGCCCAGCTGAGATGATTTTTCTACTGCAGGCTTATAAGTGGTTTGAAGACTTGATAGTATTTCTGGCTGTGGGAAGCCAGAGGCAGACTGCTTTGCAGCAACAGGAGCCACGAGGCAAAATATATCTGCTGTTATTTGTGGCTTTTCAAAAACATTTTGATT
>NW_009650250.1:502621-529875 GCF_000708025.1 Charadrius vociferus
TCCCTACAGTTCATTTACAATTTTGTTGCATTGATTCATACTTTGTGCTTTGTAGCATCTCACCTGCTTTGTGGCTCCTCTCAGATGTAGGTAGGGACTTATTCTTTTTTTCATTCTTGTGTAAATGCTGAAAGACTGGGCCAGTTCTTCCAACCACAGCTCATTGAAATAGTCATCTTGGCTAAGGGCAGGCCCTTCGAAACAGTCTAAATTGGGCTCGTCAGTTGGAAGGTGATTACTTTGATAGTCTCTGTGATCTGGCTATAAATGGTAAACCCATTGGAAGTGTCTGAAAAACAGTCAGTTTAGAACAGGTGGCATGTGAGAAATGCTTTCATAAGACAGGATTTTTCTGACAGCAACATTAGGCAGTGAGATTCCTTGAAATGCAGGAGTCTGGTACTTGTCGAAGAAATACCAGCGTGGCAGCTCTTGGTAAACCTGTCTTTGTCCCACCAGGTGAACAAACGTGTGTTGCGTGGAATATTATTTAAACATCAATGAAAGGGGAAAAAACAACACACATCCCTCTGGCTTGCAGTTCATATTCTCACACCTGAAAGCAGACTTGTTTTAAAGTACTGTCTGAAGTCAGGTTACAGCTGTCAATGCCCAGCTAGCACCGGATAATTTAACTTTCTGGAATTTTTTGGTATTGTTTCAGGCACTGTCTTATGTTAAAATATTCTGTCAGGGATTTCTCTTGCATCATGATTTTTAAAGTGATGTTATCCCCATGCTTGTTTTTAATAACCATTTGGCAGCTGACAGCACATATCTGTTTTCTTATATATTGCCTTCCGTTCTGAATGCACCATGGTTTGTTTATTTTGTTGCTATTTATAGTAGGGTCTCCCACAAGGCTGTGGGCACTGGTAATGATTTTTTAAGAGCAGAAATATCCTTGCAGCAATTTCATAAATGGAAAGTGACACAGAGAATAAACAGATGCAATGAGAGAACTAATGCATATTATAAATTGGCTCTTCATACCCTCATCACTCAGAGGAATCTGTCAGTCCATGAAACTAAGCTGAACTGTGATGGGTTTGTCTTAAGGAATACATGCTCATATTTTCCAAATATGATGATTTCCACTGTCAAAAGAAAATGGCACTAGATCTACATTTCTTTGGAAATCTAAGGAGTTTTAATATGGAAAACATGGAAATTGCTGTAATTTACATGCAACCATCATTCTTTTGAGTGCTTTCAATAAAGGACCCTATAATCTATGATACTTTAAAGAAAATAGAAGAAGAATTCAGATGTTGGCTGTGATGGGATGAAACCAGCCATAAAGACTTTGGTTTGTGGTTTGTTTTTGTTTTTTTTTTTTTTTAAAACATTGTAGCTATTGTATATGAAATCTAGTTATAATCATTGCAGAGAAGTATTGCACTGAAATGTTTCTGTGATTCCGCGATAATAATAGTTCAGTGCTTAGGCTGTGCTAAAATACTGATAGTGCTTAAATTTAAGACCAAATGCTCACCTGGCACCAAATGGCAGAAGTCAGACATCGTCAGTTATGCTGGCAGTGTGCCGGAAGGATCAGCAAAGAAAATGCCTCCTTTGTTTAGGCTCAACTTCCAAACCTTTTGTCACATACCTCTCCCTAAAGACTGTGGATCTCTGAAGAACCTTGAGGTGAGTTCTCTGGGCAATGAGCAGGCAAAGAGATTTGAGGACCCTTCAACACTTCCTAACTTTCTCCTATGGCTGGTTTATAGGGATCCCGAAGCCAGAAGTGCTGGGGCATGTTTTTATACCCAGAACGTGGTTGGTTTTTTGCAGTGTCTTCTCAGAATATGGCCATGTCCTATGTAGTTCTTAAATTCTTAATCTGCAAGGCCTGTATTTGTAGGAGTAGGCAATGTGTTTGCAATGCAAATGAAGAGAAGGACTGACCAGACATCTGTTTTACTTTTAATATTTAATAATTGCTTACATTTCCAAATATGTTAGTTCTAAAGTATTCAATCTGTACCTAAATCTCAAACCAGGCATTCACAAACCTAATTTTAGTATAAAGCAAAACATGCAGATTAGGAACAGATGCCTCATATTAGGCACCTAATTTGGAATATGCTGCTTTTCTTCCTGTAGCAGGGCAACTGAGCTGTGTGTGAGTCATTGTACTCTTTAGGTTTCCAGGCATTACCTCTGGCCAGACCCTTCTTTCTTTTTTTCCCAGCCAAACAAATTGCATGTCACAATGCAGGGTCACAGCAGGCTTCTCCTTTCCTCTTGGAATGAGAATACCTACGAAGAGCCACCTAGCAGTGGTAAATGATTGAGGACCTGAAGTTTAGGGTTTGATTCAGCATTCTGATATGACTTAACAACAAAGCAGTTTGCTGTACTTGCTCTTCTGTCACATCTTCATTGCTTAACTTCCTTCTCATTTTACTTTCAAACCAATGTCACTTCAGCATCTACATTAAGTTCACCAGTGAAACTGATGAAAAGAAAACAAAACAGTGGGGTAAAGAAATGCTGGCTGTACTCTGTATAGGCACCGAAGGGTTTTTCATGTCTCTAACATAGTCATCAGTTTGAACCACAGGAAAATTGCAACTGGATCTAAAACAGCTCTGAAATGTTGGTGCCAAAGGGCCACTTCAAAACAATTTTGTGCTTGTGCTTAGCTGTCTTAACCTAACTACTGTCCTATATTAAAATCAGATGCTAATGGCAACTAACTGGTAATAATGGGCCGATCTAGGTCTTAGGTTAGGTCTTTGCTGTCATAAAGCTTTAGGCTTACAACTCTTATGTTAAAGATAGCTCAAGGACACAGGATGGAATCTTTCATCTGGAATAAATGGAAGTTTGTCCAAATGAATTCACAAGTGTGATACTTAACAGCTTCCTCGGTTCTTTAGCATTTTCCTGTTCTGTCAGTATTCAAATAGACAAAATAATTTTAGCTGCAGTTTGCATCTCCATTTAGCTGTATGCATTAGACAGTTGTTTTTTTAAGTTATCGCTAAACCTGTGAATTTGCCTAAGCTGTTATATAAGCATGAAAACTTGGACTGATCCTTGCAAACAGCTTCAGTACTTTAGGTAGCCTTCTGAGCTTTAGCTTGAGATACAGATATATGTATTGGTCAAAGTACCAAATGTAGTTAATAAAACAATTGACTCTGGGAAGTTCCTGACACAGAGGAGCACCTAACTAGAGGCAAACAATCAACAACCCCGACCTCCCTCCCAAATAGATTTATGTTGTTTCTGACTTTTATCCTGTGCATTCCAATAATAAATCTTTCTTTCACATGCGAAATACAATTTGAACTTCAAAAGAGACAGCTTTCCCCGGCTACGTATCAGTGATCAATCCAGAAGGCACTTTACTATATTGCATGCATCCAGATTTTACTAGACAGAATAATTGCAGCCTGAA
This sequence comes from Charadrius vociferus, assembly GCF_000708025.1. NCBI lineage: Eukaryota > Metazoa > Chordata > Aves > Charadriiformes > Charadriidae > Charadrius > Charadrius vociferus. Next base: position 506,034 of record NW_009650250.1, read on the forward strand.
ATCTGCAGCTTTCCTAGAACTGGGAATGTAATTAAAACCTGCTAATTAAAAGAGAAAGTTAATATAATTGCTAATTTAAAACTTATTAGTATGTTCTCTTGTGTTGGTTGTGTGCTCAATATATGCTCTTCATAGTGACAGTCAAAAGAGAGGACCAAATGTTCTGCTGATAAAAGCTGGTGAAGCTCCACTGAAGTCAAAAGTCTGAAGTCTCCCACTTGGGAGACTTTTTAATTTCTTTGGTCTTACAAAAGGAAATTTCTTCCCTTTTTATATGTATAGCCAGAATGTTCAAATAACCCTAAAGAAGGTGGGCAACAGATTTGATTCAACACAGGAGGGAATGAGGGGCCGTTTCTTAAAAAGAAATTTTTGCTCTGATCCATAAAGCAAGGAGGATTCTACATTGTCTTTGGTTTCCCGGCCTCTCCTAAGCTTGTTAGAAAATCCTGGTGTGTTTTGACAGTGATACAGCTCTGATGTTGCCGATGCTGCAGAGTCTAGTGATGAATGGACCCTGTCATTTTACCTAGCAGTTTTTGGAGCAATATTTAGCTGAGACTTGTAGGAATAACTTTAAAAGGATTATCTGGGGTTCAAGGTGACAGTCTGCTTTGATTGTGTCTTTTCCCTGCTTCTTCTTAGTTTAACTGGTTGGGAGTGTTAGGGGCAAGGTGTAAAACTAATTCAGCCTGCTGTCTCTCTCGTTCATCTGAGGAAGCAGTGGCTTTCTGCAGCTTTCTGTTTCCCTTTTGCCTGGATTCACCACCTTGAGTGAACTTCATGGTTCCAGGTGACCCCATCACAGTAGAGCCCAGGAATTTTGCCCTGTTGCGTATTTTCACATCATCTAGAAAGTGACAACATCCATGCATGTTTATGGCATTCGTGCTGCAAACGAATCACACATTCTGGGAAACTGTGGCTAGATGTGGTTACTTCAAAGTAGCTCTTTCATATTACTCCTCCGTTTCTTTCTCTTCCACCTTCCTTCTTTAGAGGCTGTTTCTGCCAAGCGCAGCAGCAAGAATTGAGTTTTTCAACCATGTGCAGGGAGCTTGAGGAGTAGTATTGGCTTATTAGAGCCTGTTTATTCTGCATCAGAGGCTTAAAATTTGGCTGTGGGCTCTAGCCAGACTGGCAGAGTTAATGTACTCTTTCAAAGTCTGCTGAGGGTCTTGATGTAAGCACAATTTTGTCAGTAATAAAACATGTTCTCCCAGGATCCAAGGCTTGCTGTATGTCTTGATTTATTTTTTTCTACTTTGAAAGTCTTCTAATCAAATGATAAGCCAGATTCCACTTTTGTGCTTATTTCTTTTTACCATCCTCCTGGTGTCACACATACAGTCTCCTTCCACATAATATCATTAACTTGAATAGTGCAGTTCAATTTATAAAGGTACTTTCTAGCAACCCAGAGATGCCTATTATCACACACAAACACAAAATAAATTAAAAAAGCCTTCTCCAGTACAATCAGGATAAATGTATCAGCTATATTATTAGTTTTGTTGTGGATATTTGACCAGTGAAGATCTCTGGCAAACTGAAGAACTTCTCTCCTTAGCTAGGCTATGTTAGAAAACCCAGAAAGCCTGGGAATGCAATGGATTGAAAGTTTTGAGGACTTGGAGAAACCCTTGTTTCTTTATCCAAAATGCTCAGACATTTTTGTTATTCTCTTCTTAATAAGCACTGCGGGTTATTTCTGTGGAATCCAAATGGTTTCTTCAGTGTCTTGGAACACCTCAGTGCTCTTTTGTTAATCTGGACTGACTTGGCAAAATAAAAAGCGTTATCATGTATTTTGCTCTTTTGGAGTTCATTCATCTCAGAACTGCAACTATTGCAAAGTTGTGTATCTAGATAAAAGGGTAGGTTGGACAAATCGTCTTCTCTTGCAAGTACCTCTAGGGTGGCAGTATGGTAGACCTACCAACCTAATTTTTTGAAGTAAATTTAAAGTGCTTTCTTGAAGTTCCTCCACACTGAGTGAGAACCTGGTACCCTAGAGGAAGGTGTGCACTCCTTCATGCTGTTTTTATTTGGGAAGTAATGCATTGTCCTGTTGTTAATGATGGATCTGAGACTTAGCTCTGTTGCTCTTGGAGCCTTACAAACCTTTCATACTTCCTCAATGCTGCTTATATTCAGAGTGATTGATAGCCAAAACCTGATTAATTCTTATGAAACACTTGTTTACAGTGAAAGTTTCACTAGCACATTTTTTATGAAGGACTTGATAAATTATTAAAAGGCTCTTTAAGAAGTGATTAGTCAGACGTTATAGGTTTTCCAATGCATCAATACCCTGATTCACAGCAGGAGTCTTGCTAAGTGTTCTGCGTGGCTCCTGGAGGAATCAGTCTCTCTCTCTCTCCTGTCGGCTGTAGGACCATGCTAAGAGCAGCCTTCTAGCCCAGGTGGTGAAGGCAGGTGCTGAAAGCCTTGTAGTTGACCCAGGACTCAGGTCTCCTCTGTCCTGCTCTCCACTCCTGGCCCTTCAGAAGGAACTGTTTTGAAGCAAAACATTTCTATGATCCTAACTGAAAAATGAGGGGATTCTTCTCTTCTGTTGTAATGTAACATAAAAGCTGAATTTCTGGTGCAGTGTTTTCATGTTATTGAAACTAGACAGCTTAACAGAGCCAAACAAAATAATTTGGAAATTGTATATAGCAGTTTGTGTTTTTTCATTCAATTTTGAAACCCAAGCACACTTTGAAATGTCAGAATTTTCTGGGGAACTGAAGGTCTGAATTTTGATGAGTTCTAACAGAGAGACCAGAGAGCTTCTGTGGCTCAGTGTGTTCTGTGAGTGCTGCATGATAATTCCTACAGACAACTCTGTACAACAGTTGTAACATTTGTAGCTCTGGTCAGTGCTCGGGCAGCTTCTGTCTTGGGTTCCCAGGCAAATGCAACTAGTCTGTTTTCAGCTGAACTAATCACAGACAGCAGTTCATCACTATTTTTAATAAAGGGAATGGAAGTTTGACAAACTTAAAAATGATTCATTTACAATTTCCCTCAGGAAGCTTCCCAGTATCATTAGCAAAGGAGATAGACAGGAAAGCAGTTTACTTATTTTTGATGGGATTACAGCTTGTCTTGAGCATCTGGGGTTAAACTCACAAAAAGAAACACCACAAGGAACTTACATCGTTAATTCTCCTATTTTACTATTTCCATAGAAAAATCATCTTGTAGTCTTCTGTACTCCAGCCTGTGTGTGAAAAATCAGCAAACTGGTAGTAAGCAATCCAAAAACGCAGTAAGAGCTAGCTGATCTCTTATGCCGTAGTGTGCCTTTTGTCCCCTGGGGTGGGCAGGCTGTGTGGTGTGTGCGGCTCACTGACACAGGTAGGGTGGGACACAGAGATGGAGAAGTGCGGTAGAAATCTGCCCAAATGGAAAACAGGCATCTTGGAAGCTGATGTGTTATTTAACCCTGTCCTGACGTGGCGGATTGCATCCTGGAGCGTTTCTCATGTATAGTCCAGTGTTGAATTGCTGATGTGATCTATTGTTTTTCTCAGGATCACTTCTGTTTAGCTTTGAAAACTGTGTAATTAGTCACCACGGAGGGTGCTGACCTGCTACACTTGAACCTTTCTTCTTTGCTGTGTTAGAAGACATTAGTTAAAGAATTAATAATTTAGTACAGAAGGTTGGGTTCCCCACCATGGCTTCTCAAGGGCCCCACTCGTGTTTACAGTGCTAAATGTTAACAGATCCAAAGGTATGAGGCATTTACCTTACTATTTGTTTCTTTGTACTAAGAGAAGGGAAGGTCAGTTGAGTCAGACCTGTTCAATGCACGGCAAAAAGGCCTGTGGTGGAAGGATTATGAGCAGGACAGGAAAACTTCAGCTGGGTTTTTAACTGTAAGAATAAGGTGGCTGCATCTGTGGCCCACATGTCTGCAATGACAGTTTATTTCTGGTGTTTTGCCCAGGGTTTTGATGTCATATACTGAAGGGCTAAAAATGGGCAGCAGAAAACAACTCTGGAAAGTCCAGGCTGAAGAAATAATATGAAATGAAATTCTATAGTAACTTAATCCTTGTACAGATAAGTTAATCAAACCCAGACTACAAACAACCCAATGAGTTTAAGAAAATAAGATATAACCACTATCAAATGTTATCGATTGTAAAGAGAACAACCTTCCATCTTTACATCAGCCTGACCCTGTTCCTGGAGGTTTTGAAAAATAGCCAGTTTCGCAATCTTGTGCTGTCTTATTCCCAGTGTATTTCTGTATATAAAAAGTAAGTTTTCTTAATAATTTTATGAACTTCTGAAAACTTATCTGTAATGCACCCCAGCCCAAAATGAGGAACAAAACTCTTATGCTGGGTAAAAAGCTGGCCTTTGTGCAGAAATCATAGCTGTTTTCTTGGGCAAGCATCAAGGGAAAAGGTGGTTCAGTCAGGATTTACTTTGGGTTTTCCTGAGATGCCGGTCCTCTGACAACCTTGGGGCCTCTTGAGGACCAAATGCAAATACTCCAACAATGCTAGACCTGGTTTCCTTGAACAGGCTTTGCTGTACTCTAAAGGGAGCCCTGTTGGCCAGCCACTAGTGGCTTCTGATGTTCCCTGCTTTCTGATAGTGTAGACAGCCAAGTTTGCTCCTTTTCTGCCCTCCAAGATGGAGGAAATGAGCGTGGGAAAATGGGCCACGTTTTTTCCTACATACAGTTCAACCACAAAAAGGCAGCAGCGTAAATTAATTGTCAAGGATGTAGGCCACTGCTACTGAGCTGTTGCAGCTAGTCCTCATATTATTTCTGTCCCCAAAGTGACATACTCCTTTTGGGAGGGGAGGATGTCCAAAGTATTACAATAATAAAAAAAAAAAAGGTAGGGAAAAATAACAATGTGTTTCTATTCTGTGCCTAAAATTTAAGCAGTAATGAGAACCTGGTAGCAGTGACCCACAAGACTGAATAAACCAGCCCGTTAAAAAGCTCTATGCTGTTGTGAATTGAAAACACGCTCAGCTACTTGTTCTCTCTGGATCCTGACTAGCTTGCTTATAATACAGAATCATAACCCGATTTCATTTGATTCTGCAGAGGGTGGAAAAAGAGAGACAACAGGAGGAGGCAGGGAGCTGTTTGTTATTTATGACCATATGTCATTGTACTAGCTAGGCAGAAACCAGAACAGGGACTGTAGAAGGAAACTCGCTGAAAGGATTTTAAATGGATTTAATTAATTCCTCCCTCCCTCTCTTTTATCTCCGTCTGGAGAGAGCTGGCCTGTGTGGCTTTTGTATGGTTCTCTGCAGGATCAGGTGCCAAACTGTAGTAATTAAAATGGGGACTGAGGAGGAGGTGGTAAGACAAAAAGCCATTTTTCTTGGCATGCACCTCTGGTACAGTGTCACAAAAACAATTTGCTCACAATTTTTTCCAATTATTCAAAGCTTCAAAATCCCTTTAAAACCAGCTCCTCACAGGTGAGGAAAAAAAACCCCGATGATGAAATTTCACACATTAGTTACCTTCAAATTTGCATATCACTTCAGAGCCTATTCTCATTGTAGCCAGTTTTAAGATGACCTGGCTTCAAGAAATACATACTTTTACACTTTCTGAACAGGGATTGTTGTAACAATATGAGTTCATATCGGTAACTGGCACACCCCTGCTGTGCACCAGAGGTGTTCTAGAGATACATAGAAAACTGTTACTGAAAAGGTGAGCTCAAGAAGAAATATTTCAGGCAGATACTAATCAATATAAAATAAGTGAGGAGAATTTGTACCACTGTATGTCAAGTAATTTGGAAGACACTGCGATTTGTTTCAGGAAGAGAAATTCAGACTGAGCTGATATGGGATAAATCAAACAAGTACAGAAGCATTTCTCTGTACTCCACAATTTCTTTTTAAATGACTGTAATTTGTTGTATTGTTGATAGGATTTATGGAGACTCTGAACAATGGTTACCATCATTGATCTTGAAGGGCGAAGGAAGAAAAGTCTAGATATATAAAACATTAATGGTATACAAATATATCCTTTTTCACTCAGTCCCAGCATAGCTGGTTTTGCTATGTTTTATCTGTGGGAACCACTCCAAACTGTTAGTGTCAGTCTGGCTTAAATCCCTTTGCTACACAATACAGCTAAAGAAAGTCAGATCAAGCCATTCTATTAAGAATTTCTTATCCTAGTAAGTAACAGCCAGCTGAATATGTGAAAGGGTAGAAACAGCAGCCCACTAATTTAGAGTCCACCATGCAGGAATTGTAATGTAATAGCGTTATATGTAGGCAGGGTATTTGCCCTCCACATATGGGGCGGTTGCTGTTTGCACAGTCTATGCAAGAATTCAAATTTATTTAAGGGAGCAAGGGTATTTTAGTTACAGAGTGAGGGTAAGACTAGACGTAGCATCATTGAGGTGAAAACATCAGCACAAGTGACTTAAACATCCCCAAATATTTTTTCCACATTGTATGCCCTTTCCTAAAAGATAGAGTTTACAAGAAGGGTTCTTCAGATGCTGAATAGATTGTAATACTTAAATTCACATTCACATGAAATTTGTCACAGCTAAGACACCATAATGAGCTATTTGGAAAGCACAACCAAATCATGTTTACAGTGCTTTTATTAGCACTTTGCTGTGAGTTACAAGATGCTTACAGACAGCTTTTCTCTCCTCCAAGTTGTGTCCCTTTTTCTATTTAATAAACACTGATTTGTGTCTCCAACCAGCAGAGCTTATTGTACTGTCACAGCTACTGTGACAGCATCATTTTGCTTTATCTTGTTGCGAAAGTGTCCTTTGCGAGCAATACCGGGAACGTTCACAAAGACGGATGGGACACAAAGGGAGCAGAGGTGGAGGGTAGAACCTGCTGAATGCTGAATCCACTGCTGGTGCTGATTCACTGTAGGACTACGGGTATGCTTCATTGCTTGTGAAAGGCAAGTGCTATTTTTCAATGTATTAAGTATGTAAGTGGTTTTGTAGGCTTAAAGAAGTTATTTTGGTATGTAGCAGGAGAGCTAGAATGTCACCTTGCCTTCCTCTTGGAGATGAAGGTGTATCTGTAAAAGCTGGTGTCAGAAGGATGTTGAGGTCTTCACTGAGATGGTACAGGTGGTGTTTATTCTAGTAAGACTCTACAGAAACTGCAAATATATCTGGAGGCTACTGTAGATGATCCTTCTTGATGTCTGACAAAAAATTAGACAGGGCGATGAGAGTTCCAAGGAGATTTAGATGGGAGTAAGGTTGTGACAGAAGTGTGAAAATGTCCTTGGAGGCAAAAAAACCACATATATGATTCATAGCTTTTGTCAACTGAACTCACTGTGTGAGCCAGCAGCTCCCCACCACCTCATTGCAACAGACATCTCAGGATTTTGACCTGTTCTGGTCACAAGGTCAAAGGACAAGGAAGGGTGTTTCCAGAAGAACAGATTTTCAATGAAGTTGTACCTATTTTTTCTTATTTATAGAACTCCATGACTTCTTTGAACAGGAGGGTTTAGTTTTGTAACCAGGAATCCGTAAGTACTTTTTCATCCGATGTCTCGCTACATCTGATTGTCTTAAAGATGTAGACTCACTTGGACTGCTGCCTAAAATGAATCGCATGTAACACAACAACGTTACAGGAACAGTGGTTGGTATGTTTGTCATGTGCAGGTATGAATCTGCTGGAAAACAGATAACCTTTTCATAACATAGGTTATTGCAGGGGCAGGCCGAAGGCTGCTGCCAGGGTTCGTCTATTTTTCACTGCTGAAGCAGACAGTAGGAGTGCTGGAGTAGCAAAGAGCTTGAGTTAAAGAGCGTAGATATGTACCTATGTAAGAAGAGTTCCTCAAATCAGGGTCTAAAAAAAAAAGTAAAAACAAAAACAAAGTCAAAAACCTATAGGCCATTAGGCATAGTAGGAGAGCAGTTCATTGAGGAACAGTTCATCCAGCAAACGCATGCACTGTTGTGCATTTGGTGGTAAACGAAAGAGAAATCTCTTCCCCTCATGCTACACCCCTCCACCTTACTTTTTGGAGCACAGCACCTGCTAAGAATGCAGTTGGTTTAGGAAGAAATAGTTCTGATCCACAGCAAATAAAAAACTTGGCACATTCCCCATCATGTGTGGTAGACATGGGTGGAATTCCATGGATGATACACTCTTGCTCTGTCTTCTAAATCTACTAAGCTGAGCATTCATTTTGAGATAAGCCAGTGATTTGTACAGAAGCCTAAACACATGGGAACACTCTGTCCTGCTGAGTGACAGGCGGCAGATGAAATCCTCAGAACATGCCTTTGCGGAGAATGGTTACTTGGTGCAATCTGACAACTTCATCAAATAGCAATTTGCAATATCACAAGAGGAGATGTTGTCCTTTGCCTCTTCTACATTGGCAAAAAAAAAAAAAAAGCTTTACTTGCTTTCTGCATAGTGACATTTTGCCAGTTGTAAATGGGAAATTTCCAATATCTGCAATTCTCTGTCTTAAAAGCACTCTCCCTGCTTTATGTTGTTGACTCTACCTAGAGGTGTGACATGCTAGAAACAGCTGACTATCAAATGGCGGTCAAAAGACTTGCGAGTGTGAAATAGCTTTAAAGTGACTCAGATGTGGCTAGGAGCCTGTTAGTTTCAGTCTTGAGTTGTCATTAGTTGATGTGTTCTACACAATTACTGTGTCTTTCACCTGCAGTTAGAGGATTTATAAACTTAAGAAAAAGGTTTTTCTTCTATTTACCGAGAGGTTTTTTTTCATAGAGTTTTCTGAATATACAGTGTTAGTTTATTTCAAATTTTCTTCTTTTCAAAGAAGTCTTCTGCTACCCATGCTTTTCTGGATTCTCTTCTAACCTGAGCTGAAAAGACACTTCTTTCTTGAAGACTACAGATACCAACATGTATTTGACTGTAAGGCAACTGAAACAGTTCCTGCTCTGTCTGCTCTGCTGGGTGTTAGTGCCGCTGCAGAAAGCACAGCTGAATGGGACATGTATTTGCTCTTGACACACTGCAGTTTACAGTCCAACAGGTGAACATAAAAGGCTGCACGTTTGGAGTTTTCTTAATACACCAGGATCTAATGTGCACTGGCCCCTGTCCTATTCAGCAGAGAGGGACAACTGTAAAGAGAACAACTGCTGCCATTTAGTCAAATGTGCCGGCAGGCATTAAACAAGGTCTCCATCTTGCCCAGAAGCTCAGTTCTCCATTGTCCAGGTAGCAGATAACCAAAAATGCTACAAGACTTCTTATAGCACCGCATCATGTTGTGTAGTGATTGCTATATAAGGAATGTTATTATTTGAATCTATGGCTTGTGGTCAGGTTGCTTTGTGGTAGACACTGCTAGCCAGTTTTAAAGAGATAAGACACAGGGACCTCACACAGTTTGGGAAATCCAGCCATAATTCAAAGCTACGACATAGTTGATTCCCACTCATCCAGGTCCACAGGTTTTTACTCTTCTTTCTTCTTGTTCACAGGGGTGTAAAACTGTACATGTGAGAAATAATTTGAACCTGATTTTTGGGGAGACTTTCAGAGAATAGATGTAAGCATGTGACCATCCTATACTGGTACCTTTCCAGATTTTTTTTTTTTCCTTATTTTCTTTTGCAGTAGTTCTTTTAGGGTGGCAATGACTTACCTACCTGGCTTTCCAGGGTAAATAAAAATTAAAAGCATAAGTTTCTCAGGTTTGCATACTCATCTATAATACTGTATTAGGCCAGAAAGAAACAGTCTAAAGATAGTAATGCAGACAGATACATTTCATGCAGCGTGATACCAATCTTGGTTTTTATTTGAGTGTGAGGTGCAAAGTTATTTACTCTGAAATTAGTCCCTCATCACCAGTGAAGACTGTACTAGGCTTCACTGACAAAGGCTGAAAAATGTTTGCATTTCACAGAATGCAAATATTTAAATAATGAATAGTAAGATAAAAGAGGCCTTGGTGACATGCTCAGGAAGTTAGGATTTACACAGCTTGGGGCTGTGGGAGTATGTGCAATGCTGTCATCAGAATTGACCTGTGACCCAAGGGAAAGCCCCCAAATGTCTCGGGGTATAGCAGGTGTAGAAGTACTTTATTTCTCACCTTGATATCCTACAGCCATATCCCCTTGGTGCTGAGGAATACACCATGTAGGTTGAAGTTTATCCTGGAAGTCAACAGCTAGCTACAGCAACTGATTGTAAATGATATTTCCTTTTTGTGCAAAGAAGTGGTTACTGTTTTCAAAATGTTGAGGAACAGAAATTTGCTGAAAACAAGGTTTTATGTCCAATAAATTCAACTTATGTTCCTTTGTATACAACGGGGATTTGCTCTGAAGTCACTGTACCCAATTATTCTACAGAGTTGAGCCCAAATGCATGACTAGGTTAAAATATTGTTGATGAAACCTCTGCTAATAGATGGTATGTTTGGATGGGTTAGGAGAGCAATGAATTGGGTGAAAAGGCTTCTGCAGACTGGGGAGTCTCTCATCAAACAACACAGAAATCATCAGGCTCAGGGTTTTTGCTCCTACTCATCATCAGCTGGAGAACTGGTATCAGCCCAGCCTCTGAAAAATCTGCAAATACCGTTAAACATAGGCTGTTGGAGAGAGAGGTTAATAAGAAAGGAAAGTAACTGAGCTGTGCTGATCTGTATTTCAAAGTGAAGAGTTGCTTAGACCAGAAAAAGTAAATCAGAAGAATGGGGAGTCCAGCAGCCTTCTCCAAAGATATTAAAAATATTACTATTACTAGATTCAGATGTGATATTAAGAAGAAATTCTTTACTGTGAGTGTAGTGAGATACTAGCACAGGTTGTCCAGAGAAGTGGATTCCCCTCTCCCTGGAGTTGTTTAAGGCCAGGTTGGACGGGGCTCTGAGCAACCTGGTCTAGCGGAACGTGTCCCTGCCCATGGCAGGGGGGTTGGAGCTAGATGATCTTTTAAGATCCCTTCCAACCCAAACCATTATATCATTCTACTAATGGCTTATGCTGTTATTAATCAAGCAAAGTGCTGTTTATAATAAAAATAACAAAGATTTGGGAAGATCACCAACTTTCCCCTGTTTGGTGGTGGGTAAGTCTCTCGAAGAGACAGCAGGTATTTTTGAAAGCAAAATATACCCACATGGATAAAGCTTAGCCTTCTTTCCAGAAATAACAGAAACACTTCGGCTAATATTAAAAGCAACAACAATAGCAAGCTAAAGCAGCAAATCAGGCCAAGACAGATGCCAGATGCAGAAAATATCATTCCAGACAGTACATTTCTAGCCAAGGCCAAATGCAGAGGACCAAAAAGGGGCTCTGGTACTAGAAAGCATCAGGTAATTACTTACTAACTGGCAACACGACTCTAATTGGTCATCGGAGGACCAGTACTGTCATAGCAATAATATTACGCCTGATGCAGGAGCAAGTCTTTGAAGAGACTGCAGCCTGCCACAGCAGGTACTGCTAGGTGAGAATTTGTTGCTGCACCTGTAGGGTCGGATTCATTACCCAAGACTCCTGCCTTAAGAGGGCAGGGATGCAAAAGGAAAAGGGACAGGTCTTTTCTAAGTAGTGAGGACTATTTCACCTCAAAGGAAGGAAGCAGGACTATTTTCTTTTACTATAAAAGGACTTGAGACCTGTTTTGTACTACTAATAACAATGGCATCTATAGTGCTCAGACAAGGAATACTTTGTTTTATAATTTCGACAGCCTCCTTTCCTCTCTCCTACACCTCTATTTCTGCTCTCATCAGATGCCTCCTAATTGCAGATCCACAAACCAGTGAGTTTCATGGGTCAAGAGATCTTTAGCCTCTTTGGGATTACATAGTATTAATAATCCACTTTGTTGTTTCAGTCCAGTGAAGCAGTGACCTTGTGAAGGAAAGAAATTTTTCCACAAAAAAACCCACATTAGCTTCTTTAGTACATCTGTGATATTTTTTTTTTTTTTGCATTTAAATCTATTAAGAATATAGTTCAGGAGTGCAAACAAGCATAGCGAGGAGTAATACCTGCTAGTAAATTGCCTGGCTTTTGACCCTTAAAATTCAGATTTTTAAATATAAGGTTAAAGATAGATTTAAAACAGGATCTCAGTTTAAAGGAACCTGTCAAGATACTTTCCTGTCATCTGTAAGATATTTCCCTTCAGGCTGTTCTTTATATAACAAGACCCTAAGGAACTTGAAATTAAAATCTCTTTTGGCTTTGCTTGTCTTGTTTATTTTTTTAAACTGTTACTTGTCTCTGTTAAATACAGACAAGTTGTTTACTGTAGGGTAGCGCAGAAAACATCACTCATGTTTCAGTGTGAGGTATGATGAGGGAAATCTGAAGAATACGTTCAAAAGGAAAAACTAGAGAAAGAATGTGAAATCCTGTTTAGGAACATTTACTGGAAAATAGGAAAAATGGCATTTTACACATAATATAAGTTCTGATTTGAGTATGCAAACACATAAGTGAATTCATCAAAGTATTTCTTTCTGGTAATGCTGAAATTATTCGTACATACACTGCCAGTGTGCACTGTGTGTGCCTGTACAGTTTGTCTGCTTCTGCTCACATAAAGCAATCTAAATAATAGAACCTGAGAAAGCTGGAACAAAATGTCCTCTTCAGTCTTTTAATATTCTCTGTTAGCTTCACTGAAATTGGCAGGCTCCTTCCCAAACTCCTTCACTGCAGTCAGACCACGTTACCTGTTGCGGGGGGGGGGAGAGAATCAAGCTGACTAATTTTGAATGTAGTTTTAAGGATGCTATAAGAAAAGCCTTATTTAACTTAGACATCCTCAACGTTGCTTAGAAGGGCACAATATTATTTTCAGAATAACTTTTGGTCTGTGGCTTTGTGCATGCTTAGTTATCATCATTTCAGAAACAAAGATATTAATTTGAAATCTTGCCCAGTGCATACGGATAGCGACAGCTGAAACGGTGGAAAAGCTTTACCTTGGTTGGTGGCAAAGAAGAAAGGAAGTTCGGGCTGGATCATGGCAAGCTTTACATGTCTGTCAGGCAAAGGATGCAGAAGTCTTCAGGGCCATTGTATTGATTCATGTGACTGAAAGATAGAAAACAAAAGGAGTATTAGCTTTAAAATCACTTGTTAGGAGAATTTGTAACCATTGCAAGGCAGTGTTTCCATTTTACAGTGACTCCTGAAATGAATAGGGACAACTAAATTTTAATACGTAAGTGACAGCAACTGCCTTTCACATGTGCAGTGATGTATTCAGTTTTTCAAATCAGTTTGTCATTTCACTATTTAAAATATTGAATGCAAACCAGGCGTGGTGGACTCTTCTCAGTGGGTATCAACACTTAGCCTAAACATCAGCAAAAAAGGTCCACTCTGATTTGTGTTAGACCTTAGAATTTTGATCTTAAGAGAACAGGGGCAGCGAGAACCATCTCCTGCATGAAGAGCGTTGGTGGGGGGAGCTCTGCCTTGCCTGATTTTCTCAAAGGGAAACCCCAGGAAGGAATTCAGTCGTCACCCACACAGCTCTCAGCAGTTTGTTGCACAACATCACTTTCAAACACTATCTTAATTTTAGTAAGACTCCTGCAAAGCCCACTGAATGTGAAATCTCGTATCAGCTGTAGCAGTCTTTGGATGGGCGTTTTTTTAATGTGCAAATGTAAATAGGAATTATGGTAACTGCACTTTTTCAACACCCATGAAAAGAAACCGTGTCCTTCATTAGCTTACATTAGAAGTATCTTACTAACTCAAATATTTTATTTCAGCAACAAGGTGGGGGGTTGAGTTAGTTTTGCATTTTTATTGGTGTCTATAATTATTTTTTCCTCTTTTTACCCATTTTTTCACCAATGGCCACAGCATGCTCGTTGCCTGCAGGTCAGGTTCCAAATGAGACAGCTGTTCTGATTTGGACACAGGGTGAACAGCCATCTCCCTGGCAACTGGAGCTGTACAAAAGCTGCCTGCATGCCTCTGACTGATACTTTTGTTTCTTCCCTCATGTTAGTAGCCATCACTCACGGAGGAATGGATGCTGCAGGACTAGGTAGGGTATAATGCACAGAGGCACAAGTAACGGAACCTCAGCAGTGGCGCATGTTTTCCTTTCCTGCACAAATGTCTGCGTGCTGTCCAGGCTATGAAACAGAAAATTTGAAATTAAGTGTCAGCTTAGCGTATAGTCTAGAAGGTACCAACAAGCCCTTGTCTTCCGAAAAATGTCCTAGAGAGCTGACTCTGTTTGCTGCCAGTGAAGGTACACACAGAGATTACAGGTATCAGTGAATCTGTTCCGCTCTGCCTCTATGCCCTGGGAATTCCCAGCCTCACCGTGCTGTTGCTCTTTGACTTCAGTGGGAGCTCCTGGCTTCTCCTGTTTTGAGGGGTCCCTCGCTGTACTGTAAAACTCTGTTTCATATGATTTGGAAATGCAGGGAAAGCCCCATCTCCGTGGTTTTCATCTCCTCTCCCTCCTTATTGAGAGAAAAGGGGTAGGGGGAAATGGTGTAACTTAGAAAAAGTAACGGAGAGCCCTTTAGCAAGGTGAAGCATTGCATTTAGCAGAGCTGGGCTGTCTCCCTTTACGACTGCGTAGACACCCTTATTTCGTGGACTGCAACTATTGTTGCTACTTCAGTCCCCTTGCTGCCTTACCAGGGAGCTTCTCCTGCCCGTGGCACTGAGGACTACACACCTTAGCTGAGTGGCAGCTCTCCCTTTTGCTTGTGACCCAACTCCAAACCTCCCGAGGGAAATGCCAGGAAGTCTACCAATGCACCCCCTGTGTGGGGCTGCTCCCCTTGCCGATGTGCTCCAGTGCCCACTTGTCTGCGAGTGCAGAGGGGTGCCAGTGGATGGAGAGTGCAACTGCTGGATGGGAAGGACAAATAAAGATGTAAGACTTAGATATAAAAAAAAAAGTGTAAAACTAGAGAGAAAGTATGTAAAAATAAGTTACCGTGGCTGTTATCAAAAATCTATCATGGCTATTCCTACAATTAACACCTTTCATCCTGTCAGTTCAATTCTCTCTCCTCCCGGAGATTTTGCCTCTCACGCACCCTTGAAAGCATCTTAGCTACTTTTTTTTGTTAGCCTATATACAGTAGATGGGTTGCTTGGCTTTGCGCGTAATTGCTGCCAGATGCCTAGTTAACTTAGGAGTGAAACATATACTCAGTGAAAAACAACCTGCCAAGAACACTTACCTAATGACCCAGCCTCTGCTAATTACTTGCTTGTGCAAACAAGACCTTCTGTTTGCCAGATATAGTGCTGAGTGGTGCAAAACCCCCAAATGTGCAAAAAGATGTTTTGGGGGGGGGGGACATGGAGTACATCAAACGGCATGTCCCGAGGGCTCTGCCAAGGGCCTTCACCCTTCTTACTTGAGGGTGTGATTACTACCTTCTAGCGCAACTGGGTGCTAATTACAGCATTCCAGTAGCTGGGCAGCAGCTGGGGTTGCTGGGGAAAGGGGGGTCTTGTAGCTTTGCTGCTTGAGAGGGGATCTTTGCTCAGAATGAAGATGTTGTTTTGTCAGGAAGGGTATAGATTTCCCTAAAGTCATGATGTCTCTGGCAAGCCAGAAGGCATTGTACTGCTTTATTAGAGAAGGGGAATAGAAAAGCAATGTGAGATGGACATGACTAATAACAACAGGAGGCCTCAGACCTGTTTCTTTTTTTTTTGGGGGGGGGGGGGCGGGAAGGGGTAGTTTGACTCTTTCTGTGAAGGTTCACTAGGGCAAAACCTATTCTCCACCAGAAAGCTTTCCAGATTAAAATATTGCTGCTGTGCCTTTCTGGCTCCTTGGTCTCCAAAGGCTGCAGGGCTGACTGGTTGGTTGAACAACTTTGTGGAAAACAGAGGCAATTCTTCTCTTCCTAGAATTTAGGACTTAAATAACTTTAGAGTCACTTCCGTGTAGGAAAGTAGCACACGTGTGTGCTGTTCTTCTGTTTTATTTCAACTTAAAGATAAGACTTACTTTTCTGCCTCTCCTGTAATTCCTTACTGTGTTGGAAGCCTTAAATATAAAGGCTGGGAAGAAGAGCGATCTAGTATAGCACCTTGGAAACCAACAGTTAATTATACTACAGTGCTTGGGACAGAAATTTTGGTGGGAGACTTAGAAAACCTAGGGGGAGATACACAACTGCCCTCTGTCTATGGAACCTTTGCAAATCATCAGCACAAGAGTAGCAAAATAAGTTGATGTCCATTGCAGCTGGGCTACCTCTGCCTGCCTGTACAAGCAGGTAACAGGCTAGTTGGTGTATTTAGGATTTCTAGTGGGGAGGTGAATTAAATTCTGTGGTGGCTGTATAGAAGAATGGATCAGCTGGTTGCTGGTTGGCACTTACCTATAAAAAAGGCTCTTTATTTCCAAGGGCAAAGGAAACACGAGCTTCCTCAAACTGCCTTGCTAATAAGCTCCTTTCTGCTCACTGTGTGCTGAAAATGAAAGACTAATTCTCTCTGCGTGCCTACTTAGTATTTCATCTCTCTCGTAGAAGTTTTAGGGACCTTTTTGTGAGTTGGTGTCAATATTTTTGTGCCAGCAGCTGTTGAGAGTGAGAGCTCCTGGGAGCAGGGCTTGTTAAAGTGCAGTCCTGGCTTTTGCAGATAGGCTGCTTGATAGAGTGCTATTTCTTGGTGATTTCTCATTCCTCTGAGGTAGCAAAACAAACAATGGAAATAATTTATGCTTGACTCTGATCCACAGCTTTTCTCAGGCCTTGGCATAGATGCATTAGAAAGCAACTTGTCCTGGCTGAATTCCCTGGTGAAAAGGAGCTGAGTACTTCATTTTATTTCCCATCAGTGTATATCACAAAACTAGTCTCACATTAATTGCACAGCAATCGTTGTTGCAGCAAAGCATCTCCGACTGCAGTGACGGGGGGAGAAGGTGGTGTCAGGAAGCAAGCCTGAAGTGCCTGAAGTTTCATCCAAAGCCTAATTAGGTTTAGAGGACCTTTCCATTTGGATCAGGCTTTGGATCTGACCCAAGAAGAGCAGCCTGAGGCGAGGATGGTCAGAACAGATAGATTCAGAGAGCTGGAGGAAAACAGTCCGGCTCTTGCCTTCTACTCTTGACTGTGAGATCATTGTTAGAAATCCCAGCTTGCATGAACTTTCTCAAAGTTAAAGACTTTCTCAAACCCTACACTGAGTTTAATATGTAATCTCCAGTGAAATCTTTTTCCACTGCTACCTTTAGAAGGAGAAACAAGCAAGAAAAAGTTATTCATGGGAATGCATGAACACTATAACATCCTATGGGAAAACCTCTCTTTGTTTCTGCCTGCCTGCTCCTTTTTTAAGGAACTTTTTCTCTCTCTCCCTACAGATAGGAGAAGCAGGGAGAGAAGGACTTTAAAAAAAGATCAGAGTTCTCAAACTTTAATAGTTTTTAAAGCAGAAGTTTTAAAAGGCCCCAAGGGGATTATTTTAATAGGGAAAATTTGTTCTCTGTATATCCAAAATGATTTGTTAGGATCCTAGTAATTCCCTTCCTCCATGCAAGAGGAAATCTCCTCTCAGTCAATCTCCAGAAATCTGATTCAACGGCAGCATTCTCATTTTAGCAATTTCCCGTTGATTTACTTCCCGGTGCCTGTCATAAATCACATAATCCTAGTTATGTGCTCCATCTTTCCACTTCCCAGGGCTTTCAGTATTTCCCCCGAGTCTTTTTCTTCCTTTTCAACCTTGGGTACGTGTTTTGATCAGTGAACTCAAAATTCATCTACTTTTCCTTCTGGCTTCCCCGTTTCAGACATTAGTATCCCTGTCCTCCAGGTTTTTCCTACCCTCAGCAGTCCAGAGGGACATAAAAGTTTTGCTCTACAATGTGCATACTTTCCCCTGCTTATTTACGTTTTTCGGAAATCCCTGTGATTTCTTTTGCTAAGAAGTTAAAATATCCACAAAGAAAGCAGCAATCCCCAAACTTGATCTTTTGAAAATTAGGAAAAAGCAGAATGAAAGCAATCAATGCTTTACAGTTTCTTATTAACCTCTGGTCTTTGGGTTGGGTTTTTTTTTTTGTAAGCTTTGTTTACGGTTACATATCCAGCTATGACAATTTCTCACTAAGTCTTAGGAGGAAAGCTAATCAAGACAAATGAGGATGTAACACAGCATTCAGTCTCATTTCTGAAAAGTAACAACTTTGCAGTCCCTGGACCTGAAACTCCAAATTCTGGGTCTTTTTTTCTGATCAGAGCAAATAGCTACTTAGTTTTTAATGAACTCGCCAGGTAGGACTTGTGCTGTGATCTTGAAAGGAAAGCGCCTGACTCTGTCTCCATGTTGGTAATATGTAAGACCGTAAACAAAGACAAAAGGGCTAAAGCCCAAATCATTACGTTTACTATAATCAGGTATCTGCAACAGCTGTAAAATTACCTTGAAATGTTGCTGTGTCTGTATGGTTGTGGAAAATCCTACTTGTTTAAAGAGAAACAAACAAATAAAAAACAGTGGGGGATTCTGGAAGAAAAAGCAACAAACATTAGTCATAGAGAATGATAATCTTTTCTATTCGCTTGTAAACCATCTTCTAGAGTTCTTTACCACAAATACAAGCTTTCGTAAAAGTAATGATTCTTCATTGAATTTTAGAAGGGTATTTTCCCCCATAAAACTAGCTGGGAACAAATGTATTCTGCACCGCCTGTTACTGAGGACAGGAAATGTGCTCACCTCCCAAGTTTCTCGCAGTTGCTCTGTCACACTTGTAGATATATATGGCTGTTGTATCGTACATGACCTTATTCAGTGTGCTTACTGAATATTTAATTCTGTGGAGATTTTAGCCATGTGGAAAACTCTTGAATAACTCCCAAGTAATTTTTCCTTTCCTTTGCTCATTTCAGTGCGCTGTTGCGTGTGATATTCCTCAGCTGTGAGGGCAGGATAAAAGCCTCCTCTTTCAGTCCATGACCTGTTCCACAGAGTGGATAATATAGTTTGTAGGACCACACTGTAAACCAGTTCAGTGAACTGCTGTGGGCTGGTTGCTTTCCCTGGAGATCGGGGTTAGTCTGTGTCCATTAAAACCCATTGAGAGAGCTGCAGAGGTGGAGGAGGATTGCGGTAGTGTCAGGCTGCTCAGGGAAGAGTGGAAAACCTTAAACTCTGTTTTGCTGTGAGAAAGGCCCTGACTTTCAACCATCTTGGAAGCTCACAGGTTGCTAGCTCTGGTTTCCTTCTGTTTTCTGTCAGAATTGTTTTGCATAGCTCATGTTGTTATCTTTAGGCAAATGAAGAGCTTAGGAAGTTTCTCTATGAGAGGCCTTTACAGTTCTGTTTTGAAAATGCAGCAAGGATGCAGTCTTTAAGGCGATGCAAACAGCACCTCAAATTCTCTGGGGATATTTTGACCCAAGGAGCAAACCTATTTTCCCCTCAATTGCCTCAGTAACGAAAGGATGGAATCCTGGAAACATTTATTAGCTGCCAAGTGAACTGGAGAGAGACAAGTACTTTGGTGTGGTCTCAAGTCTTTATCAATTAGTAAATGCAGACATCGGAGAGACACCAAACTCTGTGAATCCTGTACCAGCAGCAGTGCAGTTCGCGTTGCCTGCCTGGCTTTCTGCAGCTTAAGCAAATTCTCTGCATGTTAGCTCGGCAAGAGGTAATATTTTAAAAAGCCATTACTGTTAAATTGATGCTATTGAAAGAAGATTGGTCTTCTCAAGTGTTAATAACTCATCAAAGCACATTACAAGGTGGCTGGTTTAAGAGGTATTTGAATGTGAAATTAAAGTTTGATTCCACTGTTATAATACAGTGTTTGTGTTTGTCAGAGAGGAATTGCAAACAACGTTTTGCTTGCTTACAGTGCTGCTTACAGCAGTTTCAAGTCGGCATGCTCAGGCAGACAAGGTGAATGAGGAGATAAATTTGCAAAGCTTACAGCTTGATCAAGTGGTGTGGCTCTGCCTTTTGTCCTTTTTCCTGTTTTGTGAGGTGTCAGTCAGAAAGCATAACAGCTTTCCACACGTTGTACTTGTAACTCTCAATCTTCTCAGGGTGTTGGGCCATCCCAGAAGCTGAATGCTGGCACCAGCACAAATCATGTCAGTGCTGAAAGAATCTGTCAGAAATTATATATGAACAGTGGTAAAAGACAACTTGTCTCCAAATCCAAGCTGAAATCATGAGTAGGACCTTGTCATTATTTTGTTAAAAATTTTCCTTCCGCTTGAATTTGAGGTACCCACTGGCCTTCTGTGACCTTACGAGATATGTGTCTTGGAAGATTTCCAGTAAAATTTTCACAGCTGAATGTTGTTCCTGCAGCTGGGGAGTCTGACTTTTACAGTAAGCTTGGTATAAAGAACTATTCATTACTTGACTATTTCATGCACACTTCTTGCTTTACAAGTTTACTTCATGGTATGCCTTTCTATAGGCTCATTCTGCAGGACTGCTGGCTCCCCTTGCGGAAGGGGCTGCATTTCACCAGTTGCACAGTCCCTTTTAGCAATTCTGTCAGCCTGAGCAGTTTTCTGGCCACCACACACCCAGTGGGCATGCTATTCACTTTCATTTGTTTATTCATCTATCTACCAGGGTAATCCTGAGATTAGGGTGCATGAGAACATACGTTTAGCACTACTGTATAGAAACTGGATGTGCTGATGGGACACTGTTACCTCGGAGAAATATCAAAGCAAGACCTTTAATCTTTCATTTAAGGATGCAAGCCCTGGGTCTAGACATTCTTTTCTTTTGCCTGGAAGAGAGAGATGCAAACCATTGATGCCAGAGATTAGTGTACACCCTGTCCTATGTTCCTATTTTCTTCCCTGTGGTTTCCCAGCTCCGGTATTCACTGCAGAGTAAGTGAATATAGAATTTACCTCAAACCAGGGCAAGAGTTAAATGCACTATCATTCTCACCCTATTGAACATCCCCTCTGTAGTTCATTAGCACCCAAATGCCTTTAAGCTTATTGTCTCCTTGGTCACATTGCTCCAGAGCTCACAGGATGAAAGCACCAGAAGTTCAGAAATAATGGGTTGCATTGTTGCTGAAGGGAATCTGTGATTAGTGGAGGTTTGCACATGTACCATATTGAGGAAATAAAAAATGCAAAGGATTTTTCTCTTTATTATTCAAGTGTATTCACATTTAAAAATAATATTAATTAGACAAACTTTACTGGAGAACATGAGGCAGTTTATTCATAGTCTTCATATGTTTTGCAGAGATTTGTTTATATGTAGGTAATTAAGAAAGAGGTTATGAACTCTAATAATTGCCAGGCTGGTCTGTTTTAAGGAGTTAGTTTGAATTGGAGAAAGGAGTCTTGCTATCTTTCCTCTCTCAGATTCTCAGCTATGCCAGGCTGGGGTTGTAATTGGAATGGACTCATAAAGAAGAAACAGAAGAGCATGGCTGTGTTTTGGTCAGCAGATGTATCGGTCTACGTTGATTGAAGCATAACTGAACCATAACATTTTTTATTGGAAGAGGTGCTCTACTTGTTCGGTAATGGACTAAAAGGAGATAGTGCAGTGCGAGAGTGGAGTGCTTAACGTGGATGCCTGAGCCTCGGATGGCCGGGATGTTGTGCCTCAGCAAGGACGTGCGTTAGCAGATCCATATGAGAGAATTTCTTATGCCTGCTCTCCCCTGGTAGTGGTGTCACTAGAGGCTCACTCAGCAATAAAAGAGTATGATAACCAAATGGTACAAAGAGATAAAAGCTGCTATCTGCTCAATATAAAAAGGTCATGAAAAGAACACTAGGGTCATGAAAAGAACTGCCGGAGCCATTTACATTGTCAGCTCTTTTTGTGAAAATACGCAACTGCAAAACTTGGAGGCAACCCAGCCCAACAGGTCTGGGGTTTACCTTCACAAGGGAATTAAGCCTGGCGAAAATCAAGCTATTAAAGTGTCTGGATCTCTTGCCCCATGGAAAATGAGATTCTCGGTCTCCTGCAGCAGAAAAGCAGAGGAAACATCTGACCGCGGTGGGTGGGAAGCAACACCCACCAGTGGCTCAACCAGGGGCCACAACCTGCCGGTTCACTGAGGCAACCACGTGCACACAGGAGTGGTTGAAGGCTCTCTCCTTCACCTTCTAGTTTGCTGACTCAGGCGCTGGCAGCTCGCACAGCCAGCTTAATCTGCAACAGGAATATAACTAGGACCTGCCAGCTTAGCCTGTAAGGGGAGCACAGCATGGACTCTCCATCTTGCTCAGCTGAATGGTTTATGCTTTGCCTGGTTGCACTGCTGGGGCACTCTGTCATTTTTCAGCTTGCTGAACACACATATAAGTAATGTATACGTTTCAGGCCTGCCACCGCCCAAGGTTATTTATGAATTAACATTTTCCTTTATCATTAGGTAAAAGTAGTTTAAGTGAATACATACTGAATGCATAAATCTGCCAACCCCGCTCAAATAGGGGACAGCAGTTGGAAAATAGCATGCCAATTCAGGCAAATTTCAGAGAAAATGTTTTTTCTATCCTTATGGCCCAGGGTGAACATGATTTGAAAGGCTCATTTCTGATACAGCGGTACGGCGGCAGAGCCTCTTCTTTAAACAAAATAAACCTTTGGACATTAAAGCCTGCTGAGGGTATCAGAGAGTCAGTGGTGCAGGAGAGTTGATACGCTACCTGTGGAGGCTCGGGTTTGCTCAGAGGTAACAGCAGGAAATGAGTTAGCCACCTCATTTATAGATGTGCTCAGCATCCTCAGTTCATCTGAAGTCAAAGGACGCTGTGGGTTTCTAGCACCTTGTGATGAATCTCTCTTGTCACAAGGCGGCATTTGTCTGTTTTAGAGCAACAAACGGTTTAATTAGTGTCCTAGCCTGCAAAGCCTCAGGCTTCAAAACTGGAGAGTCAAAATGCTGAAAATCAAGATGCTGTGGGACATCACAGCCGTGAGATGCCTGGCAAAAAGAGGGATGCTGGGCTGAAGTTCCTAATGAGCCTTTTATGGAACCACAGTTTCCTTGGGTGTGCCGTCAGATCGCGCTCGTAGTCCCACGGCCTGTGCAGTGCTTGGCAGCAAGCCCCACATCCCAAGGAATAAGCCTTCACCCAGTGGTTCAGATTGTGAATATACTTGTTGTCAAGGCTCAGCTGCATTTTATAGCTAAGTTGCCTTGAAGATTGTTGGCTGGGAGTCTGCTGCCAACTGGACTCATGGGGTAATGGGCAGAGTGGGGCCGTCTTGCAGTCTCCAGATCTGTTTGAAGGAGTATTGGTATTGTAGCAAACCTGCTCTCCTTGGTAAGGAGGCTCAAGACCTGGCAGGCAACACCCTCTCTGGAAACTGCTTGGGCTATCTCCAGGCTTGGGCTTTCTCCTGCCCTGCGTGACTCCTAACCAACTCAGGGTAGTCCCATTCTGGCCAGATGGCTGCCGGCTTGAGGGCCTCTGTCGTGGCTCCTGGCCTATCCTGCTTCCCTTCATCTACATAGCGGAGGCTGGAGGGGCATATCTGGCTCGGCAGCTATTGCACTTATCAACCTGAACATTTCTGCTTGTCACACCATGGTGGAAAACTTGTCCTTGCCTTTCCAGCCTGCAGGAAGAGATAGCTCTGTGACAGAAGGAAGAGCTTTTCATAATGACTTTGTAACATGCTTGGGAAAGGGCTGCAGCCAGCTCCAGTCTGGAGAGTGATCCTCATGCAGACAGAAAGCTTTTCATAGTTACCTGGTTATAGACACTGATCTCCTCAGGGAGAGGCTGAAACATTCTGAATGAGAAATTATGTTTCAAAAGGCTCTCTGTAGCCTTCAAGAAAATATATCAAATTTTAAATGAAAAAAGGCATTC
>NW_009650250.1:529900-532271 GCF_000708025.1 Charadrius vociferus
CTCTTTCCTGCCCACTCTACTGTCTCAAGATGCTCTGTGCCAACCCAAGCCATATCCAACTGACACACTGATTTCTGCTTCTAGAGGAAGGAATCTGAAGGGCTTGGGGTCCAGCTGGCCATTTACAACAAACACCTGTTTTGATGAGATGGTTCTTTTTCTTCCTAAAGCACTTGCAAATTTAGCAGGCGGGAGAGAGAAAGGCAAAGATAGTGGTGTAATTTATTATCCCCATTCTACAGATAGGAGACAGAAACCCAGGCTGTATTTATGCCATCTTTTGAGAGGCAGACCTACTGCATCCTGCAAATCCAGATTTACTGTCTTTCTGGATGACTGGAAATGAGTCTCCTATGCTGACTAAAGGCTTCTCTCCAGTGAATGCAGTATATGTACCCAAAAGTGCCTGCCCGCCTGGCTCAGTGTGCCAGAAGCCCACAACTTATATGGCATTTGCAGAAATTTGGATGTAACCAGACTTCTGCAGCCTGCATGAAAGAGTTTCTATGATGTGCTGGCTGCCTCTGTAGTACCTCCAGGAGAAGGTGGCGGGATCTGGTGGGTACACTGTTCCCAAGCCATGCTGTCTGTAGCATAAACCTTGTCACAGAGATTACGTAGTTGTTCAAAATGGATTTAAGATCCTCTGTCCTCAGAACGTAAATTCATTGCTTTAGCTAAAGGCTTTTTTTATTTTTTTGTCTCCATAATCTCAGCGAAGTCTCTTTAGCAGCTGCCTTCTACATAGATGTACCTTAACACCTTGACAGACCAGACAGTCGGATGCTATTAAGGCAGGCAGGTAAATTGAGTGCGTCTCCTTCACGGCACAGTTACCTCCCCAGCATGTGGCAGTGAGATATGCTGTTACTCTGAGCCATAATGCTGTAAAGGCTTTGAGACCATCTGTTTGAAAAGAGCCTGTTTTACCTTGCTGGGCATGTCTGGTGGGAGCCATCACAGCAGAGCAAGGCACTTTCAACCCATTTATCTCATCGAAGGTTGCCACTGTTCCCCCTTTTTCTTATTCTCTTTCATTCTCTCTCACTCTTTCTTTTGTGAAATATCAAGAAACAATATCAACAGATTGCACTAATCAAACAAGCATCTGTAGCACCTCCTTTAGCTTTTGCACCCGGCATGAATGGATGCAAAATGCGACAGGTTTGACAGATGTAACTGTCTTGGAATGAAAGCAGGACTTGCACTCTGGGGCAAGCCAAGGGAGTGGACAAAAAGAAGAGAAGAGTGAGAGAAAGGGACATCGTTTGTATCACGCTGGCAATTTACACCCAGTGCTTTCTGCTTTCCCTGTTCTTAGCATGTGGCAAAGAGGAGGGTTTCATCAGGCAGCGAGCTGGGGAAAGCTAGGGAGCGGCCAGAAGGATGCGCGACCTCTCTTCCACCCTAGAGTATTTGAGGAAATGGACCTGTGGTCAGTTCCCTGAATACAGCTCTTGTTCTGTGGCATTGGCCAGGAGGTCACTGGTCTTACGGCCAGTGCTTTATATAACTGGTGGAGGTATTGCGCAGAGCCCCAAACTGATTTGACTTGACAAGACACCCCTGTGGGCAGAGCTGCTGCTCTGCACTTGTCCCCAGCCTGTGGGGAGTTGCAGAGCTCTGCAGCCTGTCCCTGCTCCCTCCCCCCAGCACTGCTGCAGCTAGTACAGGGCGCCACAGAGACGGGCACTGTGAAAGCAAAGGAGGAGATATTCTGACGTCTCCATAGCCCAGAATGGCTTATACTTACCACTCAAATTATCTATAACCCTGCGAAAATGTGCCTTTGTGCTGTAAAGATCTATGTATTATTATGAGTTACGAGGATGGTATTAGGGCGCTGTTGTTAGAAATGCTTTTAACAACTCCCAACTGTCCGAAAGCAAATCTGTATGCACAGGCTGGATTATGTTTATATTTAAAGGCAAGAACAAACACAATACTGGTATAACCAAGTAACATCAAACTGCATGTTAACAGGAGGACTTACTATTCTCTAAGGTGTTTTATTTGGTCAATTCAGACACTTTGAAAGCAGGCTTTTGTCTCTGAAGTTTATATGTCTCAGACTTTCTTTTGTTAACTTTAATTCATTTATTGAAAAGGAAAAATCCAAAATACTAAGGTAAAGTGGACCCAGTTCAGTCAGGCTCTTTAAAAATATTTTACCTTTATGCCCTAAGGAAATCGATAGATGTGTCGAACCACAGTCTACAAAGCCGGTTGGAACTAGGAGGACAAAGTGACTGGGAAGAATGAATTAGAGAGATGACAATGCTGGCTCACATCAATTTTCTCCAGAAGTGACACCTTTATCATGGAAGTCAATCCAGAAAGCAGCTGCATACACAGAGAGTGTCATATATAT
>NW_009650250.1:532334-544364 GCF_000708025.1 Charadrius vociferus
AGGCCAGCAAGTTTGGTCTTTTTAGAGCTGACATCAACGCATTATTCATGTGTTAGACACTGTCTAGATGGCTGTGATTGCTGTCAGACTTGGGAATCTTTTTCAATTTTTTTTTTATAGGCAAATATGAGCAATAGCAAGAAGGTTCAGCCTCTCCTTCCCCTCTCTTTTCTGTTGCTTCCTCTATTCTTCAGGCTGTGTAACTTTTTAAGATGACATCTTGATGAGTGAAATATAGAACACGGTACATGAGGAATCCCAAAAGGCAGGCAGAGCATGGTACTTGACTTTCATCTCCTGTTCACCTTCAGCAATAATTTTGATACCTTAAATGCTTTCCATTCGGTAAATTTGATGATGCGTGATATGGAAGGGGGAGATGGTGTGAAGGGGGAGGCAAAAAGGAAGGATGAGTAATACAGCAGCTCAAAAATGTGATAACTACTAGAAAGCCCCCTTGAGGTAGTTGTGATTCTTGAAGGAAATTGTTTACAAGGAACAAAAAGAACTTTCAAACTGAAAAAAAAATAAAAAAAATTCCTGCTTTTAGGTTATATATTTTCTAGGACTTGCAGGAAGCTTTATTATTAGTTGCTGCAGCGTTTATGTTGGATATGAGTTCAATGCTGCAGGCTCCAGGCCACCGAGTTGAAAGAAAATTGAGGGGGCCACGTGCTTCAAAAGCTCACAGTTGTTGTAGCCTTAGTGGAGATGTAACATGGGGGGGTATCATGGCTTCATTGACAGTCTTTGTGCCAGCACAATCTTGTATGCGACCTTCACCCAATCAGTTAACTGATCCACTTTGTTAGTTTCTGTTCTGGAAACTGGGGATATACTTCAGTGATTAAAGATAAAACCTGTTATAGACTTTTAGCTACTGTATCTGCATGTCATACAATCTGTTTACATAAGAGATAGTGCTATCTTTAATTTGAGCAAAGCATATAGGAGTAAGCAAGCATATTTGTTGCAGAGTATAGATGCCTGATGAACAAAATCCTGAAAGAAAGCAGTAACTATGTCAATTGGGAGAAACGTTTTACAAGTAACTAATAAACATTAATGGACTTTAAACATGTCACTCTTCCATTTACATATGGACTTCTGTTTCTGAAGACCCGAGACACTTTTAAACTATTTGTCTTGCGAAGACTTTGGAATTTATGAAGTTAGGGTTTTGTTGTTTAGGGTTTTTTTTTTTCAATTGCCTCAAGACTTGGGGGAGCATGAAAAGAACAGTTAATGTTGCTGGTAGGTAAAATGCTACTATGGATGGATGATGGCTTTCACTTCAAACCTGCAAAAGTAGTGGCTTAGATTGGCACAAGCAGAGCAGTTATCCCTGCTTCAGTTTTGTGGCTGCCTGACTCTTACACTTCCCTGCCCTTTGTGTATCTCATCTCTACCCAGTAGATAGCTCATTTAAGCCTGCCTTCTTGCTTTGTTTTCAATTTTCTTATTTGTTTTGCTCTCTGAACAGAAATTTGTTGGTTCGTGCAAGTCAGGTTCTGAAGGACGGCACAACTCTGGTCTGTCCTGTCTGTATATTGCAGAACAGGGACTCACACCTGATTAATGGTTGCAGAAGCAAATCCTATGCTGTGCTGCTAACGTCCTTCCTATCAGACATGGAAGAAATGGGTACCATCTGTTCTTTCTGATTATTTGAACCAGATCAATCACAAATGCCTGGATAGGTGTGGGCCCTGGCGGGGCTACCAAACGCTGTTATTTCAGGACCTGTCAGGCAAGGAAGGAATTGCTGCCTATTTATCTATGTGTTTACTTTTAGCATTGTGGCACCATGTACTACCAGAACTAGTTTGAAACTCCAGGCGGGCAAATCTTGTGCTTTTGTTTGGGTTTTTTTGAGTATCATGTTTGAGGATATTCAGATTGGATTACGGGTACTGCTTCTCTCAAGGAGTGTTGGGTTTTGGCGTTGGAGAGGGCAGGCTGAGCAGGGGATCCCAGTGGATGACACCACTACCAGACTGGCTGCTCTGAACGACAATAAGGAAACAACAATGATCTGCTCTGTCAACCATGCAATCAGGAAGTTAACATTTTAAGACTTAAACGCATCAGTTTCTCTCTTAATGTTATGATGTAATGTCTTACGTATTGAGAGAGATCAGGGTAGCTGCGTGATTCTGAGGCCTAAAACCGAAAATGGGATAAAGCTTTCACTGCATGCGGCATATTTTATAAAACAGTTTATGCCACAGGTCACATTTACCATGGGTTCTTTTGCTCATTTAGCTTTTAAAAGGTTGGGAAAAAAGCAATTTTAATGGAGTACCCAGGAAAGCAGATACATTGCCTGTCATGTATGCAAATAATCAGAAGCAATACAAGCTACTTTGTATTATCATGCCAAGAATTTTGAGGAATTCTGGGTTTTCAGAAGGAGGGGACTCTGTCCGTACGTTAAGGATTAGCCTGATGTAACAGACCTGATCAGGAATAGCTTGAACACTGAGAAGCATTGACCTTTTTCCCTCCCCAGATCAAATGGAAAGTGTTATCATAAACCAAAGCTCTAAAAAGATTAAAAAAAAATAGTATTTGGAGATGGCAGGTTGAGTGGAAGATTTAAGTGGTCAGTCAGATACTGTATTTGATTTCAGTTTCAATGCAGGAGTAGTGATCAATAATTTAAGCTTCACATCAAAATAAAGAACACAATGAGTAACTTTCTGACTGCATCAGGCATTGCTGGATTGAAGCTTTTTCAGAAATCTCCATTTCATTGCTTTGCCTGGTCCAGTGGTGCTACTAGCCACATAGCGGGGACCCATTTTACTGATCAGGGTGTGCAAGGCTCAGGTCTTACAGAGCATATACTGCCAAAACTGAGAAGAAACATTCATGTACTGCAAGAAGCATTTCATGCTGCAACAGAATTGTTGAAGGCAAATTTTCATCATTTGATTTAAACAGATTTTACATGAAAGTAAACATGTTTACCCAAAGAAGCTTAAGCAGTCAGAGGATTGGGTTACAAGTAGGAAATCTCCGAGCTAGTTACGAATTCATCCTGAAAACTCCTTGGAACGCCTAAGTTAATTGTTTTTTCTTACCTCCCTCTTTCAATACTGCTCTATGGAAGGAAGATAATTTTCTTCAGGGAAATGTTTAAAGTAATTTAAAATTTATCCAGGGCATGTAAATCCTTTTAGTTCCATTTTTACACTACCAAAGGTTTCTGTGAGCTGCCTTCAGACTGGAATGCACTTAAGCTGTATGTTTGTAAAAATAAACAAGCAAATGTCCCTCTTCTTGCACATCATCAATTATTCTTGCTTTCCCCAAATAAGGGATACTGAGGAAACATTATATAGAGGATAGACAGGGACAGATGAACCTGAAAGGGACCAGAATTTGCTATGAGTGTTTGCTGGACCTAGGAAACATCATCGAAAATATATATTTACTTTTCATCTTCTTAAATGTTTTCCTTTCTGAAATTGCCGATAAATTGGTATGTAACCTCTTTTATAAAGCACAAGTCCATCCTCATTTCAAGATCTGTAAAGATTTCAAGTTCTGCTTAGGAAGCAGTCTAAATTGCGTGGTAGACTTTCAGGGCAGCTCAGTCTCAGCAGGACACAAGAGACTGTCAGTTCAGACAGCTGAGAGCTGTTCTGAGCAGACAGACTTTGTTGTTGAGGATCATTAAAAAAAGGAGGAAAACAATCCATGGTACCTTTTTTGTTATGGAACTGGCATGAAACAGAAAAGGATGCCTCAAATCTTAGCCCAGAAAAAGGCTTGAAAAATGTAAAATGAGTAAACCAAAGCCAGCAGTGACAGAATATTCAGGCTATTTGGGAAGCTTTGCAGTTTACAGTTGCATTCCTACTTCTGAGCTGATACCATGAGCCCCTTCTCCTCTAGGGAACGGTGTTGACATCAGAGATGGGAACGTACCAGTGGTTGCAATGATGCTTTGGCAAGAGGTAGACAGAAAGGTGTTTGAGTTAACATTCAAACGTGGCCACTGAGGTCTCTCAAAGGATCATTGGTTTATGCCCTTCTTTAAAGTGATTCTGCTTTGAATCTTGTCTCAGTGAAGCCAGAAACGGGACTTACTAATGAGGAAGCCAGGATTCTTTTAGCAAGTCCCTTGGGGAGTGCAGGGAGTTTCAGACCCTTTCCACCTCAGCTATTCCAATTTGTATGAATCCCATAACCCAAATGAGCATTTTAACCTTTTAGCTAGGGCTTAAAGAAGGGGTTTAAACCTGAACATATTAAATCACATCTTGCCAAGACAGAAAATTTCAATAGCAACAAGGAACACTTGTTGACGTGGTGCGTGTACCCCAGCAGTGTTCTGCCCCAAGCACAGTGGCAGACCGTGTTCTGGTGCAGCTGGAACCGCTGTCCCCTTCTGAAGAGAGAACTTGGTCCAATATCTTTGTACTGTTTTATGCAGCTTCCAGGTATTAGATTGGTTTCAAGGCCTCTCCTACTACCCTGACTCACTGTGATGCAGGAAGATCATTCAGGTGGCTGCAGTGAGCATGAGGAATGGTAGAATTTCCTCTGAGCAATGTCATTTACCTGTTTACTGCACAGTGTGATCTTAGCATGTGGAGTTACAGGAGGATAAAAAAACTAGCAAGAAAATAGAGGATTCTCAAAAACCTAGAGAGGACTCCCAGCATGGCTGACACATTTTCCATTTTCACATTTCCATTTCAATTAAGAAGCTGAAGTAGCTTGACAAAAATGCAAGTGTGTTGTGGTTTGAGCCGGTCATACATGGAAATTATTTTAAAGTGGTTTTGGCGCTAACATGTAGATATATTCGTAGGAAAAGTACAAACTCTCTGTCTTGTCCTTTGCTCAGCACGTCATTATGGGAAAAATCCTTTTTTTCCTCTTCTCTCCTGACCTTATTTGAAATCTATCTGAACTACTACCTGTGAAAAACATCAGATAGCAAATGAGGAACCAGGCTGCAGAGTCAGGGGGAGTACCTGAGCATTTAACTGAGTGTTACCTACACTTGGCTTGGGATATCTTATAGCTGATGCATAGTAATGTCCGCTCAATGTCATGAATATATTTTAAAAAAGTGGAGATATTTTTACTGGTAGAATTATACTAACTTTGGAAATGAGATGTTATTTTGAACCTGAAAGACATTATCTTCCATGTCAAAAGTTTTGAAAAGAAACAGAGAAATCAGAATTCTTTTCAAAACATTATTTCTATTTAGAAAGGTATTTTGGCTAAAAGCTTAACAAGTTTGGCATTTTAAAATAAAAATATTTTATTAAAATTATCAATATTGGGCAGAATAGAAGTGATTTTGTCAGCTGCCTTACATAGCAGGTTTTCTTACTAAAAAAGAAAAAAAAAAAAAAAGAAACCCCCTTCTCCGTAGAGATTTCTGCTTGTCTAACCCTAAGCCTTGTCAAACACTGTCAGATAAGGATAATTGCAAAGCAGCAGGTCAGACTGGAGAGCTCAACATCCATATTGCACACTTGTCTCTTTTCCAGATGCGCCGTGTGATACCTCGAGTATCAACACAATGAGTAAATCTCGCTTCAGAATTACAATATAGTATTTTTCATTAAGATCAGAGAACTGTTGCGGTAGGGACCAATGTAACTAAACTAAAATCAGGAAAACAAGCAAACACCACTCCCTCCCCCCCCAACCAAACAGCTTGTTATTGAGAAAAATGCAATTTTGTGTTGGGATACTTTCAAAATGATGGTGACTGATTTAAGTTTTCATAAGGCAAGTAAATGTTTGAGGTAAAAATTGTTGTAAGGCAGAATTCCCTTCTTGTCACACCCGAGCTACCTGCTTTACCTCTATTTATATACATGTGCCATATTTATATATTTTTCTAGACAGTTCTCATTATTTCCACTGACCGGGGATGGGAGAAGGAAAGTGCAGATGATGAAATAAATTGGAGTGGAGGATGGAAATTCTGCCTTTTCATAGGAAAGCTGTCAGATGGATTAATGACTGGGCTAAGCCAAATAGCTCCATTATCAGATCAGATAGAGACCTCTCCCCTCTCTTGCTAAAATAAATGAGAAAGGGGGGTCTGATATGGATTTTGTGAAAGATGAACCCCTCGAGAGTAAATTAAAGACAGCATAATAGAGTTCCTTACTACGCATGTGTAACTACTACTCTGATAAATTGGGATGAATGTAATCGTATATATGTCACTGACATCCAAGTCTTTCAAAAATCTAGATATATCTGTATCTATTGATACAGATGTGTTTTATTTTCTTGGAGGACTAGGAGGGAACCCACAGTGCATATGAATGAAATGGCAAATCACTGCAGCAGTGAGTATGCCATACCCACATAGAAAGAAAACTCCATTATCTTCTACTCAACCAAAAATAATGCCTTTGTTCAGGAAAAGTGGGGCGAAAAAAAGTGCAATACCCTCTCCCAGCCTAGAAAAAGGAACAGAGGAAAGACAGCAAAAAGCAATGAGGAGAATGAGTTTAGTGCCCTGTACTGGGTCAACGTCCACACACCAGGGGAGCAACAGGAAGTGTGTTTGCCCTGAACCCATATTGGAGAGCAGTGTTTTGGGAGGAAATCTAACCTTCCATGTTAGTGATGGTCACTCAGGCTCTGAAGTGACACAGAGTGACCTGAATGTGACTACAGGTGTCCTGAGTAAACGGCTGCTGAATACCATAGCGCATAATTTAGATTCTCTTTGAAGCGGCTGCGTTGCACAGGCCGCGTTCCTGCCGTTTGCACGTCACTGGGTGAATCAACTCCTCACCTCTCTCATGTTGATTGCACAATATAGAGGGAAGGAGGCTGCTAATCTGTACTTACCTCATAAGGGTGTGTTGGAAAAATTAATAAAACAAAGTTAACAGGGAGGTCAGAGAAACTAATTGACAAGATGAGCAAGACAAATGATAAAGGGGGCTGGAAGAACTGACTTGCTGCGTGTGGAAAGGCTGAAAATGAGATAGGGATGCTCCAAGCAGTGATTGCAAGGTGACTTGACAATGTTCTGCAAATATTTGAGGGCATAAACAGCACTGGGGAAGAGAAATTAGTACAACAAGATTTATCATAGAGAGCAGGAAGATGATCTGCCAGAAAAACTTTTTGAAAGACATAATAGACAGTGAAATAAGCCTTCCAGTGGCGAGAGGAGATGTAACAATGGGTGAGATTTTAAAATGAAATTGGAAATCAGCAACAGAGAGCAGTCCTGCCTTGGGTGAAAGAGGAATGTGTGACATACTGTAGGCATCTTCTGGGTTTTGATGCTCCTATACACCATTACTTCACACATGGGTTTGTACCTCAGGGATGTGGTGCTCTAGGGAAATGATAATAAATATGAAAAGCAAGTTGGACATAAAGCAGCACGAAGCATACTTTGACAGCATGAGAACTGAGTGTATAATTGTGCTCAGCCTTGCTCAGAAGCCCAATAAAAACTTGCAGTTGTCTCTGTAGGGGCTTTGTCCCTTATTATCAGCCAGAGGAGCACTGTGTCTCATGCTGAGGTTTACCCCATGGCACTGGGCCCACTGCTGTCCTCCTTATGAGTTTGGCTAGTTCCCTTCACCTGGTGTCTCTTGCTTTTCTTCCCAGGGGATCAGAGATGTGAGGATGAGAGAGAGGCCCCTGTGTGCCCCTCCAAGATGGGTTTCAGCCAGGGTGCTCCCATGGTGCAGGAGTTCAGACTCACCTTTGGGCTTGAATGGACAGTCCTGCTCATATCAGGTTGCTCCAGCCCCAACACTTTATTTTGTTTCTTTAAAAATCTTTGGTAAGCAACTTTGATAAAGACTTTAGAAATTGTAGATGTATGAAATCACTGGAATTTCTTCATGCACACCGACTCTACAAAACCCAACTGTGACACATCTGTGTGATACCACTTGTCTTTAGAAAAGCTGTATTGATTCCATCGCTACGTTTATTTGTATCTGCTGATTTTGCTATTTATTATAGCATCTAACAATTTATACTATACTATACTACACTACAACTATAGTTGTCTTTACTCCTTATCTCAGTGCACCAGTGGGGGATTGTTCTCAGCAGAATTGGTTTTAAACCAGGATCTCTGTCAGATTAATGGGTGATGAGCAATGCATAAAGGCAGAAGTTTGCTGTCTGGAGCTCTGTGATTTCTGCCTTCTCTGTCCAGTGATGTTCCTGGCTGTCGGGGGGAACTGGCTCTTTGTTTCTGCTTGCCAGGTGGAACAGCAGGTGAATGCACACCTGAGCATCTCTGCTGGGTGGATTTAAGCTGATTCTTTCTCAGAAGTACATGACTTGTCACAGGAATTTGTATTAAGACCTGAACACTTGTGTGGTTTTTTTCCTGCTGTTTATCTTCCCTGGATATGCTATACGTTACCCCTCTTGACACAATATATCTTCCTTTTTCTTCTATTGAAACTCTCTTTAGGGATTTGATTTGCCTCCAGAAACCTGTGGTGCAATAGTTTTTCAGGGAGAGATGTTAAGGAGGGATCTGACTGTCTTTAATGAGGTGTCTCTTGTCCACACTTCTCATCACTTCTTTGGTTTGCCTTCTCGTCCATCGTTTGTGAGTCATAGTAGGTATCATTGAAGACATAAGAACCTAGTGCTTGTCTTTACTGTATCCTCTCTTTCCAAGCAAATGTTCCATACTCCAAAGTGTCTTCTCTCTATTTTACCCTGCTATCTATACTTTAACATAAATTAGCTTATGTGGCCTTGGTAGGAAATGCTGAGTACAATTCTCTTTCTTTTGAAATACATAAGGATTTTCTCATCATCCTACTCTACCTTTATTCTATTCTCATTTGAAGGTGAGAATTGATAGATGGATGCGAGTCTGTTACAGCATGTTACAAACCTCCATCAGAATACTCTCGCAATCATTTCATAGAGTAGGGGTATTCCTACTTTCCAGCCTATCCGTATTTGAACCTCCTGACCCCTGTTAACTGCAGGGTTGCCCTCCTCTTGCTTGTTTGCAGAAGAATGCTTGAAACAAGGTGAAGTGCTATAATCTGTTTTAAAAAAAACCTCTTGGAGAGGACTGGAATTGCAGATGCTGATTTGCCTTTATGTGTTGAGAAGCCAAGCAGAATAGGTTAACATACTTTCTGGTAACACAGTTTTGAATCTCAACAGGTTGAACTTGTTCTTCATCCTTCAAAGAAATTAACTGTATATAAATTTGATTCTGTGTGATATACACCTTTTGACTGCTTTAAGATCTTTTCCTGGTGATGCTGAGGATCTTTATAAAACATGAAATTATTTATGTGACCAGACTACCCAAGATCCCTTTTCATCTAGCCCGGTGTGAGTAATGAAAATATGTGAGACCAGAAATATGTCTAAGTGTTGTTCAAAACTTCTAATATCCATGCTACTTATAACTTCTTAATTGTTTTTTTAAAAAGTGATCTGATTTTGCTCCATGCTTCTATCTGAGAAAGTGACCTGCATAAAAATCAGATGCATTTGACTTCTTAATTCTTTATTACATGGTTTTGTAGAGCCAAACTATTTCCTATTTCCCATCCAGAGGTTTGCTCTGAATATTAGAGTTTGCACTCTTTTGTTAACTTGCTCTTCAGGTTCACACTTTCAGAATATAAAATAACTAAATAAATAATTATTTGCTTCTCTGCAATATGTAGAAGGAAATGAAAAGAGAGCAATATGATGGGAAAAGCTTGTGGGAAAGCAAAGCAGTGATCTTACACCCCTTGCTTTATCTCATATTTCTCTTTGCTCTGGCTACATGACTGTTTTTTTTCCTGAACATCTTTCAGTTGTGTTCCCTCTAGGCCATCTTAGATACACGTGTCTATTCTGCCTGCTTCCTACGAGAGAGGCACTGGCTCTTCCCCATGGATTGTATGTCAGTGTCACAAAGTATGTCCTCTTTGTTTGTTATCAAGATGGCCAGCACTAGCAGGCTGCTCAGAAATGTCAACCTTAATTACAAATTTTACTTTCAAGAAGAGTACACAGTTTATGCCTGGGTATCTTAAAAGCGCCTATTGCCGTTTGAACTCTGAATTGAAAAATGGGTAAGGCTTCTGCTTTAGTGGTTACCAGTCCTTGCTTTCACCCTGTCCTAGGAGGAACCCAAATGGAAACAAATGACAACAGACAATCTTGTGTGCCTTGAGCTGTCTGACAGTAGGAAACAACGCAATTTCCCATTAAAAAAAAGAGAAATAAAAAAGCACTGGGACTATGTTGCTTGCTTTGGGTTCTCCAAAGGAAACGGACCCTTTGGTTCCTGAAGTTAACCATTTCAGAGGGTGTCTCAGAAGCACCCCTGCTCCAGTTGCAGAACAGATAGTGCGAAGTGCCTCAGCCTGCCTTAGTTTTAAATTTGCACGACCCACAGCTAAAGACTCATCACTATGCACAGTAATGTGAAAGCAACTGGCTACTAATTTATTTCCGGATGATGAACTACCTTGTATATAATCTTGCTTAATAAATGAGTATATAATAGATATATATATATTAGTCACCATTTTGGCAGAGCAAAGTGGATGAAAATATAATGATGTTTACTCTGTAGACCCATAACATTGTTATAGCAATATAAAGCAAATCTGAGAACTGGGTCACAGAAAAATAGACTGCCTGAGGTGTGCATCTAATGTAGCATATTAAAATAGTTTATATATACTTAGTACAGCATGGGTCTAGGCATCAGGTGGTGATGTACTTTAGATTCTACAAGCTCGACAGCAATATTGACTTCAAACTCTTACTGTTTTGGGCCAGTTTTTCTGCAATATTTAACCCAGATTTTTGAATCTTTGTATGTAATACCTGAGAAGGATGGCCGGAAATTGATCCGCTTACTCTGAGTTTATTCTTGAGAGACTTATATAAAGAGGCTTTGTACATGGTGAGCTGACCAAAGAGTTCAAGGTCAGCCCAAGAGCTTGGCAGGGCTGTGGTCTGTCACCCATGTTATTCAATTATCTTGCTGACTGGATGTGGAGATGAGCCCTTGGTGATCACAAAGGAGAAGGAAAGTTATGGAGGTTTTATTAGTATGTTGACAGTTTTTAGACTTTGCTTCTGACCTTGGGTGTAATCAAACACACAGAATTTATACAGAAAACATTGCTTTAAAGAGGGAAATATAAGTTATCCAGAAATATGGCACTAAGGGTTTTGCGGTCAGTGACCAGGAGAATTTTTTTTATGCCTTCAAAATTGTAGGAGTAAAGAATGCTGGAGGTCAAGTCAATCAAGTGGCTTTTTTTCAAACTAACAATACTTAGTCCACTGCAATTTTCTTGGGTTCTTACAAGATCACTGCT
Organism: Charadrius vociferus; assembly: GCF_000708025.1. Lineage (NCBI taxonomy): Eukaryota > Metazoa > Chordata > Aves > Charadriiformes > Charadriidae > Charadrius > Charadrius vociferus. The sequence goes on from NW_009650250.1 coordinate 543,674, forward strand.
GGTATAATTCCACTAATTTTCTATACTATCACAGAAGAATGAATTGTTCTTCACTTAGGAGATATAAAATAAAGCTGAAGAAGGTGGTTTGCATCTACCTGAGCTGCCTACAGAGACTATTTTTGGTCTTTGAAGGTGATGGCTGCATTCCAGCTCTGAGAAAAACAGAGATAAGTGCATTGATTCATTCAAATGTTTACCTACATACCTAATTTTTTCCCAGGCTCTCAAGCTGGTCACTCAAGAGAAAGTTGTTTGTTTGTAGTTTGTTGTTGTTTTTGTTTTTTTTTTTTTTTTCCTCTAAAGCAGCATAAAGTAATGTGCTACAGGCTGGGTGGATTCTAGAAAACGAAGCACAGGTCGCGTGCTCAGGGCTGAAGAGCCACAGCCCTAGTTTTGCTCTGCACCAGTTCATTGACTCAAAGTTGTAAGAAGAGGAGATAGATGTCAAGAGCCTAAGTTTATTGCACTTTTAGTTGTAGGGGTACAGTTAGGTGAGGTGCAATTCTTACTTGAACCATTTATTTTTGTGTCATAATTGTCATTAATGAGATCAAAAGAAAAAATGTAAATGGATTGTTATAGGTTGATTTTTCTCTATAGGTCTTCTTGAAACGGGTTTAAGTTAAAATCTATAAAGTCCTTGAATGACCTTATGGAACCTTTAAAAAATAAGGTTTCTCCCCCCCCC
>NW_009650250.1:544390-607932 GCF_000708025.1 Charadrius vociferus
TCTCTGATTAAGACTTTCTGAGCCAAAGAAAGTACTCTTAGAAGAAGCAAGCTGGCAAATTTCTAGATATTCCATTGCAGAATATTGTCATCATGTGAAAATGGTGGTGATTAATCCAAAAATACTCTGGAGAAAGTCACTGAATAGTTAGTGCCAGGGAAATTAATTTTAGCTTTGAAACACTAAGCTTACTCTGGATTGGAAAACAGGGGCATGTACTGCGTTGAGATTCAGGCAATATTGAAGCTTCTGTTGAAGCTAAATATTATCTTCTTATCCACTATAGTAATTTTGAAACTAGGAGCCGTCTTTTAGTCTTAAGATCCCCTCTAGCATTCCCCGAGTCCTTTTCCTTCACCTCAATCCATGCTTTTGACTAGCACCATAGGGGCAGGATTTAGGTGACCAAACACAGACATCAATGTCTGACTTAAGAGCCACCAGAAAGAAATAAGCACTTCCAGGGCATGAGTTCTCTCTCCTAAAGTATTTGTATAAAAGTCAGATGAGCTCTATTCTAAAACATCGCTTTCCTTCAACTCACTCCCAGGGAGTTTCTGGTCATTAGCACAGATTTAAGTACCTATACAACAGCTGTCTGAACCTTGTGAGCCAACGTGTCTGAGCCAAAGTCTAACATGAACATTAGGAGGCTTTTTAGGCTGGAGGGAGCCTGACTATGTGAAAAAGAATTATGTGAAAAAAAAAATAAAGAACAAAATGGAAATATTTCTATTTTAATGAAAAAATGGTAAAATTTTCTGTTTTGATTTGAATTTCCTCCGTAAAAAAGGTGCTTGGCACTTTTGTCTGGTTGAAACAATTTGAGGATATTGATGCTAAATCTAGACTTTGAAATGTAAAAGTCAGTGGATCATGGCAGTAGTCACCCTTTTCCAAAAAACATAATTAACTACCCTTATTATAGATTAAGGAATATCCTCTATATAATGGGAAAGAACAATGTTGGGTGCTCAGGATATCCCCTAGCTTATTTACTGATTAAAAAATCACTAGCAGAAATCATTATTGCTTGATCTAATAAATCCTCCGCTACCTCTGTGGTGACATATATACTCTACCCAGTTTTCTCCTCCTGCTTAAACTTCTCCTAGAATGAAGATTAAAAATTAACTCAGCATGGGTCACTTTGGAGCCCTCTCTTTGCTTAGTATCAGGCAGAACAGCTCAAGTAATCATTTTTAGTAAGAGAGTTACCACAGTGAGGTGGGATTAGGGAAAAAAAAAAGGGGGGAAGAGAAACCAATGTGGTATTCTCAATGCACTAAAGGTAGATTGCAAACAAGAAAATTGAACACATCTGCAGAGAATGGAATCAGGTGAATGATGGGCTGTGTAAAAAGTTGTACAGCCTTACTTTAGCCAGTCCTAGGTTATTTGGGTCTGCCAGAACCTGCTAGACTGCCAGCTACAGGGGCAGTAGTTGAATATACACAGCAGAGACAGCATACGGAGTGGTAGTGCGTGTCTCGCTTATGCTACCCTGCCCGCAAGCCTGCAGCCTGCCCAGAGGCAGATCCGGCTGTAGCAATAAAGGGAGAAGTATTTTCTTTCCCAGCTCAGCCGGTCTTCAGATCTTTATGGAAGCCAGGGAGCAATTAGAACCAGTGGGAAAAATGGTAGGAATATTAATAGGAAAAATAGTAATTGATCTGTACTAAATGAAGCTAAACGGGATTTTTAGGTGTTTTATAGCTTTGTGACAGTAAAGAATAGTGGCTTGTCTGGGTACACCCAGCATGTAACTGTTCTGAACTCAAGAGGCTAAAATAGCAGCAGCCAAAAGGCACGGAGCTAACATTGCTCCAACATGTGTTAGAAATAAATGGAAGAAAAAGAAATGGCATGATCATCTTGACCAGGTGCATTCATGAGGTACCAACCTCATGAAGTTCAACAAGGCCAAGTCCAAGGGGAGCACACTGGTGTGCAGTGATGCCTGTACGACACGAGTGGAGCGGGCTGTTCACAGAGCTCTTGTGGCTGGAGCAGAGTGTTTCAGAAGAAACCTCTCAGGGCTTTCTCCATGTAAAATAAAATACTTACAAGTTCTTCTCTGAAGAAATATAGCTGTGGTCTCTTGAATCAGCGTGCTGCTTTACAGTGTATTTCCCAGAGCACAGTGCATCTTGTAGCACTGGCTGGGAGTTGCCCGGGATAGAGTGCTGGCAGACAGAATTCATCTTAGTTATGTCATCTTATAAACAGTACGTTGTTGTGGCTGCTGCTGCTGTTAGGAGGTGACTGTACCAGCCTAAATAGCACTTAAAATTTCTGAAAATTGGAAATGCTGCTAGTTACCGGTCTATAGAATTATCTTTCTGATATCCTGATACTTCAAAGCATAAATAGAAGAGTGATACTCCCTTTCAGTCTGAGCCTCCATTTTATCTCAGAATTTATATTTCTGGTATTTAAAATTATTATGTTGCTGTAAAGCTATAATAGTGTAGATAAGATTAGACTTAGAAGATGGTTCACTTCCTGTGTGCATATAGTTATACATTGCAAACCGGTATGCAGTAAGAATGATATAGACATATTACCAAAAATTTTAATGGAAGTGTGCATCTATTAAATTAAAAAAGCAACACAAATACAAAAAAACCCAAACCTGTAAGAGTAAAATGTATGGGGAAAACTTGAAAAGAAAAGTTTTTTAAGTAGACCACAGAAGAGATTTTATTTTAGCCTCCAGTTCTACTGTTAAGACATAGCATAACAGTTCATACGGCCTCATCCAGGGACTGTACTACAGAATATCATGCTGAGCAGCATAAAAGAATTCACTGCTATATACTTTTTCCTAGGAAATGATAATGCAGGGGTTTTTTTTGGAGATGGGGGGGAGAAGCTAAGCAGATGGCTTCTCTGAAGCATCCTACTCCAATCACAAGAGCAATTTGGAATAATTTGTTTCTCCCTGTGTTGAAATGATTCTGAACAGACACATTGTTCAACAGAATATTATTCTTCCCCACTAAATAAGAGAGAGATACATTTAAACATACATAACAAATGAGATCATTCCATGATGGTTTTGTTCACTATTCATAACGGGCCACTGGGGTAGGTTCACAAGCAGTAGCACTTCTGATAGTGCTAGTATCCCTGTGACTTGAAATAGTCACATGCTGTGGCTTTTTTTGGCAATCAGAACGCTGCAAAGCATCCAAGCCCCAGAATCTGATTTCACCTCATCTACTTCTGACTGTGGCCCATGCTGAGAGTTCGTCCCTCCTAATGAAGTGCTTGCCTTCGCCTGTGCAATTCTAATGGCTGCAGCTCCACTGTGGTTTTCCTTGCGAGCGTGGGATTTGCTATTTGGCCTTCTTTTTTGGGTCTCTCTTTTTACACCTTCCTTTCACACAATGAGGACAGGTGAGATGTTGGGGGGTTTTTGTTGGTATCTGGGCTCAGGACAAGTGTTCACATTTTCAGATGGCCTCCTGTCGCCACTGACTGCCCAAGAGGCATCCTGGGGAGGCCAAGGGCTAGCTGAGTGGGAAGCAGAGTTGTCGGTCATCTTCTCTCATCTCTCGCCTCCGCTAGGTCAGGCTGTGGCAGGAGGGCAGGGTGGATTAAATAGGGCAGGCTTTGCTTCTGATTATGCTATGTTGACTTGGTGAGTGTCAGATAACAGCATCTCTACATATGTCAGTCTAGCAGCTTTTTAAAGAACAGAATTACCGTTAAATCCCTATACAGATAACATGTGATTTGAAGACCAAGCCCAATTATTTTCGTTCTGTATCATTCACCACCAATCCTTTTGTCACCTGTTACAACCTCTTTAATTAGTCTGGTACTGGGGCCGTTTTTATGTACAGATTTGCCAGTCTGCTTTTTTCTAGAGTGCAACAGAAGTGGGGGGGCTCCATTTCTCACTCCACAAAGTGAGATCTGCTTCTCAGATTCTTTGGTTTCTTTATAGCTCCTATCTAAGAAGAACAGGTCTTGTTCTAACTCGTATCCACTGATTGCAGCTTTTCAAGGGCTTCCAGCCTGGGACGAGTAGTGGGCTTTATACCTTCCTAGTGCATTCCTTATGGTTGAGTGTCATCAGAGAGGGCAGCTTCAGACTGCTGTGAACCTGCTTGAAACCTCTCTGTGTTAAGTTTATATCCAGTAGAACTGTTTGTCAATTTGCTGAGTAGTATAAAAGGAGCAGAGCGTGACAGTGAATTTGTCAGTGTATCTGATAAGTCTTATTCTGGCTGCCAACTTCATCACATGCTCACTTGCTTAGTAAATTTGTTTGTATTTTAGCTCTTCAAAAGACTGCTGACCTCATGGGAGTAAGTGAGGAAAATGAAGCAAGACAAAGTCAACTTCCTGGTGCTGCCAGTGTAGAAGTGGTTCCAATTCCACCTGTGAAAATGCTGTAATCTACTGATGTTTATTTTCTTTCCTTCATTTCTGGCTGCTCATCATAGACATCAAAGGTAGAAAATCTATGCTGAATCAAACAGTGGCTTCATATGCCTGCCAATGGAATATTTCTCTCACAAGTCACCTCTCAATTATAATTAGTCTTTAACTGACTTGTTTTGACTTGTTTTTTAAAAAAAATTCAAATGAAGCTTTTGCCATTTCTGCTACAAAACTAACATGCAACTATGAATAACTTTGTGCAGGAAGTCCTTGATGCTCCTCCTTCTAATATAATGTGTGGCAATTTATCACTACCCGTATTTCTGTTCTCTTAACCAGTTTTCAATCCAGAAAGTAGTACTAGTACATCGTATTTTTCTGTTTTATACTTCCTGGGATATTTTACTGAAACCCAAACACTTCCATCCAGCAAGTTCTTGCTAATTTTGTCATTACAGTATCCCAGTCACCTGGGACAGCGTGCTCTCTTTGCTGAAGTTGCTTTTGCTGGCGATACCATTGCTCACAAGGAAGAAGTTGTGCCCTAGTGCGTGCAGTGTCTCCAGCAACAGGAAGCCTTTCCTGACTGCTGTGGTCAGAGGTGTTTGTATCACTTACTGTGACGTATAGGGGGTCTGCTGTGACAGGCTGTTGTGCCTTCAAGAGGAAAAGGTCTGGCCAGGACAAGTAGAGAACATGATGGAAAAAATCAATTTAGAAGGCATTTCTACACGCTGAGTTACCTTGAGGTCTGGTATAATAGGATCGGGGTGAAACAGAGAGTAAAACCAAGCAACAGTTAATGTGAAGATAAGGAGGGACTCTGGGCTGCCTGTACAGTACAGCCTTAAACAGGGCGAGTGATGCATTGGCTTGTGTTGGGACAAGCATTACCAGTGGAGACAGCGAGGTGTTACCCTCACTGTATAAAGCAGCCAGGAGAGATCATCTGGGATCCTGTCTGCAACTCTGATCACCCATGTGCAAAAAAAGACGAGTTTGAAGTACCACAGATGCAGTCACTGCCGCTGTGTTGACAACCCTGATGAGAAGAGATTTCTAATCTCTGTCTGGCTTTGTCCGTTCACTTGAGGCTAATAAAGGATCTGAGACAATATGGAAACTGTCTATAGATACATCAGGAAAGACTAGAGCTGTGTGGGTGAAAGGATTGTGTTGGTACAAAAGCCAAGAGCGGGTACAGTGGCTATGAATAAACATAGGCTGTAACAGAGAAACAAGTTCTGATCCTTAGAGAGTGGAAGTCTGACATGGTAGAGACAAAACATAACTTTTAAGGAGGAACATGAGAGGTTTATGGGAGAATTTATTTGATAGGTTGTCTACAATAGCAAGGGGACCAGGCTAGTCAACCTAATCCTCTGTCGCTGTCCTGGACTTGCTCTGAATTTGAGCCCACCAGTCAAGCCCATCCTCTCTCTCTTTAGCTTCTCCTCTTCCTTTCCCACTCTCAGGGGTCTCTGCTGTACCTATGCAGGGATGCGTGTCCTCCTACAGTCAGTGTCATCTGTGGGAGAGGAACATGATGAATGTTCAAAAATAATGCTGAATGTTCAAAATATTTTGGTTTCTTCCAGTATTTTTCTAAGAAAAGAAGTTGAATCCCTTAGGCTGGGTTTCCCAGTGAGATCTTCATTTACTTTACATATATAAAAGTCCTTTTAGCTTCTATGACTTTTAGTGTGTCTCCCACATTGCTTCTGTGATAATCCAAGAGTCTAGTGGTATACACTGATAATTTACTGGGTGAGAAAAGGAACTTTAACTGATGTAGTAATAGGAATATGAGATTAAATTGATTGAACTGGATTTTGCTATTTGACTACTTGTGTAAATCTCTCTCCTCTCCCTTCTCCTTCACTTCAGGATCCCATTTATTTTAGCTGTGATATTTTGCTTATAATTAAGGCATGAGTCCTTAATTCTAGATGCTTCTCTGAAACATTTTAGCTTGTAGTTTTTAATCTAATTAATTAGACAACGCAGTAATCACTTAAGAGAAAGATCCATGCCTCCAAAGCTCAGTGCATCCAAGGAAAAATTTCAGTCATCCTGCAGAGGAATCTATTTCTGCACTGACCTATGCAGCAAGCTTCAGGGTTCCTATTTCAGCTGAGGTGGCTAAGTGCTTAGAGGGGTGAATCTGGATTGAAGTGTGGTCTCTCATGTTTTCTAATATTAAAATCCCTTTTATTTCCTCTGGCATCTATACTGCTTTTCATCTCCAGGCATCTTCATACTTCGTTTGTAGCTGTATGAAAACTTATTTAGGGTTAAGGAGTTGTGCCCATCGCTATGGTGTCTGGTTTTTCTTCACTCTTCATTAGGATGAAGGCACCAGGGAAAGTCTCTTTCATTTGTCTATGTTGTGCCAGTGTAACAGACCTCTCTTCACGGGCATGTGATTTCATCTCATATAGCTTTAACCTGTGGATACAGCTACTGGCATTGTTTCCAAATAGGTTTTCTTGTTTCTATTCTTACTAGTGACCATTAATTATGGTGGTTAAATAGTACCGTGTTATCCATGTTTTTGCTTTTCTTGGGAATGTTCCTGGCTAACAGCTGAAGTAATGTGTAGATATCATTACAGTAATTTAAAACCTCAACTTTATAAAATCAAGCGCAGAGCCTGCTATTGAAATATGAAAGCAATGGGTGTCTGTAGCCTCTGCTTTCTTCTCAGACTGAGAAGTAGCTTATATCTGCACAAGGAGTTCATCTCCTGAAATTCTGGTTTATCTTCATAATCTGTTTTTTACTACTTTTGACTTGATTGTTGTTTAATTGAAGATATTTAACGTGGAAGTTTGTTACCAAAATAGGGGACATGAAGCATTGGAACATGAATTCAAACAGATAGGAAGTGAGAGCAAAATCATTGCTGTTTCCCCAAACTTAATTTTACTGCATCCTTGCTTTAAACATTTGGAAAGCTGTTGGCCTTGTTTACCAGCTCACCAGGGTTAAGGGCCACAAGATGTCAGTGTAGCACCAAACATGAAGAAATGGCAAGTAGATTTTCTGCAACCACTTAAATTGTCACGCTGCTAAAAGCCTGTTGACTCCAACTACGAAGTGAAGCACATTGGCCATGAAATGGTCCGTGCCATGAGTAGTCGATTCTGAGTCTGGATCATGGGGAAGCGGCAGGGGAAGGAGGGCAGGAGCATGCACTTAGTATGGACTACGCACGGAGGGAAAAGGCTGAGTGTGCCTGCAGAGGCATAGGCAGTGCAGCTCCCATTTTCCAGTAAAGCACCCGTGTCTGGGCTTGCCCAGCCCCGTTAGTTCCCGCTCAGCCCGTTGATTGTTACTAATTGGCAGTTAAGAAGAGGAGTGCGTTTTATTTTGCAGGTCCCAGTCTATTATCATGTATCCAAACACTAAAAAGCAATAATTCTTGACGCTGTGGGGGAAAATTGTTGAATAGGGGTGAGGAAAAGCAGTGATAGACATACAGTTCCTTGCATTGTCTTCTGGGTGACTGCTAATGAAAATCTGAGTCATGATTTCTGAGAGTGACAATAGCTAAAGAGATATCTCTAAGAGCTCGGGTTTGTTGTAAATTATTATTATTTTTTTTTTTTTTAGTTTTGTATGTCTTTGAGAAACCATAGTATGAAGAGTCTGATACTGAACGACTATTTGGAAAATGTTCCTTAGCACACTGGAACTCTGCTTTTCCAGGAGTGACTGTTTCTGCGTGCAAAGGAAACACTTGCTGTTTGCCTGTGTGTATCTATATCCCCAAGTATAACGGAGGAACCTAGAGAAAATGGCAGTGGAATAATCCAGAGATGTCTGGGCCTGATCCTATAAATTAAACCAGCCACTACGAATTAATCCATTCACTCACTCATGCATTTGTCCTTTTCTATTTGCACTTGCATCAGAGGTGACTTTCTTTTGGATTTGGCTTAGTTTTCCTTATGCACTGTGTAACGCGGTAACTGTGGCAACTCCATAGTGAGGGGTCAATTTCCCCTTCCAGTTCAGATTTTTCAGACATGGTATGGATTTACAGAAAAGAGAGAGAATACGTGAATTGTGAACTCATTGTCAGGTATCGGATTTTTAAAAATAATTAGAAAAAAACAGCTATTTTGTTATCTGCCAGATTAGTAATTTTAGAACATATTTTATTAAGGAAGATGAAGTGTGGTGCTAATCTCCTTGGGAAATTCTCCATGAATACAAAGCTGTTAGCACAGTTGTGGCCTGGAGCTAAAGCTGGGACTGAGTGCCACTCTGAGACTCAGACATCTGCGTTTGGGATCTGCTCGGCACCCATGCTGCGAAAATGCTCCCCGGCTCTCTTACAGGCTGAAGCTAAATCCAGTGCCACGTATTTGAAGAACCTGAGGAGTGCTTAAAATCTAGAGCTTGGCTACCATTTTCAGTTTGCACCTCTTTAAATCAGAGTTGTTTGAATTACCACTTTCCAGGCTGTTGTCTATGAAGACAGGATATGGCATGTCACTGGGAATTGGGAAATGGGAACTGTGGTTGGGAAATGAAGACCCCGGTGGGAGCTGCTCACCCATAGTGCCAGGGTAGTGACTGGTTGTAATGACATGCATTTCCTTAATTCACATTTTCTCCCAAAATTTGAACTCTGTTGAAACAAGTGTCTCAGTGTTGGGGTTTTTGAAACTGCCTGGAAATTCTGAACTGAGGGTAACAGAAGCCTCTATGTTTCTGTGCCTTTAAGCAAAGTTTGAAGCAGTACTTCACACAGAGCTACCGGTCTCATCCAAGGCAAAGTAAACTGAAGAAACCGAAAGGACATAAACGATTTTTGAACATCACTAAAATTTGATTTTGGTGCTATCTCACATAAATGGCGTTTCATTTCATTGATGAAAATTGGAAAAAAAGATCAAAACAGATAATAGTGACACATTTATTGGCCTAAGACCAGACTTGTTCAAGCACTTTTGTCTCTGGGACCATGCAAGCTAGCAGTTACTGAATGTTGCAGGATAAGTGCCTAGCTCTCTGCTCTGATATTTTTGTAAAAAACACTGGTTCAGTGACAAACCAGTGGCATGATAAAACTCGTTTTATTGCTATATTGCTCTCCCCTTTTTCTATTAAATCTGTGCTGTGATAGGATATAGCCATCAGCATAACCAGGCAATTTTGGTTTGAACGCTAAAACCCAATCAGGCATTAACTAAACACTTTCTTACCATTGCAAGTGACAGCCACATTTGATCCTATTTCTGCCAAAATCGATATGTGAAAACTCAGAAAGATAATACGTTAAATGAACTAGGGCACTAACTATTTCTGCTCTTCTTTCTCTCATTTTATGAACATAAAATGTTCCTCTTTACATCGTGGGCTTTTAGAGCACGTAGATACGTTTGGATTTTTTTATGGTGAGAATACAATGTGCTAAGCCTTTATAATGTAGGAGCCACTATAACAGATGCATATGGATAGATACTGTGATTTTTATTACAGCTTGGTAAATTATTACAGCTTACTCAGCCAAAGTATCATGCTTTAGGTAGAGGAATTAAGTATCATTAGTTTGCTTTATCTTTATTCTGATAGTGGAGAAGGATGAATAGATTTTGCGCCTAAGCTGGCAAACGTTCTTGACAATATTTGAAGGCTTTTTCTATTTACATGCTGGTTAAGGACAACCTAGTGTTGGAGAGAAATCATATGGCAATGTGAGCTAGGAGAAGGGAAAAAGAAAAATCAAACAGCTTGACTTGAGGTAATGTTGTTCCTTTCAGTCTTGCCAGACATGTACTCTATATGCAGTTTAAAAGCTGCTCTTTGACTTCACTTAAATGCAGTAATTACATATTGCTATCACCCCAAAGAAAAATGCAAGGAATCTTCTAATCATATGGAAGACAAGAAAAAATGGATTACCTTAGAAGGCCTCATTTAAGAATGCTAAACTGAAGTATGTGTCCTGTGCTTAGTCATTAGTGTCTATCTTTAAATCCAGGCATGAAAAACTGAGAAGTGCTAACGCACCCACGAGAACACATCCAAATTATATAAAGATAGCTTTATGCAATGCATTTATCTGACAGAGAGATGAATGGATCTCTGTTTCTCTTCCTTCTGTATTAACATACTTTGGTTCACTACGCTATCCAGCCACCTTTTGGTGTGAATGGATGTAATTACTTCATTGATGTTCTAATTACCATCAGATTGTATTGTTGTTCAAGGACAGATGATCACAAAAGACTATATATTTGATGACAGACTTAAAAAACCACTCTGCTTCATGTTGGTCTCATATAAACTATACCTATTAGGGGATGCACAAAATCTGCTGTCATCTTATGCAATTTTGGGAAGGTGCAGTTTGCAAGAAGGCTGGGTTTCAGAGTAAATCTTTGTCACGCAGGCTTGCATCGTTGCTTTATCCCTTCAGTTTCCTATTCCTCTTCACCCCTGTTTTCCCAGATACTGCAGAAGCAGGAAAAAAAAACCCCAAAATCTGCTTTGATCAAATATCCCACCCCACCCCCCCACCCCCGCTCCAGCTGCAACTCCTGCGATAATGGAGTTCAAGGCTCTAGAAAGATGTCTCGATCCTGAATGGGAGCAATCTCCCTTTGCTTAGTGGAACCTGGTTATAAAAATACAGACACCCTCCTTTAAGGGCCAGCTTTGCCATCAATATTTGATGTCAGAAACTGCTTGTCCTTCTATATCTAAGTCTGGTTCTAAAGAAATGTAGCTGTGGGCTTCTGCCTGATTGGCACCACATTTGTCCTGCCAGGTGATACAGTAGTTCTGAGATCAGTATTAATGACCATGGGAACAGGGCCATAGCTACATGATGCTCTCAGCAGGTTGTGCTTCCCTTGGCAATGGATGACAAATTATCCATGTCGGGTATCCTCACTGATCTGCATGCATACATCCATGCATATATTTGTTTCCAGTAAAGATGTATTTCAGGTTTGCAGTATTCTAACACATCCAGTAATGCAGGCATAATGCCATACAGCCAAAGAGAGAGGCCACTTCTCTTTTTTTGGCAATGCGATTTTGCAATATTAATGTACTTATAAATACACTGTTTAAAATGGGACACTGAAAATGAATTTCTGTTAAAATATAAAGGTTAATAATGCCCAAAGAGAGCTTATGAAAAAAATGAAAGTACTGTGTTCAAAAGCTCTCCACTGTAATTGCCCAGATAACCTAGGGCCAGATGATATCAACAATATCAACATTGCCTATGCCAGTGAACACCTACCTCGTTGCGTAGTCCCACTGAAACCAGCATCACTGCTGGGAGCGGTCAGCCTGATGCTGTCAGAATTGCCTCCCTCTAAAGATCTTAAGAAACTTCTAAATGTCATTGAAGCTCTGTTAATCCCAGAGCCGCCTCACCAGCAATGCCTAGCGGAGAATTTTTCTAAATACAGCCATTGTAATCCTGACTTCAGGTATACTTTGTAAGTAAAATTGAATCAATAAAAGTATTTCCACTATGTAAATTGCTGGTGACTACGCATCTGTAATTTTTATTTCTTATTCTACTAAGGCTAGGCCAAAACCACACAGGTTTTTCAGGTCCTGTGGCAGATTTCAAATCACTCAAATTTGCCCAAGGATAAAGACAGTCTTGGGTAAATCAGGTTGGGTCAATATCCACATAGCATGAAGAAGTGACTACAGTGATTTAGCTAAATTTCAGTGAGGGCTCAGGCTTGGGTGGATCTGAAACTTATTGAAAGAGAGAGAAAGAACTATGAATTCTGAGATAGAATTGCAGTGGCCTGTATGAACATCTGTAGCCCAATCTACTACCTGCTACTGGTGTTCAGAGCATTGGTGTGTCAGAGTATATCCATAGTTTAATTAACACAAAGAGAAAGGCTGAGAAGTAAACTTAAAGTAAGATGATATGAGGCTTGTTCCACCTTGAAGTTTGCAGGAAATCAACAGCACTTTTTTTAATAACCCACCTAGTCACTGATTTGCACTTGGCTTTGAATAAAAGTACTATATTTGCTTTAGCTTTATATGAAATTGTCTCCTCCTGCTCTTTTTAAAGGGAAGCTTCAAAGTTCTCAGACCTAAAATGACAATAATGCTGTTTAGAAAAATTCTCTGTGGCATGAAGCTTCACACCAAATGCTGAAAAGTGAATAAAATCATCCTGAAAAACAGCACTTGCAGCACGAAAAGCCACCTTAGCGTGTTTGAGCGATCCTTGCAAGATATAGTCAAAATTTATTTGATCCGATTTTTTCCTACAAGCATAAAAATTCCTAGTATCTACAAAAAATATTCCAGTAACATCTTTGGGATATCATCTTCTTGTTAGGAATCTTCCTGGAGATCATTTAGATTTTATTTTACCAGTGGTAACCTGGCTGGTTATATTGCAATCTTATTCCTCAACTTTATCAGGAACCAGGAGGAAGACAGTCTGCCTTGGTATTTACCCCAGAGGAGAGGTTGTGCGGAAAGCAAAATGATGCTGTGACGTGCATGTAGGTACTCATGAATTGTAACCAGATATATGTTTAATTTCAGACTCAACAGCCCCAGCAATCCATTTCAATGAACTTCCCCCAAATGGGAACAGAAGTAAGCTAATTAACTTTAGACTGCATTTTTACCATGGAGAGTGTTTCTGTCTTTCTGGCCCTTCCTTTCTTGGAGATTCCCTTTCTTTTCAACAGATCAGCAGTACCAAAAAAAAGTCAGTTCCCTGCTTTTTTACTTTTTCTTTGTTATCTTGTATGAAGTGAATTAGGTCTCTGAAACGGGAGCTAGCTTTTTGGGTTTGGGTTTTTCGATAGCAGCCTGGAGGAAGAGGCTTGAACACTCTCTTGATGGAGTGTCACAATTTGACTTTCCGAAGTCCTGACATTCTTTCCATTTTCTCTCTCCTCTTTTGGTGTCAAGCTAATATTTGTACCTTTTGATGTGCAGACCTCCGAAGGGACTTCTGGGCCTTAACCCCAGTATTCTCGGGCCATGTTAGTTTTGATAAAACCAGACAGTTTTGAGATTGCTAAACACTTTGAAGAAAAATTAAGTCATTTTTTCCTCCCCTTTTCCCTTTTTGGGGATTTCAGGCCTCTTAACACTTCTCCAGGAGAAGGAAGAAATGTAAAAAAAAAAAGGGGGGGGGTGGGTGGGAACAAACTGCTGCTCCCTTAAGCCCCGAATGAAGCAGAGCAGGGAGCACAGAATACTTATGTGCCTGATAAATGTCTGCGTTGCTGAAAGCTAAAATTCTGAAATGGCAAGACAAGGCAGGGAGGCCTTATCTTGTATAAAGAATGATGATGTATGCTTGTTTTACTGAAATCAGATTGTTAGGCTGACTTCAGGCTTTGACTTACCTGGGACTTGATTAATATGACAGTTTACGTATATACAGTTCACGTGATGAAAACCAGAAATAGTTTGCTTTGAAAAAAGAAATGCAATTGATAGTCCCCTAAGCAGCCTATGAGAAAGGTTTACTGAGATGAATCCCTTCCACGTGAATCCAGTGATGTGGGACTACTTAGGGAAACCCTTTTACCAGCCCATAGAGAGGCCAGAACCCCATTGGAGCAATGAAGCTTCCCTGGGGATTTTAATTCTGGGGAATTTTTTTGTCAGCTCCTTCTCAACTTACATTTGGATAACTGCCCAGACAGGAGGTGGTTGATGGGAGTATGGGGAGAGGTTTTACTAATCCTGCACCTTGATTTATGCCACGTTGAGCCACTGCCTTGTTTGTTTACAGAGTTGCACATGCTATTTTTCCCTCCATAACTCTTTAAATATTGCTTTGAATTTGAGACAATGAAGATCAAGAATCCAGCAAAACATGCATGAAATAGAATTGAGACAGGAAACATGGGATGTGAGAGAGGGAGCGAGGCCATAGCTTGAATCAAATAATGGAAACCTGAGTTACGCTAGGACAGAACAAGAAAGGGCCAGAAACTGGGAGATGTACAAATCCTGGTCATCAGCAGGGACCCAGAAAACTCCTGGAAATGATCTGTCAGAAGCAAAAGGAACACAAAAAATGAGAAACCTTCAAGAAAATAAAAAGCTTGGAAAAGAAGAGGTTAGGTTTTCATGGTGTCTCCACAGGATGAGGATTATGGGTAATGGGGCAGAAAAAGCATGGAATGAGCACTTCATTTTGAAGTGGATCAAAGCCACTGATTTTGGGCAGAGTAGGATTTGTCAGGGTTGTGACACAGTTAGAATATGGGCCCTGAACTACTTAAAGGCATGCTCAAAGCTGTAGCTCACCCAAGAAAAACTGCTGTGTGTCAAGTCTTTAGGAATTTAGGCCAAATTGAGCAGGGAAAAGCAAAAGTTTCTTTAAGTTTGCCATTTTCAAAGCATAACATTGTATTCCAGAAATACTGGAATTTCTCATTTCTACATTTTTACATAGAACTTAGTGGCTCCTGATTACAATAAGGCATATTAATTTTGCTTAAAAGCTGGTTTAATTAAACAAAAAACCCAACTTCAGAAAATTGAATTGCACCAAAATCATAATATAGTGAGAGGTTTCTGGGTTTTTTTAATTAAATCTCCCAACAAATTAAAAATAAATGATGTGGTTTAGATTTTACCTAACTTTTTTTATTTAGGTTCTTCTGCCAAAATAATGAAAAAACCCAATCCATTGTTTCCCCAGATCTAATTAGTTCTGGATACAGGTACAGATTTTCTGCCCTTTTCCATTTTGGTTTCACCATTCACCCACACAGTATCTCTTGATCTGTCAATTTTTCTGAGCCTTAACTTAAGGAAGACATAGTTACTGTTGAAAAGTCTATTGTTAAGGAAAAGATTGATCTTATACCAACAGAGGTATTAAACCTCAAGGAAACGAAAGACACCCGTTGATATAAAATAGAGGAAACATTTTCTGTGCTGATAAACTGTAAAAAGAAGAGTTCTATTTACTGCATCTGGCCAGCAGTCTCCTAACATCAAGGCGTACGCTTCAATGCTGCATCCAGGAGGGCTTCCATGCTACTGAGAAAAGCTTAGAGCTTCAGACCTTAGCCGAGCAATCAGTATGTCATTAAAGCAACATCTCTCATACTTGAGACAGCTGTACAGGTTACATAAATTTTCTTCTAGAAGAGCTAGTAAAAATACCCAGGGCAGTACCTAAGAGTTTTCCCTGCCCGTTGTCATACAGTTAGACTGGCTTTCTGCTTTACAGAACATCACAGTTTTCTCTTTAGCTGTGGTCTCCCAGCTGAGCCCTAACTACCCGCTGCAGAGATGCTCTCATTTGCTTTCTGCCTCTGTGAATGCATAAGCAGAACAGCTCCAGCAGGGAGGGTAGGGAACTGTGTACTGGATCAGGATTTAATTTGCTGCTGTTAGTGGAGAATGAGGATTTGTCTACATGCAAAAGTTGCCTTTAGGTAGCGGTGCTTATACGGTAGGGAGCTACTCTGCGTCCATATGTACTTACGTCCTCCTGTCACTGGCAATATACCACTGCAAGAGTATTATTTAGAGTGCAAGTGGTTAGTGACTCCAGTCATGCACTAGGATTCTAGCTGTTGATAGCAAATAACAATTAGAGATCGGTGCACTTCCGAAAGTGAAATGATTGTCAAGCTCAGCAAACCTGTCTAAAGGCAAAAGGCAAATGTGTTCTGCAAAATATCCCCCTTCCTCCCCCAAATGAAAGCTGTGTCTTTCCTCTTTCTCTTCGTGTTTTAATCTGTCATATACATGTGGCTAAGGCTAGGACCAGGGACTCGAGTGCTCTGCTAAATCTGGCTGAAGCAGCTTAGTACACTACCAACCCCTGTCTTCTCTCCCTGTGCCCTTTGGAAAGGAGTCGCAACATCTGTAGCTGGATTAGTAGAAAGGAGCATATGCAGCATCTCGGCTATGAGTACAGCAGCTCCTGTATAATTGCGAGCATGTTGTCATTGACTTTTCAGGCTAATTAGGCCAGAGAGGTGAGACCACACTGGTAAAAGAGCCTGTGAGTGGGAATGGCTGAGATGTTTGCACACATTCGCTTCTGCTGCTTTTCTTGAGGCGTGCGGGGGGTCAGAAAAGGAGCAGGAAGGTCAGCAGGGTACGGGAACATCTTTAAACACTTCAGCTAGTTTCACCAGAGCTCAAGAGTCAAGCCCTAGGCTTTATCCTTGTGGGCTTGATCAAATTGCCTATGGTTTCAAGGTCTGTCTTGAAGATTTTTTTTTCTTGAAGTGCTACTTTTTAAAGAAAAGTGGGAACATTAAAAACTAGAATTAAAAAATACAGTCACACCATAGGAAATTTGCAGGTGAGTTTAAACCCCTTTCTACCAAACCTTGCATAAAGCAAACAGCAAACATAATTAGTAAAAAAGTTGTCTTCCCCCTCACCCTCCAATACTTGTCACTGACTTTTTTCCTTTTTTTTTTTTAACAAAATAAATCGTCTTCACTCATTTTGCTTTGTTTAACAAAGAACGTTAATCAAAAACACCAGTGCAAAATTTTCAGCTCCATGCAATGCTTCTCTACACCCAACATCATCTCGAGAAATGTCCCACCTCTGTGTGTCTTCTCTGTTGGCTGATCTGATAATATTAGGACAACTGGATTCTGTGACCAGGGATTTATGGTTTGGACTACAATTAAGGATGGGCACCTATGTCCAAACTTTTAGACTTGGTTCACTCCTTCAGAGGGAAAAAGTAGCCAGAGAAAGGCCATCCCTTTCCCTCCAGTTTTCTGTCCCTAAAAATTCTTGGGTAGAGTTCATGTATTTGTCGTTGCCACCATGTTTCAAAGACACATCATGCCAGGCAGAATTATGAAGAAAAAACACAAAGGGCTGGTTTCTTCCCTTTTAGTAGCGACCTGGCTGGGGAGAGGGGACATCCTGTTAGAACAGCCCCTGATAACCCTGATGTTGCTTGTCTCAGAGCAGATGTGATTTTTTTGAGACTGGGCAATGTGTAACAGGAGACAAGCTGCTAGGATGGTGTGGAAACCTGGTTACGGATTGTAGGAACAGCTTTTATTTTTCAGAAGATTTACAGAAAAATGGCTGCAACTTTCTGTACTGCCAGTAGCTGCACAAAGCAATGTGGTGGGGGAACTTACCCTGAAGATGGAATGTAGATGGCAAGAATAGCTCCTCTCCTCTATTGGCCAAAAGCAGCAAACCCAGGGTCTGAACTGGCAGAGTTGCAGGCTCAAATGTCTGTGTAATTAAGATATTTCACAGAGATTTCTGTCCTGATATAATAAAACTACAGCTTTTGGAAGTGTGGACGTAACCCTTCCCTTCTACTTTCATCACGCAGTGATGAGACAGCTTTGCTTTTTCCTTTCTGCTGCTATTCCTCTGATCCAACAAAAAAGGAAAGGAGTCAGTGGGGGTAATCCCTTGGGAACGCAGTATTTAGCACTCATTTGGCAGGTGTTATTTACCCTGTTTTAAGAGGATTAGACACAGTCACTGTCCGAGTACCCAGATGGGTGTCTCCCACATCAGCGATGGATGCCTTCTTGCACAGTTTTTGGCCTTTTCACCAGCTCCTTTGTAACATTGGGGACCGCTCCCAGTTCATCCTCTCTGCCAGGCCCAAGGTTTTTCAAAAAGTGGGAGTGGGAGAGAGAAAACAAGTTGTATTGAAGTTGCTATCAAGGCATTTATTGATATGCCAATTGCGTGTCAGCTTTACAACTGTATAGCTCTCTTGTTTTTCAAACCTGCTCTTGCTTGTAAGATTTAAAAACACACAATGGACAAACCATTTAAAGGCAACCTTGCAGAATGCCAGCAGAAAAATAAATGGGGAAGGAAGAGAAATGAAGGGGTTTGTTAAATCTGGGTTGGTTCTTTATTTAATTATTTATTTTTAATTTAATTTGTGTTTGGAGTGGAAAGCGTGTGTAATCATGTGGAAAGTAAATTAAGAAGCTCACTTGTAGGTATTAAAGAGTGAAACACCTAATTTTCCTGAAGGAGGTGACTGTTGAGAGATGATAAGGTAAAGCACACTTCCAAGCCGGACTCCGCTCCCGACCCTCTCTGCAGCCTTTTTGTAGGGGAGCGAGGGCACAGAGCCCCCTCCAGCCCCGGCAGCAATGGCAGAAGAGAAGCCCGGCTCTCCTTCATCTGGGGAGGCAGGTCCGCCATGAAGCACAGAGGTGAGGGAGAGCCTTCTTCCCTTTCTTTCTTTTCCTCCCTCTAAATCTTCTGCACTTACTCCTCCTTCTCCCTCCAGCTCAGCTGCCGCTGCGCTTAACTTGCTGCCCAGGTGATGCTCAGCCGGCGGCTGGGCCAGCCAGAAGCCCGAGGAGAAGGAGTGTCTGAGACCGTGTTTGTAGCAGCTGCCCTTGTGGCTTTTATCTACTTTATAGAAAGGGAAACTAGTATTATTCAATCAGTTATCTGAACTCATGAATAGGTAATGAGTGTAACGCTGCAGCTCTTGCTTGATGTTCATTTCAGAAGTCAGACCTGCCACCATAAATGCACCAAAGGACAGAGTGTTTAACACTTGAGTAGCAGATTCTTTTAGAGCCTTGGCAGAAAGGAAAAGGAAAACCTTTTCTCACTATGTTTTTTTCCTCAAAAGCATGGAAAAAGTAAGCTCATTGAAAAAGAAGACTTGAGTTTAGCAGGCAAACAGGTTCTCAAAAGCATGAAAAAAGTAAGCTCATTGAAAAAGACTTGAGTTTAGCAGGCAAACAGGTGACAGATTGAGCCCAGGGCAAGGGAAGAAAAAACGTCCCCTGAATGTAATTCTTGGTCTACGTCAATCCTTTTAAGCAAACGTGTCAGATGTTTGGGGCAGCACACATATATAGGAAAGATATATTTCCTATATCATATATGGAAACTGGGATTTGAAGCCAACTTTGATTTGGAAGGTTTGTACCTTAGTCCATGTTTGAGACTGCTAGTGTGAAATGCTGGCTAGAATAAATAGCAATACTGCCTTTTATGCATGTGTTTGCTATTTCAGCTGCTTGAGTAAACGTTGTGTTCCATCAGATTTCAGCCTGGGGATTGAACCTGAACTCGGATTATATTTTGTTTTGCTTTCCTTATCCCTTAGCTTCACCCTAACGGTGGAACTGGCGCCTTGAGGCCAGGTCCACTCAGTTATTTATTGTGGCACACAGTAATTAGGCATCTGACTTAGCAACCTCAAGCCTGTGCAAGGTATCTCCATTTGATATATGGAGCACGAGAAGTTAGTTGTCTCAGAATGGGAAAAAAGGAGGAGGATATACTGAGCAGGGGATTTCTGCCAGATTTCATCAGTCGTCAGCCAGAGCAATAAAGATCCTGGAAAGGTTTTACTACCCATCAGGGAAGTTATGCACATTTTCTCAAAACTAAAAAGATACGATGGGAAAGACTAGGAACTTAACTTCTATTTCAGCCTTGCATTTTTTCTGGCTTTCATTAGGTTACTTCATCTATCCGGGGGAATATTTCCCACCCAAGTAACCTGCCTGCCTATTCTCAAGCCCACATTTGGTTTAAATTTCATGTGCTGAGTTCTGCAGGTACATCTCCTTTAATCATTTTCTTGACTTGTCCAAATACGAAACAATGGAATGAGAATGTCTTTCGTCAGCTAAAACCCATATTTTCTATTAAATTTAAATATTTTCAACTTTTCTTGGTATAATAAATATAATTCTGTTAAAAAAAACTCTCTGAATGAAATGCTTCATGCAAAAAAAATATTAAATTACTTTTAAAATAAAATGCTGAGAAAGGCAACATTTTGAAATGCTGGGGGTTGTTTTGTTTGTTTGGTTTTGTCAGGCAACAGCTTTGGTAAAAAATTCCAGGTAGTCATAACTTCATTATGAATTCATAATAATAATAAAATATTTTTTTCTCATAATTCTTTTCAATTACATGATTTTTTTTTAAAAGCTATTGAAATAACAATGTGGATTATATAAGGTAATACATAAATTTTAGAAGTATTCAGTGGGCATTTTTATTGCTTGTTGCGTTGTGGGTCCTTTTTTGCACTGGTCAGAATTGCTGACAGTGGGAATAAGTATGCGTATAAAATGAATGTAGGGTTCTGGGTGCAGCCAAGACTATAGTTGAGTGGGTAGAATTTAAACTGTGCTAAGCACGTTGCAGGTTTCCAGAGGAAATCTTTTAGCTCTGATATTAGCCAAGCTCATAAGATGAATTAACTACAGCGATGTTGGAGGGGGTGGTGGTCTTTGGGGGGGTGGGGTGCTCTTTAGGGGAATATAAACCTTTATCTCATTTGCCAAATAGGAAATGAATTGACTGGGTAATTTTGGCTCTCTGAGTCACTGAAAATGCCATGTGTACTTACGTCTCAAAGGGTACTTTTGTGCCCGAACTTGAAACCCTGCTGAGTTCAATGGGAGAACTAATGTATATAAATGTACATTTCATGTCCCCTCAGTGACTCCAAAGTGGGACTGTTGTGAGTGAAAAGCAGGAGCCTCTGTGCAGAACAGCATGTGTGCTCCAGCTGTCATATATCATTATCTGTCAGCGCGAGCATGGGGATTGAGAGAGGAACACCGGTGCCGTGGTCTTGCCTTTGACACTGACTTGCTATGTGGCCTGTCTAATTAACATCTACGTTCTTGGGCTCTAAAA
Source organism: Charadrius vociferus (assembly GCF_000708025.1). Classification (NCBI taxonomy): domain Eukaryota; kingdom Metazoa; phylum Chordata; class Aves; order Charadriiformes; family Charadriidae; genus Charadrius; species Charadrius vociferus. The sequence goes on from NW_009650250.1 coordinate 565,424, forward strand.
TGAGGATAATAATCATTATTTACCTGAAATGGGAGCTGTGCAGCTTAATGAGGCAATGTTTGTGAGGTTTTCAACTACAGAAGATGCTATAAAACTCAGAATAGTCATTGAAAAGAGGATTTGAGGTGCCAAGTTAGTGACACAAAGTACGTGATGCATAGCCTTTATAACACTGGGTGACGATCTGTCAGCGCTGCAGAAGAAAAGGTGTTATCATTAGCCAAAGTCTCACATCATCGTGAATTTTGTATCAGGACTTATGTCTTCTAAACTGGGGGCGACATCTCTGCAGGCGCACCCTCCCCTCGACATCAATGGGAATTACACGAACACCCTGTGGTTACCCCGGCCGGGGCAAGCTGCTTCTGTGGTGCTGAGCTCTGCTCGGGGCACCTGAGGAGGTAACTTTGCAGCTCAGCAAAGTTACTCCTGTGCTTTAAACGAGAGCCGCGTTTAAGCATTTTGCTGGATCTGAGCTTTCAGAATAAGCCTGTTCAATGCTATGCCCCGCCGCTGGTCCGCAGCCAGGGATGCTGGAGCTTGGCTGGCAGCGTCCTTTCATGGCAAAAATGCACGAAGGAGCACCAGCAGGGCCCCGGCTCTGCCTTATGTGTTTCCTTTCTGGTTAATACCAATGTCACAGTAACGTTAACCAGGGCACAGGAGTGAAATGAGCCCTGAAAATGTTAGCGGTATACACACTTTGCTTTACTGATACGAAGTTTTCCTCTATTTAAATAGAATTTTTAATGTAAAAGCTGTGTAGACCAAAAGAATTTACCCGGCTGTTCTATCATGCCAGGCAGCCGACTTGTATTCAGGATATGTTTCTTGCTGTTTTGCAGTCAAATAGAAAAGTCAATATTCCTTATCATTTTTTACATGTCTGTCATGGGAAAACCAAAAGGATCATGTACCAACAGTGCCTTTGCAGCAAGAGTATCTGGCTCTGCGGTTTCAAGTGAGTTTCAATGTGCCAGTGCTGTGCTTGCTGCTATTGTCCTTTTCCTTTACCTGCTTTCTACTTGGTCTATGAAGAGGAAGATTCTGCCCCCGCCCCCGCCCCCCCAAGCCGAGCTGATACATGTTTTGAAGATGGCATCTTCGGTTCAAATGGGAATTACTGCTAGGGCAGGGCAAACTGTGATGAATTTTAAATGCTGTTTTTGTAAAGGTGTGTCCAATGACCTCCAGATCATTTAAACACTCAGAGATGACTGCAGCTTCTCACAAAAAGAGGAGGAGAAGGGAGGGAAGAGGCATCTGCAGCCAAAATATGTGATGGTGCTTCTGTTGCACAACATCATTACCATAGCCAGAACGAGGGATCTGATGTTCAGCTAGGGACTGTGGTGGCAATCACCTCACCTAGAGGTAGAAAACTAGTCATCTGTTTCTGTGCGGGTACCTCAAATTTCCCTTCAGAGACAATTCATTTGACCTACTTTAGTGTCAGCCATAAAATTAGATGAATTAGGACCTAGGAAGAACCTTTGGTCAATACAGCCAAGCAGGACCTGACTAAGGGAGTGCCCTGGATGTGTCATGTGGGTTCTACCTGGGTCCTGCACTAGGGTCGCAATGGAGCAGAGGTTTTTCATATCTTATTAGAAACACATCAGCACATTAACAGGGAGTGATTGTCCTCTGGGCCAAGGGACGCGGACCTCCTCAGAAACCCCTGGGTCAGGAGGGTAACAGCCACATGGGGAATATGTGTGGACATCTTGTACAGCACGAGCTGAAAAGGGTTGTTATATATCTGAGTAGTAAATCTTCTGCCTCTGGGTGAGCACCAGGTGCTGGTGTGTGTGCTGGCTGTGTGACGGGAAGGGGCCGCACAGAGCCACCCTGTCCGGCCACTGGAAAGAGCTGTGTAGCCCACCTCGTTGAAGAGGGAGAAGCCAGGGAATTTCACCCATCCTGCACCTCCTTTCCTTGCGTACATCAAACACTGTTCCTCTCTTCTTCACAGTGCACCATACTGTATTTTCCAATTTAAGACCCTGATCTGAAGCCAACTCAAATAAATGGAACATTTTAGATAGTAGTATAATTTGAATGAAGTCTTTACTGCATTTGCTTCTCAGGTTGCTCCAAAGTTCCCTTGTAATAAATTCTTAAAGCTGGGGACTGGTTTCTTGTTCAAAGCCCATAAGAAAAAAAGGGGTTTTCCTAACCCGAAGTCAAGAAACATGTAATTTCTTTGTAGTTAGGAATCTTGTTCAATTTTTTCCTTCTTTAGTATCTCTGTGGATTAAGATACACCCACCAAAACCAGCCTTTTTGTTTTTATTGTGCATTTAGAATGTCCATTCATTCACAGGATAAGTTTATCTAATTTGATCTAAAAGCAACCTCTCTTTCATTATACAAATAACTTAGCAGGCTTTTCCTGCAAGTAAGCGCATAGATACTATCTAAAAATTGCGTTGTCATTCCTGATTAGGAAATACAGCTACAGTCAGGCCAAAAGCTAACAAAATGGCTATCTTCAAAGAAGCTGAGGCTTCCTGCTTCGTGGTTTTTTTTCCCCTTGATCAAAACCCAGTAAAGAATCAGTGGCCTTTCTGCTCTGTGTGTGTGCCACAAGCTTTCAAGCTTCCTTGTAACCATTATAATCTAACAGAATGCTTTTGTATGCTGATTATTCAGGACGTGTCATTAACCACCAAGCAGGGAGAGTTTTAAGCGCGAATAGCGGACTGCCAAATTCTGGCTTAATTTATATTAGTTGGCATAGTATCTGGCAGAGGATGGGCGTAATTATAACCCTCCTCTTCTTGTTTAATCCCGTTTTTCCTTCCCTCTGTTCCCCTCTCCGCTCTCACCAGAGCCCCAGCTGTCTGCTTAGGAACTGGAATATGTCTCCTAAATGGAGATCTGGGTTTGTAAAGACAAAACTAACTGTAAGATTTTTTTCTTTTCCTTTGCCGTATGCTGATGAATACAATGTGGGTTTGAAAATGTGGTTTTCTTCCTGCTGATAGACTGTGGGTCTCATCTGGGAACAAAACAGAATTTACGGAGATGGGCGTTAGTTGCTGCTTTTCACAACTGCCTTGAGGTATAGAGGAACTGTGGGACTACCCTTTTTCAGGTTTTGTTTTGCCACCCATCACTGCAGTATCTCTACGTGAACCATATAAAACAGACTAGGAGAAAAAAGACTGTAGTGGACCTCATGAGTGTTTGACTCATCGGCTTTTTTTCTGTTTACGGAAAGTTTGGCCTGTTGAAAGATACTGTCTCTGAGTACCAGGAAAAGCTTTCAATCCTGTTTGTCTAGTTTGAGAATTGAAACTGTTAGAGAGTAAGGAATTAAGAAGCGTCTTTTTTAAATACACATTTTTTAGACATCCAGCTGTTAGCTATTTAGAAAGGTGTCCGGGAAGAAATCGTTCATGGGTTAGCAATCACATTTATTTCCTGAGCAGCTTTCACTGCAGTGTTAACAGACTGTCTGAGATGTCTTGAGATCAACATTCAAACAATGGTCCAAATCCCAAGAAACAACAACAGGGAGAAATACATTGTTTCTTTCCCAGAATTTCTTTCTGTGAAGTCTTTGTGTTATTCATGATTTATTGTCTAGTTCTGTGCTCAGAAAGTGAATCATCTCTCATGGTTTTTTATATCTGATGTCCATACTGTATGACTACTGGATTTTATTTTTTTCATCATTTCCAGCCTAGAATCTTTAAAACAAGCTTAGGTTCTTTCCTTTCATTGGCTACCACCAGCAATAAAGATCGTGCAGGCCAAATTAGAAAGACAAGTATCAAATTTAACATAGAAGGAAAACAAACAAAAATAAATTGAACTTTAGAAATTCTCTCATATTCTTTTCTTTAAACATGCCTACTAGCTTCACTTCCAGCAGAAGTCCATGCACTCTGGGACTTCCCACAACATGTCAAGTAAATAGGAGGGGAGACATGGAATGAAGAGAATGTTTTATTCAAGTCAGGTTTACCTGCCAGCCATTACTTGGAGGTAGGCTCAGCTCAGACTGCTAAAGGGCGAAGGAAAGGATCAGAGAGAGTGATATTTGTATCACAGGTCCTCTTTGAGCTATGAGCTGCCCAATATTGCCTCCCAAAGAAGGACTAGCTCTGCCAGCTGACTAGCTTTGGTTGGATAAGTCAAGTTTGCTGAAACAGTAGGGTTTTGTAAACATGGCTTATATTCATTGAAATTGCTGAGGGGATGATTACACTGGCAGCTTCGCGGCCAGATACAAGGGGGCAGTGACTTTCGGAAGGCATTTTTCCAAGCACTTTTGTGTATAAAGCTATTTAACTGGGTGATTTGTTTGGGTTTTGGTTTTTTTTTTTTTAATATAAGTAGTGCTCTAAATTGGATGTAGCCATCTTGTATGGCTCTTCTGGCTCTTTCTGTGACTGGCATATTAAAAAGAGCAATCATTCTAATTGGAGGCCCAGCTGGAAAAGAGAAAATGCCCATGTGACCTTAGCGTCCCATTGGGGAGGACAGCAATGACGCTATCGGTTCTCTGAGAAAAGAAGCTACAAACATGAAACTGGAGGAGGAAGGGGGAATGATATAAGTGCAGATAACCTGTCCAACCTATGAAAAAGACAGTGCTTAACAGTACCAAAGCCTGTGCTGTGATTAACCAGCAAGTGAAGAAAGGACAACGAATCTGCATGAGATAATGATATTGAAAGCAAAGATTTTGAGGGAGAAAGTGGGAAAGGAGGTTATGCTGAGAGTAATGCTGAAATACAGACTTTTTTTTTTTTTTTAAATTCAGAGGCTCGTACTTGCACTTTAATATTGAAAACTTTGCTCATCTCGGCTCAAAGTAGCAGCTCAGCAGGGGTGCAATAAAGACTATTGTACAAAACTGGTTTGTTTTTTTTTTCCCCATGAAAGCTGCTTTGTTGAAGCTGGGATGTCCTTGCCCATTATTATTGAAAATATTAAGTAAATTAATAAGCCTGAGATGTGCAAAAGCCAAAGGCTGTCTGTGCGCAGCACATGGTTCACCTGCTGGCCAGGGTCTGTGCGTCTGGGTTATGTTTACTTTGCCTCCAGGAGCAGCCTGCAGAGATGTCTCATTCCAAAGTGGAAGCCAAATCCTCAAGTCGGAGATGTGCAGTGAATTGAAATTGCTATTTTCTGGCCAGCCATCATTGCTTGCCTATTAGGAGAACACAGAAATACAACAGCAGAAGAATTATTCTCTTTGGCATCACATGGATCAGTAACATCTGTATTCCAACTTCATCTCTCTGTATTGTTTGCTGCCTATGTAATTTTTTTTTTTTTTTGGTGGGGTCAATGCCATTGCTATTGTTTTAATTGCAGCTGATGAGTCGTGGGATTTTGAAATCATTAGCAGTTCCAATGAGCTCTAGAAACAGAATAACATCATTTCTGCCTTGCTGTTCTTAGTCTCCCATGAAAGTGAAATCTATACAGAACTTAATTACATTTTATATCTTATGTGTTGTTTTAACTGAACTAATATTTACAAGTGGATTTGACGAATATCATTGTATTTAAAGGAAGGACCCCCTCTGTGTTGTCTTTTCAAGTTACTGAAAAGAAATCAGAAAGAATGAGTTCTTTAGGAAACTTCAATTACTAGCTGATTTCATTGACCCGCTAGGCTAGTGGCATCTGCCTTCCAGTCTTTTTCAAATTATTCCTCTGTCATTCAGATGTTTAGGGATCCATTAGTATGTGGCTGTAATAATTACAAATTATCATGATTAAAAATTAGGGGGTTCTGCTATAAAAGTGTTGTTCTCCTTCCAGCCAAAGGCAAAATAAGACCTCAGATTTGTGTTCTCTTCTTTGTAATAAGGGGATGAGATTTGTGGATGAGTGTAGGAGAAAGGAAGCAGCTGATGGCGAGCTTAAGGAGCAAAGGAGGCATTTTGCGGAGTCATTTTGGAAGCCCTGACTCACATCCTTCTGTTAGAGGACATTCTAGCTTCTTGTTTCTGGCCACAGCCTGAAGCAGCTCTTGAGCAGTAAAGGTTGTAGGTTTGGTTTCAGTTGTACTTTATGATTTCAATTCCCTGACCTAGCCCTGTCCATTAGTTTTATGTTTTACCTTTGGATTCCTAACCTTTTAAACATGGTAAATGCCTGCAGTTGCATCATTTAACTAACCAATACTAACAAGTTCATCTGATGTCTTCTGCTTCTATTTAAGGAGCTGTTTACTAGAAAAAGAACTGTGTGTTGGTAAAAGCTAACTGTGTATTTTCATAACTGAATACATCTGTCAATTAAAGCAATCTTTGAGGTGCTTCCTGAACCTTCTCTGACCAGTCTTCTGACCCCCTCATTTGCTGCCAGACTTCTAGGTCGAGAAGTTGATTTTTTTTGTACTTTTCTTCAAACTGAATCTTCAGAATATCTGAAGGTATTACACATTGTACAGCCACTTTATATTGGAGAGGAGGACCATCAGAAATTAGGCAAATTACCTGAAGACAACTATCCCATTGCTCTACTAAATGAGACAGAATAGGCAGTAGGGATATGGAAAGAAAAAAAAAAAAAAAAGCCCCTATCCCTTCTCCAGTCCTAGATTTTTCATATACAAGCCCAAAAGAGGATGAGGGGTAGATGCTCTGAATTATTTCTCGTCCTTTTGCTGTCAAAGGTGAAGAGGTTGTTTTAGTCTAGGCAGCCGGCTCTGCCATGACTTCATATTTTGTAATAAAACTTCTGACTGTTGTAGCCCATCTGTAATGAATTCTTCAGTAAATAGAGAGGTCCACGACACATCAAGCATCCCTCGCTTGCCCTGACATTCCCTGCTGCAGAGCCCTGTGTTCACATGCTGCAGAAATCGAGGTTTGGTGTGCGTAACACTCAAAAGGCCCTGCTTGTAAATATTGGACTATGACTTGCAATTTTAACTCTACCACTTGCTTTTCATTCTAAGTTTAACAGTAACAGCTAAGTAAACGTTTATTTTCTGGATGTTTAAGGAAATGTAATGATCGAACTCATTTTTAACCTGGCTCCCCTTTCTGTCGCAGTTTCAGCTTCGTGCCTTTGTTGCTTTCTTTCTTTCCTTTGTCCCCCTTGTAGGCAGTTGAAGTAGATGTTTTATTTTAAAAATCCAGTCTCTTACATCTTACATTAGGCTAAATCAGGAAGGGGAACAAAACCCAACAAAACCTCAAAACAATTCTTGCTTGATAAATGAATTCATATCTTTTCCAGGAGAAGAGAGAGGAAAGCAAACCACAATTAGTTTAACAAATTTTCCATCTTAATGTTTCAGGGGAGATTGATGCTGTTTACATAACAAGGGAACTTGCCTACCTTTGTTCCAACACAGCTGCTGTTAGTTAGCCAGATGTGACCCAAGAGATGCCCTAAGCACGTTTTTGTTTAATTGGGCAATGTATCTGTTTTGGGGCATGTAAGGTGTGACTGACAAACATCTGCCGTGAACACGACTGTCTCTGCATTAGAAACATGCAAATAGATTTGCCCTGCTTCAACAGCTACTGGCATCTTCTGGAAACTTTTCAAACATATTAGTGAATATTTAGAAATGTTTCTGCCTTGAATATTCTATTTCCTCTTATTTTCTTCTTTCAGCATCTTTTATTAGCACAGTCATTTATGGGAAAGTTGAGATGCTGCAGGGGTTTTTCAGTTGGTTTTGCTTTTGCTGATGCTATTATTGGTACCTCTCTTTTTTTTTTTTTTTTTTTTTTTTAAATATTCCTCACCTTTACTCCTTAACTAAAATTTACAGTACCCTGGCTCTGAAATCTGCTTCAACACTGCTACAACGTATGAATTTTTCCAAGAGTTCACTTTTCTTCTCTTTAAACAAAGCTATATTGTCATATGTGGTGAGAGTTATAGGTAAGGTAACCTAAGAACTTCCATTATAAAGGTGATTTTTGAATCATTTTCTTTAGTTGCAGTGGGGTGCTGGTTTCCAATGACATTGCTGTGTTTTCCTTTGACTTCCATAAAAGCAGGATGGAGGTATAGCTCTTTGGGGAGGAAGGAGAAGAGATGAAGGGACGTAGATTTCTGTGTGGTGTTAAGTAAATAGTTCCACGTGAGGAGGTTTTTCGATTTTGTCATGGTTTATTTTAGTTGTATTATTTGTTTCCTACTTTTAGGAGAAGCGAGGAAAAGGGAGCGCTCACAAAACATCAAGAGTCACAAAACAAAACCACGGCAGTCAAAAAGTCAGAATTTTCCCAGTTTTTCCACCTTTTTTTATATCTCTTGGCTAAGAGACAGCACAACAATATTTTCCTCAGTAAGGAAATACCGGTGTGTTTTCTGAAGGCGCATGCCTGACAGTGTCCCTTTCAGACTGGGGACGGTGACTGTGATTGCAGGGGGCGCTCCCTTGGCCTGGCCGGTGTCGGTGTCGGTTGTGAGCCATGGGAATGGCACGCAGGAGGCTGCAAGAGTGAGGGAGCAGCTGCAGAGCGTGAGATGGGGCTGAATAGACTGAAAAATGATGGTAAAGTCTACTGAACAGCTCCTCCCTTCATTGTGGGCTGCTAAATCGGTCTTGGAATCCCATGGAAGAGTGAATAATAAGTGATCATATTAATTAAAGACCAAATTGTAATGCACCTCCCAAAAGGGCAGTGTTAACTTTGTGCGAACTTAGCTCTGCTGTTTCTCAGTTCTGTGAGCTTCGTTTTGTGGCTAACTGGACATTTATTTATGAAGGTTTAAACTTCACATTTAGCGGGCCCTGACACCGCTACCAATTCTGCTTCTAGTTTGAAGGTTGTGACACTAAACTGATGAATGAATTTTGAACAGCAGAATTGAATGAATTAAATTTGGCTTGGATGATGGGAATTTTTTCCTTTTGTTTTGCAGAGTGATTTGGAATAGTTACTAATGATGAGGCCAACATGATGCAAAGCAATTTGAGAAATGGTATACCTTACCTAAACAGAGCATTTAAAAGAAACAAGCTACTGTAGTATTTTTTATTTGATAATTTGATTTTAAATAAAAAAAAAATAATCCAGCATTCAGAGTATAGTTTTCTTTATGTTGGGTTACATTCACCATATTGGCTATCTTCACTTAAATCTCTATCTTGTAGCATTAGCGTTTACAGCAAACTGGATTTTTCTGAATTAAATTTTCAGGATTGCAGAGAGAAAGAGAATTCAGCAATCCCTACTGCATCAACACAATGGCTACAAAAATAAGTTGTATCGATCCCCACCTAAGTAGCTACACAAAATACTTTGTTTTTATAACTAATCCCTGTAGAAAAGGCTAAGATATCTTTCTAAATAAAAATGTTTCCTGAAAGAGACAGGTGTAGTTCAATTCTAAAATATTTTTCTTCTGCAGTACTTCTAAAACAGGACTAACATAAAGCCCAGGGTAATTGGCCGCAAAGCAACAAGCTGGTTTATGAAATACATACTCTTATGTAAACAGATAACCCATGGGCCCCGAAAGGAATTGTCTTCCCCACTGAAGAATCCACGTTCACTTGCATTTCCTTCCAGATGACTCCTCTTGATGGTAGAAAGCAGCCTGTGGCTGGCTTCCACGCTGTCCTGCCACTATGCCAAATGAAAGCCGCCTCACTCTTTTTTGTTGTCTCTTGCAGGGCATTTTGTGGTATAAAACAAATATTCCCACTTCATATGTAAAACTTGGAGGGAATTAAAACAGGTCTATCTTGCCTGGGGAAGAGTAAGATGCAAACTGTTTCCTATACCAAATATCTGACAAGTAACAAAACAGCTGTGACGGTCTGGAATTATTTTGTGGTATGGTAGAGAACTCATCCTTGTCAGGCATTTGTAAGTTTTGCCATGGCCATAGTAAGGAGTTTATCTATTCAGGTTTCACTCACAGATATGAGGTCTTCAGGGAAGAAAGTATTGCATTGTGGCTGAAGCAGCTCTGGCACAGAAACCTTCCTGCAGCGTGAACTTGTACTTACTGTCAGAGCTGAACTATGATTCTGTTGGTTGAGAAGCTGCATAACGCGTTAAAATAAGAGCTGGGAAAGACTGAGGAAGTCTTGGCTGTTTCTGACGCAAAGGGCAAAAAGACAATTACATGTATACTTGTTTGAAACTCTGGACAGTGCTGATATGGTGAAATGTTGTTATATACTAATAATCACCAATGCTTTGCTGCCATTTTTTTTATAGGGTATAGACTCTTGGTAATACCTGCATTATCTTTTAAAAGAAATAATTCAGTTAATATACTAAATTTATTCCTTTTTATATTAAAATGCCTTTTTGGGATACCATCCTAGGACCAAAACAGATTCTCTACTATGTAAATGAATTGCAGTCAGCTTGCTTGGATGTATACAAAATGACGATGAAATATCTCTAACATTTCACAGTTTTTTCCAGTTGTTAGACTGGAAAAAGACCTTTTTTTTTTTTTCATTCCTGCAGACGGTGTTATTTTCTTGAATAAACCAGGAAGCCCTCCCATGTTTTTACCAAATAATTAAACCACTGATGAATTTCAAACTGATAGCAAACATTTCTGCACTTCTGTGTGTTTGCCCATTAAGTTCAGTCAAAACTCAGTTTATCTTTGAAAAATAATTGAGACGAAAGATTTCTAATCTGGCCTAGATGCTGTCAAAGTAACAGATCTGTCACTTTCAGAACATTTCTTCGAAGTCATTATTCCAAAATGCTGTTGTTTGCTTTTCCACTGATCTGTACATTTCTGCAAATAACTTGGATTAGCAACAAAATCTGGAATTGTAAGAAAGTAATGGTTCAGTTTGCTTCGGTAGGTAAAACACTATGCACTCATGCAAAAGGGGTCTTTACACCATCTTCTTTACTTTGTGATTGTATCACCTAGCAATTTCCAGTCACATGAAGAAAGAGGGATGCCAGCAGGTCACTTGCGTATCAGCTAAAAGGATACAGACCTGGAAAAGTGATAAATGTATAAAGAAACACTGATTTGGGAAAGTTGACTTCTTTCCTGTTTTTCTTTTATTAGGTCTGTCTGTGTCCCTCAAGGAAGGAACTGTCTACACAACATATGTATCCAGAAATTTCAAAATCAGCTAAAGGTAAAGTTTATGATTTTTTTTTTTTTTGGTGTCTACTGCTTATCTCTAAATATAGTAGTAATAGACAAACTTTTTCAGCTGTAGTGTCTGCAGACTTTTCAGAACAAATATTTACCATTCCAGCTCTTCTTTCAACTTTCATGTGAACACAGAAGTCTTACCAAGAACTTGAAAAATCATGGGGAATTTCCTTAGCAGTTGCTGTTTAAGCTCTTAGCACTATGTAATTTTTGAAATTGTGTTTTATAGCTCTCCTCAATCCACAGAGACACCAGTTTCCTAGAAAATGATCATCTTTTTTGTGCACGATTGATTTGATCATGATTTGAACTGCAAATCATCAGTCTCTCCACTTCCGTTATACAGGCTGCGTGCCTCTCGGATTTTGGCCAATGTGTCTGTCTCACGTTACTCATGCTTTAGTGTAGACACATAACAGCTTTCTGAGACAATGTAGAAATAAGATTTAATACTTGCGTGTATTTTGTGGTGGAAGAGATAGCAGGAAGGAAAGGAAATTAAGTCATCTCTTTCAAAAGGCACAAGAAAAAAGTTCCACAAAGCAGTTTTGACTCTTTCAGGGGATCTTATTAAATTTTCTTGAAGCTAGGAAACAAATTAAAAAGAAAATCTAGCCTCGTTAAACACTTTTACCACTTCAAGGAGTGTGCACGTATGATCTACTGCAGGTACAATTAACATCAGCCCTGGCAGTAGCTGTAAAACATATGTTTAAAATGAGTCACAAAAGTAATGTAACATGTAGTTTTACTATTACTGCTAAAAATACACCTTATTATAAAAAAAATAAGTAGAGCTAATTTATTCTGATTAAAACACTCAGCTGTTTTAGATAGAAGGAGCATGCAAAATAGTGACAAAGCACTGATGAATTTTTGAATCATGTATTACTTTTATTACCACCTGAACCCCATATTTAACCTAGTGAGTACAGCAATCGGGATAGGGGATGTAAGAGGTGTTTTCTGTGTCAGTTGGGCTTGAAACCCCTATGCTTTCCAGCTTTTTTTCAATATACGAGAATAGGAAAATCTGGTAAATGAAAAAAATGCAGAAATAAAGAATAGGATGGTAGACAGCAAGGAAAAATGAGGTAACAAAACTGGTAAGAACAGCAGTAACATAAGTGACTCGGCTAGTGAAAGTGTGGCACCAAATACTGAAAAGAAAATAGATGTGATTAATGAGCAAGTACTGTGATGCCATTGCTTGTTAATGAAAGGAATATGTGCAAAAGTGGAGAAAAGGGAGCTTCTGAGGCAGAGCCTGAAGGTGGTTGAGGATGACAAAAACATGGTGGAATTAAGGTTTTGATTTGGATGTCAATATTGAAGGACCTGTGCAAATCCAGAGAGGCAGAAAATCACGTTCAAAAAAGCACTATGGTTATAATGGGACAGAAGCAAGATGGCAGAGCATGGCTGAAATAGGAGCTTCTGGAATCAAACTGCTTAGGGACAGGACGGTAAAGTAGTTCTCATATACAAGCTGCATTAAAATTGTTATGAAATATACAAGTTAATTAAGCAGATTTAAACGGAAGGATAAAAATAGGTCTGTAACTAAGTACGATTGAATTGGAAATCCTGCACTAGAGAACTGAGAAAAAGTCCTTGAAGGGGAGCTGCCAAACAAGAGGTGCCCTGCTCTCCCCCACCCAAGGGAGCACGTAACCAGAGATGGGTGGGCGCCCGGAGAGCCTCCATGGGAGAGGGGGAAGCAGTGAGCTGGCAGCTCAGAGGCAGGAGCAAAATATTTTAGGACAAGAGGAAAATATTTTAGGGGCCATTGCAAGAGGTGGCTGGGAAAAGAGAGGACTGAGGAACAAACAGGCTGCCACGCAGGAGGGAGGGGAGATAAGCTGGAAAGGCAGCATGGAAATGGCAGAGAAACTTTCAAGAAGCTGAGTGGAGAATTGCACGTTGTAGAAACATCTTGATGTGTGCGGTGGTGGGTGTACCTGGACACAGCCGAGTGGCTCCCTCAGTCATGGGTTAAGAACAACAAATTAAGAGGGTTAAGAAGGTTGGGTGAGGACTCTTTGGGATTTCTCTGTTATTACAGGGCTAAGTAGCTGGGGCTCTGGGGCATCACTGTTGGGGAACAGAGGGATGATTAAAAGACCTAGGGAAGAGCCTGTTGTCCTAAGGCTCTTGAGTTCAAAAGGCTTTGGAAAAACGTGAGCTACTCTAAAGCATTTAAATACTAGCAGTGTCCTCAAGTTACAGGTAGAAAAGCCATCTGGAGTTTATTTTAGGAAGAACAGAAAAAGCCTTCAAGGCAAAAGGGCTGTATGTTCAAAAGGGTTATGAAATCATTGAAGTAGAAATCAGAAGTTAGGAGTTAAAGTAATGAGGAAGAACCTGACCAGGAAATTTAGCTGCATCACAGAAAGTCAGGGTAAGGTGATAATTGTTTCATCATTTTGAACTGGACACCAACATGACAAAAGAGCAGCAAAAAGCTCGCTGGTGATACATCTGAAAAGAAAAGAAAAAAAAAAAAAAGAAAAAAAGTGGGCTGTTGGGCTGTAGGTGTTACTTCTGACCCCAAATTAAAATGCTCTTTTTCAGCAAGGGTAGAGGTTGTTGAACCTGAGAACAAAGATGGGATAGCTGATGAGATAGAGACTCGTTCAAGGTAGAAGCAAACCTGGAACAATTCACAAGAGCGAAGGCTGGGAATTACTGCAATAGTTTGGTCTGTGAAAGAGAGCATTCAGCTCAGATGTGCAACTGAGTTACAGGATGTCAGCTGGGACATCTCGGGAGCCTGGGTGTGTGTCTGTAGCCTGATCTAGTTTGAGGTAAAAGCTATTGTCTCAAAGCAGAGTGAAATCTCAACCTTCAGAGCAGAAGGATGATGTTTCCCACTGGAGCAGTGGGAACAAAACCAAAAACAATAAGCTTGCTGCTGGATAGTTCAGTCAGCCTAAAAGGCATGTATGATACAATTGCCTAATACAACAGGGAACCCAGCTCAGCGAGTTCTTTGCAGGACTATTTTTCTATTGTAGCTATTAATCGTATTCAGTGCAAGTGTAAAATGTTACTGCTCTGACTTTATTATTCAGTTTTTTAAATGCTTTGACCTAAGTTTCTTGACCTTTGATCCTATCCTGTCTAAAATGCAATCTCTACCCAGAAAACACCTTGAAGCAGCACTTCAGAGCTCTGTGACAGCCAATGAGCCCTATCAGGTCAATGAATTAAAGCTATAGCAGAAATTGTTAGCCAGAGCCTGGCAATCAGTGATGCGATGTAAAGTCGCTTTCAGGAAACTTTCTATGTTTCCACAAGACACCTGCAGTCTATGAAGTTATTCAAATTTCTCCCAATTTTTGCACACAAGGTAGCAGGAGAGAACTGGAAGAATTTCTCATACATCTCTCTCAGAATACTTACAGTGTTTGCAGCCCTTTGCAAAGTCATAAAACTACACGTGTTGTTGAAAATAGTTATTGACTATGAGAAAACAAAACCATATAATTTGTCTTTGAACCTAAGTAGGATAGCAATGGGTTAAATTTTGAATACAGGTCTCTATACTAACCTGTTTGTCTGAATATGTCCCATCTCTGCCTGCCACTTGTGGGAGGGAATCCTCAAAGACAGAGTGTTTTGGACAAAGCACTGGTGTTGAGTAGGTCAGGCAAAACTGACACTTGTACTATAGGCCAGCCAGTGTGTGAGATTTGGGCTGGGATAGGTTTTTTGAATAGTTTCTCCATCACGTTTTTTTTTTCTCAGAAAGTTGTCTATCCTCAAGTAAGGTTTGGCTTTTCTTTATTTATTTATTCATGCATTTATTTTAGGAATTGATGATTTTTATATACTTATCTACTAAAGTTACTCTGTCTCAGCTATGGACCATACTGTACTAGCGTTGGAAACTTCTGCCTAAATTCTTGTACTTAGAAGTAGGACCGCAATAGGATAGTGTAGATGGCTATGCTAAAGGTTTTTTGCATTTTGTTAGGAACCAGAGGGATTATCTACAGTCCTCTTAATTCATAGTTCTCTTAGCACTTCTCTTGCTTCTAAATGGAAGCTTGCCCAGCGTGCATTGATCCCTAGCTAAGAATTGCCTATCTTCCCCTTTTAGGCAGATTCAGATCTACCAACTGGCTCTCCAAAGCTGGTTCAGGAGAACTGGGTCTCCAGGGAACAGTACATACTGTAATCCTCTTTGTACTGAAAACTTTTGTAAGATAACAGCTTCATCAGAAACAAAAGCTAATTAAACTAAATCACAAAGTGCTGTAAATGAGCTAATAAATGACCAACTGGGTATTGTCTCGGTATTCATTTGATTATATAATGTTGTTGATCTCTCGGAAAAGTCACACTTTTGCATGAGACCAAATGCTCAAGGTTAAATGAGTAGAGATAATTTGTTAACATCTGAGAAGTGTCAAGAAGTGGTACTGTTTCATAGTGGTGTTAAAGGTTAAGGGCCCTGGACAGTGAGTGTCAGAGGAAAGTAAACGTATCCAAAGGACATTTTAAACCAGAGAGACAAGTGTTGGGAAACGAAGTATTCATAGACTCTTTAATTATCCATCTCTAAAATCTCCCAAGCTACTGTTGTTGATGACTGCTTTAACTCTCACCCTTACTTGCTGAGGTCCATAGGGCTGGTAAGTATATGTTGCATTGCTTCATTTGTCTCAGAAAAATGAAAGCAAAATGGATGGACTAGAAAAATAGAACAAAAATCCTTTAGACAACCCTTTTTCTACATACCAGAAGAAAGCAGAGTGCTAATGGGTCCTGATCCAGATCAGCAGGGTGTTAGAACAGAAAAACAATATATTGTGTTTTGAATGAGAAAATGTGTTGTCTAAATCAAATTAGAATTCTACACTGCGTTATTACATTTTTAACCTCCTTTTAATTTACATTTGTAAGGTGATCCAGCCAGAGAGACATTTGACAGCAAAACACCCTTTTCAGAACTCATACTTCCTGTTAGCTGCTTAATAGACATTTTTTTCACCCCTGAGGAAGCTGAAATAAAAAAAAAAGATGGGAAAAAATCAATATGCAAACAGGTGGAGAAATTTATTGGCTGAGAGTGTGGGCAGAACTAATTTAGATAAGGCTAAGTTTCTGGAGTAATCCGATGTTTCAAAATAACCTCCTTTGCAAATGCTTGACTTTATGAATAATCCATAGTTGATGAAGGTGTACGAAAAAGGTTTGCTTCACTTTTGGTAGTTATTGCTTAAGGAAAAACATAAGTATTATTATTATTTGTATTAATCAAATGTTCTTGCCTTTTATTTTTTTTTAAATTCTCATTGGAATATTGTAATTGCTCTATTCTCGCAGACCTTTTCTTGTCTGCCTTTCTCATTGTCTTCTGTCTCCCTTCTCTCTCTCTCGAGGACACCCAAGAGCACTTAATGTATGGTTTTTATAGGCCTCTTGTAGCTCATTGAGTTCTTTGTCCTAGAGTTTCTCAATAACATAGTCAGTGAATGCAGCACCTTGAGGACTAGAGCAGAAGGTAATACCAGTGCTCGGTAGCTTAGAGAATGTACTTTCTACTTCCTGGCTTCAAGGAGAGCTTTGAAAAGAGTAGGATCTGTTTTTCCAGGTGCTCACCGGAAATCCACAGAGGACACATTTAATCCTCTAGACTGCTGAGAAGCCTGAGGCACTGGGATGCACTGCTTCTCCTGTGCCAGTTGTTAGCCTAAATGTTCTTCCTGAAACAAGCTGAGTCAGTATCCCATTTAGAGGTTATTTGTAATTAGGTAGAAGAAAGCATGTTTATCCCCATGGTTTCAACTTTATGAAAGCTGAGTAGCGAGTGTCTTTTTGAGATAAACATTTCGTTAAAAAACTTAGATGTGATCCTTTATAAGAAATTTTTCCATTTGAAGCATATAACTTTAGGCGTGGTTCTACTTCAAAGGCAGGCTTGGTAAAGCCTTCACAGCGGGACCTAAACAAGACATCTGCTAGAACCATGTGCTGTTGAACTCCTGCTTGGCCTCAGTGGGCTCTGTATGGGCTCTTAGTCTCTAATTCTTTATGTCTGTCCAGCCCGTAGTGTTCCCAACTGAAGCCTGGGTGTATCTGGTTTTCCCCACTGACAAGTCTGCAGTGCGATAAACACAGCATTCCTCAGAGGTCCAGTCAGGGAGAAACAACAGTGGGAGTAAATACAGATATTTGCTTTGTGATGGCTCTAAAAAGCACTGTAGCTAACAGGACTGGATAGACTTTGTTTCCTACTTAGTCTATTCAACAAGCTGTGAATCACAAAATCTACCTCTGATTCTGTAGTTATGCTATTTATGTCTTCCCTGCACCTCCAAAATAGCTACGAGGTGACCATTACTTTTTACAACTTCTAGGTAACTTTGTCAGCTGCATTTCTGATCAGCCTTGACAAGCAGTCAGTATTCTGCAGATCACTTTTTTTTCAAAGTTATGTCCTCCTTGGACTTCAGACTAGAAGAAGCAACTATGAGGAGATCCATCTTTATATACTCAGACACTGTATTTGAACACACAGTTATTACTTTCTGCGTCATCTGTGGTTATTTAGTCCTGAGACAGGTACCAGGATGTGTTCCCTACATTTTGCACCAAGATGGAGACACCAGCCAATGGAAGGAGGACAAATACATATTCATATCTCATTTGGAAAGAGAAGCACAGAATCCCTCATATGAGGCAGTGTAGGAATGCCCTGAATTGTCATGGCAAACATTCACAAACATCTGTTAAAAATGTATGCTCGCCATACTCCTGAGCTTTCAACTCGTGTGGAATAAAGAAATTTTTCCTATGGAGCTGATGAAGGAATTTGTATGAATGCAAGCTGGTGGTTTGGAGGTTGTCAACAACACACCAGGGCCTCTCCATTTCCTTCTGCTTCCAGGAGAGGTCAGGGAGTTAACCTACACTGAAGTCATCCCAATTGCTGCTACTTCTCATGAAGCAACTGTATCTGACAATCCACTTATTAAAATCTTTTCAGTTTTGGATAAGCAACAACAAAAAATCAATCCTGATTCCACAGAAATCTTCACAGCTTACAAGATTCACTATAAGCCCAGGATATCAGGGTTTCAGTGTCCCACCCATAAAGATGCTCAGTTTTGCAAAAAAGATAAGAAGGACAAATAAGGCAAAATAGTTATTTTGGTAGGATTTGCTCAGTAGATTAGGATTTTATTACAGAAACGTATGAGTGGATGTGTAAACCGTATGAAACTTCAGCATTTAAAACTCAAAGAAGTACAAATGAATACTTAATTGGTTCCTTTTGCCATACCAGACTGAGCTTGCCACCACTGATTTTAAATAAATGACTAGAGTATCAGAAGTCTTACATTTTCTCACATCCTCTGCTTCCTTATTGTAAAGAGGTTTCAGACACAAATACTATCGTTTTTTGTTTCAGGTCCTCTTTATTTCCTCGGATAGTAACAGACACTGGAGGGGGAGAGGGTTCTTGGAAAGAACATGTCAGCCAGATGCAGGAGAACATGAATCTTGACTTATCAACAGCGTCATCAAATTTCTCAAACCTTAAGTTCTTGCTTAGGTGATATACACATATTATTTCAGACCACTGAATAGTAATACATCATCAGAACAGAAGAGGAGTTTGAGATCTGTTTCTTTCACACATTAGCAATAAAAAAGTATCCTTGCATATTAGCCTACTAAGATCAAATATATATTGTTTGTGTTTGCTTAGAAAGTCACTGTAAGGGGTATAGAGCAGTGCTGTGGAGCTTGTACACTGTTTTTCTTCTACCTTTTGGAGAATGATGGGCCACCCTTATGCTGGAGTCTAGAACACCTAAGTATAAGCAACTCTACAGAGTTCCCCTCACCCTGACCTCTCTGGGCTTCAGTTCTCTTCATTAAATTCCACTATTAATACTCGCTTTCCATCATGGGATGTTAGAAAAAGAAATTCTAAAATTAAAGAATGTGAACAGCTGAATTTGCGTAGACAGAGCTATTAATCTCATTGAACTATTTGTCTGACCTTTCATAGCTCCAATCCTAAATTAGTGTCTTTGTATTTCTGAACTGATTACATTCCAAAGAGGAACACAATTCTGAAGTATCACTTAAATACTACACCCTGCTTAAGTATCACTCACTTATCTGACAAATCTTTTAAGAACACATCTGAAACACATTCTATTTTAGATACATTACTCCAAAGCTTTCCCTTGTCTTTTCCGTCTCACCTCTGAGTTTCCTTCCTTAGGCAGACCCACAGTTTCCTCATCGAGGGCCTTAAGAAAATCCTGGATTTCTCATCGTATTCAACTTCCACTAAACTATTTTCAGACTGACACAAAAGCAGAATATTTACACTGGCACTTAGTAAAGCTGGAGACTTTTTTTATTTATAACTTTATTTATATTATCCCAATCTTTTCCTTCTGGGTTCCAAGACACTAGGAAATAGTTCTTCATTTGCTTTGCTTGAAATGATGTTTATTAAGTTCATAATCCCTCTTTTTTAAATTCACCGATTCCTGTTGTTAGGCTCATTTTTACCATCGGTGGCTGGCCAGTTCAATGAATTGTTCCTTGTAGGATATTATGCTGCTTTTCTGTGTAGCTGCTTTTCTGTGTATTTGTTAGAGAGGAAAAAACACACATGAAATAATCTATCAGAAATCTTGGGAGTCTGAAAAAAATCCACATTTTTAAATTTTATTTTTTTTTTTTAGAAATAAAAAACTACAATATAGGCTCTTCTCCCCTCAAACTCAGTACAATTTATTTAATGGGGAACTGTATACCAAATAATTTAAGTATATTGAAAATAAAAATTTTATTCATACAAAAAAGGCAGCTTGAGTAACTTGAAGGGAAATAAGCTGAAATACTCTTATCATAGATGTAACTTAGACTTTGTTTTGGTTTACTTTAGAAGATATATATTTTTAAGTTATACTGTGTTACTAATTTCTATGCACATCATTTAACATTAAAATAAAAAATAAATGAACAAGGCAATGTCCATTTGAAACATTCATAACTGGTTGACCCAGCATATGTGTGTGCACTTTCAGAGATATGCTGTGTTTCTAAGGAGATAAAAAAATAATTTATTATTAGTGCATATTCTTATAATCTAAATATTACCCCGAGCAGCAAGTTTTGGCAACGTGCTGCTTGCACAGTTTTGCTTGCACAAATGTGCTATGGTCCAGGCTGGCAGCAAGAGAAGAATTTCCAGGAGATATTTACTTGTTCTACTTAATTGTCCACAACCTGATGAAAGGTAGGGTGACCACTTTCTCATACCTGGAATTGAAAAGTTTCAAGAAGTGACCAGGAGTCTAGAATATGTTTTCTGGCCATCTCTGTGTGTTCTAAAGGAAGTACATCAACCAAATCAGAAGAAATTGGGCTGTCTCTTTACCCTATTTCTGAAGTGAAAATGACAGCCCATATGGTGCTTTAAAGAACAGCTAAAAAGCATGATTATAGTGTATCATATTTGTGAAAAGAGAAAATAACTACTCCTGCATTGTTGTTTATTTTGGTTTTTGGGGTTTTTTTGAGACTCAGTAGCAGAACAACTCTCATCTTAAGGAGAACTTCGTATTTCTGAAGATGAAAAACTAAGGACTGAGAAATATCTTATTTCTTCCCTTCAGAGTCAAAAAACCTACAAGAAGAACTTGGAAAATTACAACGTATTCAATGTTTGATCCATTCTGTTCTCAGCCTTAAAAAGAAACGATTAAAAATTCACTCTGAAGTTAGCTTTGCATGCATCCTGTAGATACAAGTCTGGTTGACAAAGTGGGTTCAGATTTGTAGACATCTTTGTATGTGTAAGAATAAATACACAAGAAGGCTAAGAATAGGTGAGGAATTGCAAACCAGTTTGTTGGATTTTGCTCACAAACTCTCAATAATGACATGTAATACATCAGACCTGATGCGTATTTATCATGGGGAGGTGGTTTTAAATATTTAATGTGATGGCAGTTTTTCTCATTAGAGATTAACACAGATGAACTAGTTTACTTTGCCTGTATAGCTTCTTTTGATAAGTTACTTCTAAATTTTATTGTTTCAAATACTCGTGCAATGAAACCTAGAAATAAGCTGTACCGTCTGGTAAAACCTAACTAGTGATATAGTCTTGTATTTTTATGTGCTATGAGCAATGCTCCTTGCAGAAATTGAAATGCTCGGGTCAATCTTTTATGGCAGAAAATTGGAGACAGAGGTTTGGTCACTCCTGAAAGCATATCGTCAGGGAAGGAATTTATAATCAGACACAGAATTCCTGCCTTTGGTATGTGTATTCACTGCAAAGTGAGGCTAGTTTGATATTGGCACAACTCTGAGGAACTACTGCAGTTCAGAGGACTGATTCAAAGCCAGTTTTAAGGACTTTAAGTTCTTAATTAATGGAAAAATGCCATAATTAGCAGACGAAAAGCAATACTAACTTGAGAATGCTTTTAAGCAGCCCATTTATTTATTGTTCTTAAAAGACATCATTAAACTCCTTTATAAAGTAAGGAATTGGACTACGTACCCCATCAGAAGTTTAACATTATTCTATTACAGGGCAAGTTTTAGCCATAGTATTTTCATCTGGCTCTTTCTTCCTGTGATTTTCCTTCTCTGTAACTGTGAGGATTAGTTGAAAGGGCAGAGGCTCCTCTTTCAGATGAATATGATGTAAAGTCAATGTCAGTTGAAACCCAATGAAAAATGACTCAGGGTTGAGTCAACAGAGAATTGCCGGTCTCATCTGGTGATGACGCATAGCTGACACTTACTCCCTAAGTGAAGGCTTAGCTGACTGTACTTGATTTTATTTGGGATGTACCTTCTGTAATTGATACCAAAGTGATAGAACAGAAATGAGAACATCATCTTACCCTCCTTGCTGCTCTCTAAATTTCAGCTGCTTTTCTTCAGCACACTTTTCTTTTCTCCCTCTCCCTATGTTCAGATTTGAGTGTAGCTAAGAACTGCAGGAGGAATTCCTCCTCTGTTACAGTGAGAATTGAACCACTGAAATAGTCCAGAGTGCAGTAGGGAAACTGCAGTATGGGAATTCACCTGGTGCACAATACTTCAACCCTTTACTTGTAGGATCTTTGTGAGACAGTAGCCCCATATTCTTTAATTTCCCTTCTTTAGCAGGCTGATGGGCTTGACTGTTTCAGATAGCAAAAATTAAGATGCAAGAGTGGCCTGGGGCCTCAACAGAGAGAATGCCGGTGAGCTTCATGTGGTGCTGTGCATGAGGAGATGGAGAGCTGGAGGATGCTTTTTGCTGGCATATCAGCTGAGCATTGCTTCAAGAGGTAAAGACAATAAGTGAAGGGGAAGGAAAATTAAAATTCAGTCTTATACGCACCTAGGCTTTAAGATTTGTTTGAGAATCAGAAAAGCTGACTCAACTTGAAGAGCCCTATCCCTGGACAAAAATATTGGAAGGGTAAGCAAGCAAACACACACTCCTTAAATGCAATGAATGCTAATGGACAAGTATTTCTGATACACAAGATTCTGGTGTTTTGGGTTTTTTTTGTTCAAAGTAGCTTGGTATATACAATACTGTTGTTCCATGTTGTGATTTCAGTTTTCTGGAGACGAAGTTCTAGGGAGAAAATGCCAAGATAGTAGAAATTTCAACATACAAAGGATAGATGAACAGATTGGGGGGAGGAAAGGGGCAGGGACACAGGGTTATTTAACATATTCTCATGGGTCAAATATGGCATATGAAATCCATATTTCAATACCTGTCCTGAAGCCTCTACTTGGCATCAAGAACATACGAAGACCCAATTTTTTTCTAGACAAGCAGTGAAGACCAGCAGCCGTGATTCCTTTAACAGACCATGCTACCATAGTGCTCCTCTGCATTATTCATACTAGGCAGGACTCCAAATCCCTAACCTGTGTTTTCCTGACACATGAAATATTTGGTGTCAAGTAAAGAACATCTTTCAATTAAATAAAAGAAAATCTAATATTTAGAATAGGAGTGAGGAAGGAGAAAGACAAGTAAAGCGTGCCAGGTCTTCTGCAGTGCTTTCATTAATTTTATAGATATAACTGGCAGTATGACTAGAGATTCTTAAGTCCTTACAGAAATAAAACCAAAGCAGATAAGTTTTTGCTTCCGTGTTTGCTTTCTCTGCCTTTACATTGTTTGGCTTCTAAGATGTCCTTGAAGATCTAAGGAAGTCCTTGAATGTCCATTCTTGACTGTTAGCCTAAAATTCCTCCAGATGGGGATATTTTCAGTACTACTGCTAGAGCTAGGGTTAACACTGAAATATCCCTACAGAGCTCAACAGATAGGAGATATCAGTTGGTTTTGTAGTATCACGTTAAAAACACCTGGGCTGCTTAGAGAGTGACACTGTCTCTTTGGCTCCCAGTATCATCCTGACAGCTTTTGTTTGAGCCACATTTTGGATGTTCTATAGCTTATTGCCTTCACACAACACTCTAGCATATTTTTGATTTTCTTTTCTTCCTGATAAAGCTCGCCACTCCCCTTTTTCTGGAGGCTTTCAAAATTTAAGGCTGCACATTGTAGTCTTTATGATACGTCTTCATGCATGGCCCGACTGTGCTCTTGAGTTATATTTATCATTAATTTGGCCGTTTGGTTCTTCCCTACTGTTCAGCTATCAAATAAAAATTCCATCTTTACTGTGTGTGACTTTGAGGTGAACACACTGAGCTGATGCAGGTATTTGAGCATTGTCATGAAATGCTTTGGTTATCTTTTCAGAGTAGATTGATTTTATTGTCCATTACTTTTTTTCTCTTTCTCATTTTTTTTTGGTGAAAAATGCCAGTTACTGGGAGTAAGAGAGACTGAAATCTTCTAGCCCCTCACAGAACACCACATAAAACATTGCATAGCAATAGTGAAAGTGTCCTCACATTAGTTCAGCATTTCTGCTCATCCTAAATCTAAAGAGATCACTTTGAAAGACAAGACATTAAACCGTCTCCCATGCGTTCTCAGTCCTTAGTTTCTGGTGTGATTGTAAATAGAGGTGAGAATTTCTGTCAACTGTGATTGTGTTTTGGAAACTACAGACACTCCTTCAGGAAATTCCATAATATCTCTACGGTTTTCTTTTAGTAATAGCTCTCTTTCTCCACTCCATCTTACTGGCTTGTGTGAAAACTAATTAATGGTACATTCTGTTTAATTAAAGCTTTTTTTTCTGACAAAAAATGAGACTTTTCAGTAATAGCAAGATCTTCAGAAAGCAAAAATGCATCAAATGTAAACATTAGCTCTCTGAACTGTTCTGCTAAAAAGTCTGAATTGTCACCAGAGAAATTAAGAGGAAGGTATCTGTTTTAGTCATGAAAATTGTTCTTTTTTTTTTTTTTTGGTGGTATCAAAACTAGACTGTGATATTGCATGTGGTTGGAAACCTGCCTGGTGAAAAAGGACCTGGGGGGGTGTTGGTTGACAGCCGGCTGAATAGGAGGCAGCAGTGTGCCCAGGTGGCCAAGAAAGCCAACAGCATCCTGGCTTGTATCAGAAATAGTGTGACCAACAGGACTGGGGAAGTGATCGTGCCCCTGCACTCAGCAATGGTGAGGCCCCAACTCGAGTACTGTGTTCAGTTTTGGCCTCCTCACTACAAAGAAAGGCATTGAGGTGCTGGAGCGTGTCCAGAGAAGGGCAATAAAGCTGGTGAAGGGTCTGGGGAACAAGTCTTATGAGGAGGGGCTGATGGAACTGGGATGTTTAGCCTGGAGAAAAGGAGGCTGAGGGGAGCCCTTATTGCTCGCTTACAGCTACCTGAAAGGAGGTTGTAGCGAGGTGGGAAATGGCCTCAAGTTGCACCAGGGGAGGTTTAGATTGCATATTAGGAAAAATTTCTTCACTGAAAGGGTTCTCAAGCCTTGGAAGAGGCTGCCTAGGGAAGTGGTGGAATCATCATCCCTGGAGGTATTTAAAAGACAGGTAGATGTGGTGCTGAGGGACATGGTTTAGTGGTGGTTTTGGCAGTGTTAGGTTGATGGTTGGACTCCGTAATCTTAAAGGTCCTTTCCAAACTAGACGGTTCTATGATTTTTTTTTGGAATATAACCCTCCCCCAGCCCCTTCAGCATGCCCTCTCAATTTACTGTTAAAGTGCATGGTACTCTTCTAGAGTATTGTGCGTGTTTGTTGCTAACGGGAAAAAGAAACAGAGAAATTTCTGGGTACTCTTTCTACCTCTGCTCTTCTCCCCTCTTTTTCTTTTCTACTGCATCTGCTTTGATTTTTATTTTTTTTTTAAATCTTCGTTTTATTCCAAAGCTTTTCTTTGCCAATGAGCCCCAGAAACACAGAATAAGGCTCAGTCTATGACCAATATTCTGAAGAGACGTCTATGCTGCAGTAACAGTGAGGACTGTATTCTTTGGTCACATTAACTAGTTAGTTGTAGTTAAATGTTTTTAAAATCACGGGAAAGACAGCATAGCTTTTGCAACTTGGAGTAGTGGTGTAAGAATTTAGCCATTATTGAATTCAAGTTGTTAAATCAAGTAAATATTACCAAGTTAAATCAACCTAACCCAGGTTGTCACACCTGTTCTGTGCTGTGCAGATATGCCTGAGCAGATCCTGTCTGTATAGACAGTGCTATTATTAGGGTGCTGGTTTGAGGAAACGATAATATTCAACACAGCACCACTTGGGAACCAAAGCCGGTACTTTGTCCAACCAGGAAGCATGGGCTGTATTTGACTCATTAATCAGACTTTCATTTAAAGGTTTCTATCAAAAAAGATGAATTATTATCCGTGTTTTTTGCTTCTAGATATTAAGCTGTTAATCTCGGTTGCCAAGAGAAAACCTGAGTATGTCTCTGTGTTACTCCATTACACAGGAGCAGAAAATGTAAGCCCTTCTAGGAAGTAGACAGCAACTGCTCAGTCATTTTTCACAGGCCAGCAAAAACCCAACGTGGTGAAAACAATTAGCATTTTTTTTCCCGTCTGAGCTGGTCCTAAAGGAGACCCCATTAAACTGTGCTGAAGCATTCTGCTCCAATCTGGTATCTCATGCTCACTTTGAGCAACTGACAAAGCAAATGGCCTTGTGAGTGCATGGACGAGCAAAGAGAAGAAACAAAACAAGATACAGGGGATTTTTGTGTGTCTATTCTGTTGGGATTATGGTTGGAAGCTTCCTCTTAATATTCATGGAAGAACAGAAAGCTTCCATCTCCAAAACTGAGGTTTCCTGGCACTTTACACAAGCACTGTATTTTAAAGATGAAAGACTCCATAATTTATAATTCAGAATGGACAATATATTAACTGAACTAATTAATTTAACGTACAATTTTGAAGAAATGTAGAACGTGGTAGTGAAGATCCCTCTCTTCAATTTATCATTTGGTAGGGATCTAGGCAGTTGAGACTTCCCTGATCTCTTAGCTTTCCATCTATCTGCAGTTTCTCTAGTTCTCTTCTGGATGATAATTTTTCTTTTTGAACTGGTCTGTGTAGACTGCTTGTGAATTGAACTGTAACAAGAACGGGTCCTCCAACATCTGCAATTGTGGTTGAAGGACATATCAGGTCTTACTGGAGACTGGAGGGAACGGGGACTGCCATGCTGAGCGTAAACATGAAATGCAGGAACATCTTTAAAAAAGCAATTGACTTTGTGAGCAACTTCCTGAATTCCCATTTCTGCTTTTAAAGCTCTCTGTGTCACATTTAGAGCCTTTCTCCTTCATCAGTTCATCGCCATGAGAATAAATGAGCTGTCACACGCTGAGTACTCTGGGCTAAATCCTGCCCTCAGATGTCTGAAATACCATTTGCGTCAGTAGAAATTTCATACACGTGCACATCCATGCATTTTTGTGCCTGTGAGGTGGCATTTGCTTAACATTATGGATTCAGTAGAGGAAGGACGGGAGGAGCTTTAATTTTAAGGGAAAGTCACTAGTCACTGTTCTGCAAACTGGACATAATTTCTATGTCTTACTTTTTAAATCACCACATGAATTAATGTAAAAAAAAATAATCAAATTTATGAAACTCTATATAAAAGGAAGACCTTTACAGCCTTAAATTAGATCAGGTTTATTTTGTATTGCATATGCTTTTTAAAAAAACATAGGATGGTGCAGCTTTTATATACACAACAGGTAACTGTTTCAACAAGATGAATTAGGTGCAGTAGCTAAGCACGGGAAGGTCCCTACTAGAGAAGGATCTGCACCTTATTGAAGCCAATGCAAATGCTTTTATTGACTTCATTAGAGATGAGTTTTCTGAGGGCTACCTATGAGAGCCCCCCTCCTGTTTTTTTCAGCTAAAATGATTGACATAGAAAGAAACCACTCTTGCTATTTCACTATCATATTTTATGCTTCATCGCTAACGCTGAAAACAAAAGGATCTATACCTACTTTCTGGAGTTATTCTTTGAGAGAATGTGGAATTCTTCACAAGCATTAATGCTATAAAAATTTATTGTCTTTACAGCAAAATCCCACTATTTAGACCACAAATTTAGAGTAAAAATCCACTATTATGGAACTGTAAAAAAGAGATCAACTTTTCTATGGCTAATAGAGTTCCTAATATGAAAGTATTGTATGAGAAATAATACAGATCATGAAACAGAATTCATGATAAAGTGTTCTTAATAGATGTATTTGAAATGGAAGGATGTTCATAATAATAAAATGTTTGTATAAGTGTACATAAAAGATTACTTGACAAATGTAACTGGGAGTGTAGGAAAAACATGGGTTTTTTTTCTCCTTAATACCAATTAAATAGAAAATGGAAAACATTAGAAGCTAGAAAAGCAGAACATAAATCTGCCTGCAACACAATTTCCTATTATTATTTTTATTATTGTTAGTAAATATGGCTTGATGATAAAGTTTGCTTTGTAGTTTTATTTTTTTTTTTCCCCAGTAAATGAGTTTTAGCAGAAGTAGCACTCAATGAAAGATAAAGGGGACTGGGGGAGATTTTGGTGACAAAGAGCTGTTGTGACAATGCTGTAATAAGATTCATTGGTACTGCGATTCTTCCTTCCCCTTGCAGCCCAGAGCGTGGTATTTTAGTCTCTTTGCTTGGAAACGAAAACAAAGCTAAACATGATGGATCAAAACTCGGAGCGGATATTTCTGTTTACTTTTTTTTTTAGTTTGTTTGGCTGAAAATGTCATCTGTTCCACTCTGAGAAAGCTAACTCCCCAGCAACAGACCTTGGCAGCAGACTTGTGACAAGGACGTTGAATGAGCTAAACCAACACTAAGATGATCTATAACACAAAGGTCAAAGCAAACTTTAGAGGGTGAGTAGGAAGGATGACAAGTGCAGCTATTTTAGAAACTTTTAGAGTGACCCAAAGCCTGCTGACTAAAATCAGTGGGAGCCAAGACTATGGACATCAAAGAAATGTGAAAGAAAAGTTTGTTTCTAAAGAGATTCTCTTATACAGCATGCTATTCCTTTTATTTTTCTCCCCCCTTTCTTCTTTTAATGATAGGACTTTGTTTTTTTGATAAGTTCTTTTACCCTTATTCCTTAGTTCTCCTCTTAAAAGTCAACAGTTTGAGAATTTAAGTGCCTCCATCCCATTCCATAGGAAGAAAAGGTGTCTGGTGACCCTATACTTTGAGCAAAAATATGTTAGTATCATTACCATTTTAAACCTACAAATTTACAATAAGCTGTGTGCAGAAAATTATGAAAAGAAAATATTAGCAAATCCGCCTGAACAACAAACGTGTTCCCCTAAAAGCATTTTTTTTTTTCCCAGAGATAGGCGAAATTAATCCAACAAATTGATGACCTTAGTTACAGCAATAGATTAGGGATAAACTGCCAAGGAAAAATTAATTAAGAAACAAACAGCCCAATATTTACACAACTATCCTTAGGATTAAAAACAAAAGGAAAAAACCACAGAAACCGTGTGATGAATAATAGAGTTATTTCTAAATGGAATTAGTTGTCATTTTAAGTTCTCTATGTCACATCGAGATAGCTTTTTAAGATGTGAAGTGACAGGGAAGACTGGGAGTCCAGTCTTTCCTAGTGAGTGCCTGTCTGCATCTTAGGCACTTTGTAGAGGTAGCAGTAGTTTCATCTGGGAAGCCCTTGCATAAACAGCCCTGGACTTTTTAGAGTTGGATTTGTTTGAATCTGTGAGTTTGAAATTTTGGAGAAAATAGAGGTCAGAGAGGGTAAGACATCCATCTGGAAGCTCAAAATGAAAAACAATGTGTCTGAAACTAGTGAAAAGAAGAATTTCCCACCTCTCTTGGCCAATATTCTAAGTATATATATACTTGAAGGGCTTGTGCCGTTATTTTGGATACACATTAGCACACTTCCTTTTTGGAATTATTATCACTAAAAGGATTCAGACTAAGTGACCTTTTAAAATCAAGGAACGTACTCAGCTTACAACTCCAGAAGCTGGCACCAGGATCGCGGTGTGAGCTCTTCTATCAGTGGCAGCGTAGAGATTAGCCTGTCACCTGATGGTGGGCACTCTGACAGTGGCCACCCATCTATAGTCGTTAAAAAGTACATTGTAGCTGAGCTGTGGAAGGCAGCTAAAGGATAGCTAAACGCACTTGTTTATCTTTCCCTGTCTCCTTTGTCACTTTCTGCTCTCTTTCACTTAGCAAATGAGGAAAGAGGAGAAAGAGGAGCTCTGAATTATACATTGCTGGCCTGGAGAATGTCAGGTTTGCACACTGAACCCAATGTATCTAGTACAGTGGCCATACAACATCCTTCATCGGTATGATTCTTAGCTTCAGGGCACAAACGTCATCATTTATACCGTGCAGGACACTAAGTCACAGGAGCCAGGTATATAACATTGCTGGGAATTAATGGTGACCTTTTGTAATGTAGCCATTGATAGTAGCCTTAGAATAGGTGCTTATTCAGAGGAGAATCTACAGGGTGTTCTTTCTACTTCCAGATAGTGAGACATGCAGGTATATGGATTTTTTCCATCATTGTTGTTTGTTCCCATCAGTCTGTATTTTCTGAACCAACGCTTACTTTTCAAGATCTTTTCTGCTCCTTTGGCAATACTTTTTAACAACTCAGTCCTCTGGTTTTCAAGTAATTGCTAAATACCTTAGGATTCACTTGAGTGGTATCCAAAGATATTACTATGAACATTTCCAAAGTGCCTGAAAAAGTATCAGGTGATTTCCATTATATGACCTACCCTGTTTTGCATCAGGAGAACAGGCATTGAGTACCAGTTCATAGAAGCTAAGAGGTCTCAAACTGCAGAAATAAGTTCCAGATTTTGGAGTTTGGGTTTGCCTCCTTTCTTGGAACTTTCTAACATCCACAGGTACTCCTTTGGAATGTGCAAAGTTTTGTGAGCTGAAACATCTTTCTCACTCATTTTATGCCTCTGAAATGAGGGTAGGGTATCTGGGACTGCACACGTGCACAGGATGTATACCCCACTCAGTACGTAGTCAAGATTTTAGTTACAGTTTTTCATCCATAGGTAAAAGGCTAAAGTAACTTTCCTAAAGAACTTGCAACACGTTTGAATGACATGTCACTGGTATTTTTCTTCCATGTATTCACTGCCTCTGAATTGCCATAGCTTGTTCTAACATCAGCAGCCCTTCAAACTCTTTCCTCTGTGGCATAAGTTCTAACACCTTAATCACTCTTCTTTTAAAGGTATCCAAGGGAAAAAGAACATGTTTTCATTTTATTTGTTCTTTTTTTTGATATATGTCAAAAGTGTGCAATGGCTTGGGTTTGTGTTTATTTTTTTCAAGCAAAGAAGCTTTTTAGCTTTCCTTCTTTTCTCTTATAGAAATATCAGCAATGTCAAGTAAGGTCTTCCCTTTTTATGCTGATGTAGGTCCCTCATGATAAAAGCAAGATATGACTCATACATATGTTGCCGCAGAAACCTCTCTACACAAATAGGCCGAAGTACAAGCATTCAGTGGAAGCTTCTTATACACTGGTATGATCCAGAGTGTAGCCTGATTGAAAAACTGGCAAGGGGAAGGAGGCAGAGAGACGGAGGTTTTTGACAGACTTCGCTCTATAGTGTTCATCAGGCATTTTAGTAGACATATTTGAACAAAGTTGAAGTTGCCTTCTAAAGGTAAATGTTAGGAAACTAACAATAATATTCCTACTCTATATCTCTTACTACAGCATTTTTTTCAGAACTGTTGCTGTATCACATATGAAAAGAAAGGCATAGGACTAGATGGATGAACTGTCATTACTTAAGCACATTTGGATGAAAGGGCATTACAAAAGAGACTCGGACTTCCTCTGAGAAGTAACATCTAAATAAAAACTTTTGGAGGATGGGGCTGGATTTGATTAATGGAGCTTAGTTCTCTTCCTCTCGTCACAGCTGTGCACCGTGAGTGCCACCAGCATCAAGCTAAGCAAGCAGGATGCTAAAGGCTACGAGAGAGGCTGAAGGGATTAGGGACTTGAGCCTGTCCTGGTGGCTGTGTGGTATCTGCACTGAAATGGGGCGCAAAGGGAAGCCCTGCTTGCTCCTCTTTCACAACCTGATCTTGTTTACCCAGTGTGAAAGGAGAGCAAAATAAGACAGTCAACAATCTTTGACTGCGGTTCTTAATATTGGTGCAAGTCCAAACCTGGTAATATACAGATAACCATGCTGAAACCCTTAGCACTGATTGCTTGTCTTGCAGAGTGCCAGAGAGCAGGGTCAACAAAGAGGCTGTAATTTATTCCCACAATCATTGATATTGGTATAAACTTAGTGTAATTTTCATGTAGACTGATTTATGCTGGCTATGTGTATAGAAGAGTGTCATTTGGAACAGGCTGTTGTGTATAATAGAAGTGTTGCCCCGAGATAAACAGGTGAGATGAAGGCACTGAAGGAAGTGGTCTTTTCTCAGTCTCCTTGGCCACACCTGTATTAGTAAATTTTCTGTGCACAGAAGCACCCTCTGGCTCTGAGCCCAGCTGCACCCAATGACCAGTCCTCCCTATTAAACTCAGCCTCCAAACCGCGGTGGGTACTTGCGCACTGCCACTGGGAATGGTTTCCAGCTCATGTTAGTTCATAAATTGTGCCTGGGAATTGTTTTGGGAGATTGCCACAATTTGGCTCTGATCAGAAATCAGTGCAATGCTTTGACAGTAAGGACACTCAAGTTCCAGTGCCTGGGAATCAGTTTAAACACAATTTTTCTTTTTGAGTGTTTTCACAATGAAGTGCAGTGGCAGGAATAACACAAACGAAGAAGAAAACCTAAAGGAAGGTGTGGAATTGTCCTACCAAAGCCAAAAGCTGAAGAAATGCTGAAGACATCTTTTAATACTCACTCGGTGGAGTGAATGTATTTGTATGATGTGGCGTAGTGTAAAAGGTAGCAGAGCTAGCTGTGCCAAGAGACAGGCTCCTTTTACTATTCATTCAGATTCACTGCAGAAGGCTTTAAGCTGCACTGTATCTGCACGCAACAGGTGCTAGGAAGGAGAGCAGCACCCAGCGGGTAAAATTCTTTCTGATGGAATAGCTAAAGCACATTTTCTGTTTCCAGCTGGAGGATGCTGTATTACAATAATTTCTGGACCATTGCTCATTAAGTAAAAATGAAACATTTATGTAGTATGGCTTTAAAATAAAGTTTACAGAAGGCAGGGAAAAGAACAGGAGCACTAGTGACTTTTTAAGACCAAAGACATAATCTAGGCTGAAGAGCAATTTTGAGTCTAGCCTAGTCCCTGGTAATTTGACTACATCAGAACTGAGGCCCAGACTAAAACAGTCCTCTCAGATGGCACTGAAAGGCCCAGATTTAATATTTTATAACTCAATCTGAGGCCTTCCTGCACTGCAAACGCAGTGGATTATGGTGACAGAGTTCCAGAATATGGCACAGACGGAGTAGTTGACTTGCCACCAGATTCTGACAGTGGAAGCAATGTATCAGGAGGACAAAAACTGGGGTAAGGTTTGTCTTTCTGAGTGGGAGTCAGCTGGAGCCGGTTGTTAGCCAGAAGCTCCAGTTGCTGTGTTAATTCTGCCAGTGAATGAGGCAGCCCTTGGTCAGACTCTTTGGCTTAGAGCTTTTTCTGAGTGGCAGAGGCTGGGTCCACCATGGAGATCTAAAATGCAACTTATGTTTGCTTTCAGCATTACCAGCATGGTTGTGTTTTTCCACTGCTGCTCTATGCCAAGCACTAAAACACAGTGGTTATACTGCAGTGTGACATGTTAAAGGGATAATTCTAGCCAGTGGTTCCTAATCTATGTTGCCCTCACATGATGGGGACCACTTCTGCAGTCAAAGGGTAAGACCAAAGGTTTGGCAAAGCGAGGACAGAGAAAATTCGTGGCATCATGAGAGAGACGCTGTTTTTTATGCCAAGGTATGAGTGGGTCAGGTACAGAGCTCTAGCTAAGGACTATTTCTTCTAGTGAAGGTCTTGCACTGGTTGCAGTACAGTGCCACTCTGGGATCCGCACCATGTATGTACAATAGAAGATCCCACCCTAAACAACTGCATCTGGCACGTAGGGTCTCAGAGCGAAAGAAGTAGCAAAGATGTGACATAACTGAGCTCAAATGGAGGAGCTGGAGAGAGCTGGAAAGGGAGAGATTCAAGGTTGAGGAGCACTGCAGTAGCTAGGCACCTTTCTGCAGCCATTTAAGACTGCTGATAAGGGGAAGCACAAGAACTCAAAAAAAAAAGTTGACTAATGCCAATTTGACAAGTAGCACATTCATTTTTGACAGACCATTTTGGTGTTTTCCCTCCTGAGCCTCTTGCTCTTTTGCTAGCATAAAATAGCTCAGTGCTGCTGTTACTTACCCCTGTGGCAAGCAAGGGACCAGGAAATCAATGCTGACTTCCAGAATGGTAATTCAGCATCAGGAGCATCCCTGCCAAACCCTGCCCATAGGTAGGTGGTTAGCCCCAACTCTGGACTTGTTCCATATCATTTTACTGTGATACGGTGATTAGAAATATATCATCAAATACAATCCTCCAGGCTACTGATGATAAAAACAGCTAAACAGTAATCATATCATTTTTCTCTAAAAGTATACCTAATGCAACTAAAGTACAAGTAGTTACTGTACAAGGTGAAAAGCATCTGTTTTGAATATGATATAGAAAAGATAAGTAGTTGTACTGTCTATTTGAGGTTGTTTCTGTGAACAATAAATGTACTATATGTATTCAAGCTTGAAATGTCTTGCTATGGCAGATACATTAATTACTAAAAGAGCAGCACATGAGTTTAAAAAAGGCTTAAAATTTTTCTGATTTTGTGGGTGGAAGCGGTGGGGCAGAGGAGGATCTGTCTTTTTAAAGTAAATATGTACCCGAATGCTTTTTGCTGGCACAAACCCATTCCCAGATTCTCTGGGCTATTTACAGCTCCCTCCTTTTTATCTGCCTGATGCAACAGGGAGTAGGAAGCAGGAAAGCAGGGACAATATCCTTATACCTGCCCATACCCCAATCAGTCGTTTCCAGTTGTTTACCCACTTTCTGGTCAATAGGGTGTCTCGCATACAGCAACCAGCAGAACATAGTGTTTCCGAGAAAGTCCCCATTCTCACATTCAACAGCAAGTGGGGCTGTTCTCTGCCACTGCCCTCTGCTGTCTATGGATGTTGAAGAGAGTTTTGAGAATACTTTTGAATCTCAGGGTAACCGTTTTTGAAAAAGAAATCCACCACTACCTGTATAAGCGGAGAAGTTACCCGACTCCAGAGACTTTGCAAACTATTACTCACTGTTTAATCCATGGCGTTTAAAAAAAAAATAAAAATCAGTGGGGAAAAAAGTAATCTGTCAACATCTAGTTCCCTGAAAAACTTCATGGTCAGGTTGGGTGTTTAGAGAAACCAGCTGTAACAGAAAACTCTGACACCTAAATGGCTGTTAGAAATAACTCAGATCCTCCCCCGCAGAGCTCATAAGCCTTTGCACAGATGTTCTGAACTGAGGACTTGGTGCAAGAGGTACAATTTTTTCCCAAATTAAAATCAGTATCAGACCTCATCTTGAGTGTCCGTATTAGACGAGCTTGACCTTACTGACTTTTTCTTCTGTTCCTTCAGAGTTAAAAGGCAGTCTGAGCAGGACAGTAGAAACCTCTTTGGGGAAGCAACAGAGCATTTCCTCAGTCATTCATTTTTCCATCGCATGTAGTTTAAATTTATTGTTTCGAATGAAGCCAAGATATAAAAAGGCCTAAATGCCACACAAAATGTTGGGTTTATGTAATTCTGAGATCAGTGGAAGGAAAAAAATGCTCAGGGAAAATCCATGGGGAAAGTGCATTTTTGGTCACAGAATTCAAGCACTGATCTAGGACAATATTCCAGAAACTGGAAGTTCATTAAAAGTCTTTATGTAGAAGATGTTTATTTTATGTAAAACGCTATATATACACACACACTCACACGCAGTGTGTCTGATGGTGAGCACGGTGGTGGTGCCCAGCTTTTATGCATGCAGAAATGGTCTCCAAAATGTGAAATGAACATTCAATGAAATAAATTTTGGAAAGGCAAAAAGAATGGCTGCACTTCAGCTCTGGCTCTGAACCATAATCATGACTGTGTAATTGTGAATGAATAATTTGCATATTTATGTTTTTTCATTGCTGGATTCATATGCAGATACAAGATGGCCTACAATGTGGGTTGCTGTCACTGTTTCATTCCTTTCCTTCCCCCAAAAGTCCACTTCGTAACAAAACTGTTACTCACAGTGGCAAGGAAAGCCTCAGTGTGCTTCCTGGAATCCTGGACACTCGCTCTACCTCTTTATCAATCGCCATAAAATATCAAATCCACCTGTCATCAAAGTTCTTCTAATAACCAATGCAGATTTCCATAACATTTGCAAAATGGAAATTTGCATAGAATAAATTGAAGAAAAACAGTCAAAGTTTTTATGGAATCGGGTACCAGAATTAATCAAATACTGAAATAAAGAAGAAAAAAAGAGACAAAAGAAAAAAGGGAAAAGCAAATATTTTTTTTCTGTCAATTTTTCTTGAAGCTTAGGTTTTTCATTTCAGCATATGATAGAATCCAGTCCTCCTTAGCCATGTCTCAGGCATTTTGGCATGAAGTAGAGGTCTAGTAAAGATTATATAATGCTCTGTATCTCTTCAATTATTATTATTCTTCTTCTAAATGCTATTGTGGTTTTTTGCAAAACTGCCTTCCATCCAAGTGGTTTATGAATACAATACAGTATTTTTATTAAAGAAAAGAGCTGCTAGCAGAACTCTGAAGAGACCTTATTCATGCACAGTGCAAGAGAGGGAACAGAAAGTCAATTAGCTAGCTGTAAAATTCTCAAGCAAAGCAATTTTAGGGGAATAAATCCAGAATTGAATGACTGGAGAGGAAGCTCACCGGGACTGGGTGATTAAATTTTCTTATGTAGCCCAGAGAGTAGCAGTTATGTTCCATGAATGTACTCCATCATCTCGCTAATCCGGTCAGCACTAATAACTACAACTATAAAGGACCGTCTACTTGGGGCTGGTCAAACTAGATTGAATTTGCTTGGCCATGCCCCAAACAGACTTGGTGCAACACCCTTTTGAGAAAGTTTCTGACAGCTTTCTAGGTAAGCGGATAGCACAGCTGAATATTTTAGCAATTGTTTTTAGTGATTGTGTTACTCTTAATGCTTCATTTGAAGTGCAGCTTCCCTGGTACAAAACCAGCTGTGATGGATGTTTAACTGGTAAAAGAGCATTGATATTTCAAACTCTGGAGAAAGAATGAATAGCTGGTCCTTATTTGTTGTTGGTTTGTTTTTTGTTTTTTTTTTTCTTGTGAAAGATAATGCTGTATTGTTCCTCCCACTAAAGGAGGTGAGGATATTAGATACATGCAGGTGAAAAATGGCCTCTTTTAATTTGCTGTAATAGATTACACTTTTTTATTTCCTTCTGGTTTTCTTTGGGGAAGGGCATCCGATGCTTGCATTTTCACTTATTCTGCTGTTGACCTCAGTCATATTTCTGCATTAGTTGGTTATTTTGTTTGCTTTAAGATACATTTCTTTTTCCCTGTCTAGTGTCTTGATGTATTTTTCCAAACAAGTGGCCGTCTGAATGATCAAATATTGAGAGTCACAGATGGACAGGCTGCACTTTAGACTTGGCAGACAGGGACCTGAGACAGGAAGATAAATCTCTCTCAGCCTGCTGGGCTACTGGGGAGAGTTGATTAGGGGATCTCTGAAGTAAACACACGCTGTTACATATCCGAAGTACTAAGAGATCAAATGATACTTTTAGCTAAAATGAGAGTGGTACTCAGCTGCCTGACTTGCTCCTGTGGACCAGTGGGTAGGTTGGCCCAAGGGAGCAAAGCTGCTAAGGTCACATCACTGGAAAAGCAACGCATAGACAGTATCTGAAAGTAGCAGGGAAGAGAGTTAGGGACTTAAGGACTTAGGAGACTTAGGCGTCCTGTTTACAAACACACTCTGTTGATTCCTGCCTATCCGCATTTATGTTTTCTTCCATCTTGTTTGCAGACAGAATGACATTTAAATGTCACCACTTGCTGTCCTTTTGACTTCAAAAGAGAGCTAGTTATACCAGTGCTGGAGGTGGGAGTCCTTTGCCTTTCCTTTACTCCCCAGTGTCCATGGCTGCAGCCCAGTGAGAACTGTGGCTCAAGGTGAAATATGTGTGTTCCACGAATACACTGACACAGCTGTGGATATGGTCCTTGGTGAAACTAACCTCCCAGGAAAGTGTGCAGACAGGGAGGAGAGCAATACATTTTGTTACAAGTCAGGACAGCCCAAAAAGGCTGCTTCTGTCAAGCAGAGCGGTCTTGCAAGGAGCGAAGAAACCTTCGGAGTCTGGTTCTTTTAATTCTGCTTCCCACCAAAGCCCAGTGGCAGGGCTCAGGAAATGTTATTTTACCAAAGCAGAGGATTTTGTATATATTACTGAACAGGCAAATATTGACATAGGAAAAAAAAATATTTTTTTAAGAACTTTACCACCAAGCTTTGCAGAAGTGAGTCAACATGCAAAACATTGCATTTTCAGAGCATATGTCTCTTCTGCAATAGTGTTTTATATGTCTTTTACAAAAGGCCACTTTCACGAGTGTCATGTATGTTCCTTGGTACCTGTTGTAATCAAGCAATTTTGGAACGCTCTTTTAGACAGATAGAAAAGTGGGAATCAGTTGTACAGATATTTAGTTTGTTTTTTCTTTGCTATGAATAAGTCATGCCAATATGGGTGGATATGGTAGGAATGCTTTTAACAGAGCTGTGTCTCTCCTACAGCATTGTTATGGAATGAGGGAAGTCAGAAAATACCTATTTAGTATATACATTATTGTGCTAATCCTAGCCTGTCCCATAAGAGATTCATGATGGTCACCTGTGACATGTTAATTTGAAAAAATGTGAACCAGGAAGAATTTTTCTGACCTTTATAAATATAATTTGCATAGTCTCAAGTGTTCTACTGGGAACTTATTTCGTGGACTGAACTGGGCAAGTCTGTGTTCCCCTCCCTTCCCGTTCAGCTCCAATTTCCTTTCCTTAATGCTCTCTGCTTCCCCCAATAGCAGCAGGATCCATGGCCATTCCCAAGGACTGGACCTTTCATTCTTTTTCCTGCCTGCATCAGTACTGATAGGCAGATGGCAGTTAAAAAGAGGCACCTTGGATTTCCGAAGAAATCTCGAATCCTGAGGCACTAAGAAGGTCATAGAAAAAAAAGGAGAAAAGTGTAACTTGGTAAAAGGGCCAGTCCTATTTCTGAGGCTGCACAGTGGGTATCTTTGCTTTGTTTGCATTCCACAAAAAGAGGCAGGAGTTTTTGGGCTTTTTTTGAGATTTTCCTCTCTCACGTAGTGAAACCCTTAAATTAATAAAAAGGACGACTAAATAGAAATGGAACTGATAAAAGAGATAGAGGGATACATAAAGTTAAAATACATTCTTCATTTTGTTGCCACTTTGGAGTTTGGTCAGACCTTGTCTCAGACCTTGGCCCTGAGCAGCAGCACTGCCCAGGGAGCTTGAATGGGGAAGATGACTACAAAACAGAGACAGCTGGGATGGAGACCATGCAGTCGTCTTCCTCTTGGCGGAGAGGCTTCCTGGGCAGGCTGAGATCCAAGTAACTTATTTACTAAGTAGCACTTGTTGTTTCTAAAACATAGAACATAACGAGTCCTGCCAGGGATCCATAACCTACTATCGAGGAGAAATTTATTATTATTATTGTTCAAGTGTTAACTTCAGTATCAGCTGGATGGGTACAGATAGTTCAAAATTTTTGGTGTCCTAAAAGTAGTTTCATTTTTTTCAGGATAAATGTTAGTAAAGACTCTCATGTCTGTCACACGTTAAAAAGAGAGAATAGCACATGTTGATTTATTAACATCTACTCACAGAAAAAAACTGCTTTTGTGAGTAACAGTTGTCTCAGCCTCTTGCTGGTTGTTAGTATGTCACGAGTTCTTGTGAGTCCTGCCGAAAATACCAGTTTTGTCATTGTGCCCAAGGGGCAGGTGTGGAGTCCTGCAATGCCTGCAGACCTCTGCCAGGTCCACTGTGGGACCAAATATTTCCTTTGTGGCTCATGCCTCCTGTCTCATGTTTGCGGAGGGGGAATAAAAAGGAAAAAGTGGGGACGGAGAGCAATATAAGGATCTGTTTTTCTCTCAAATACTCTATTTTATAAAAAAAAATATATTAAAAAAAAATAAATTCTGTTATTTCTATAGAACTTCCAGGGAAATAATGATGATTCAAAATCTCTTTGCTCCCTGTGTGTGGACTTCAATATTTTAATATAGGTCAGCTTTCAAGTTGCTGGAATCTTCAAACCTAACATTTTTAGTTTCAGCTCTTTATAGGTTCACAGCAGTAACCTCTGTTATTTATTCTTGGCAAATTGTGTTGGCAAAAATAGAGGGTGAGCTGAGATTTGAAGAAAATCCCAGAAGATCAGTGCAATCTTGAGAGAGAGGTAAAATGTGGAAGAGAGTGTGTGTGTTCGTGTGTGTTTATTCACACATCTTACAGAAGCTCATAAATAAGTAGTACCATTGTCACCTGCTTAACACAGGTATCTTCTAAAGACAGGGAAAAACTCTGGTAATCTCCTAAAGTTTTTTTTTGAAAGCTGATGCTGACGTCCCACAAGTGGACATTGGTGTATGAGCCTGGCTATAAAGCGAGGGTAGTTATCTAGAAATGTCAGGTTACTGCAGAAAAAAAATTGAAGTTTATTTTCAATGTGTACTTATGCCATACTTCTTAAAAAACCACTATCTTTGTATCTTAATAATAATAGGCTTTTCATTCTTGATCATTCAGGCATTTAATGTCCTATCAAACTTTAACTATAGCTCCCTTTTTAATAGCATAAACTACATAACTTGCATAGTATAAGGGGAAACCATTTTTTTTTCCTGTTTCCTATATGACTCTCATATATTCAGAGACACACTTGAAAATATTTTCAAGTACACTCTTCAGGGAAAAATGAATTTCAGAGAATATAAATTTCCTTGATTGCTAATCAGAACTCAGCTAAACAGTTAAAGGGAGGGGAAGGTGTATAGAGAAAACGCTGCAGTTTGCACTGAACCTTAAATCAGATATAAAGTGTTTGCACAGTAGTATACTGGCTTTCATGAACTTGAGGCCCTATTTATAATTCCAGCTTTTTTAGGATGGTCCTAATGCTAGATTGCACTGTACCTAAAAGAAGGAAATAAATTTATAACGGGCAGTCTCTGGATAGGCAGGGAGAGCAAAACAGCTTCCTATTCACCTAAATGAGGGCTGGGTCCCAGGTCGGGGCTGGAAGGAAGGCTACGTAGGGTTTTCTGGCAATGGTAACTACCTTGAGCAGAGACATCTTTCTTATCATTCTTACTTGAACTTAATGCAGCAAGGGGATGTAATTTATTTTCATAAGCTTTGTGAATCAGTGACGTGTGCCATGTTCATCATCAGAAAACTACCATAAGTCACACAAATGGTTTGTTTGGTTGCTTTTGTTGTTATTTTAGACGTTATTTATATGATTTGTTGCATGCTATACAAACACACTATATTGTTTGAGCTCCCAGTATATCAGGGGGTAATATAATAAGAAATACAGAAGACTTAAAAGGCGCACATTTTAGTTCTCAATGCTTTTTCTTAGAGCCAGCGACCATAAAAGGTTGCAAATGCACATCTTCAGTGTTGACAAACCACAGTCAAAAAGTTGCACAAGGAACTTAATTGCAGATCTTTTCCTTTTTTCATCTGTTCAGGAGTTCCACTGATGCCAAGAAAGACTATACCTATCCCATATCTAAAATAAAGCAGACTGCAAAGTCTAACAAATAATCATACTTTTTCATAAAGGACAACAAGCTTCTGAAAAATCTGCTTTTTTTTACCCTGTTATGGTTTGAGAAACTCACAACAATTTATTGTCATTAGGCAATTACTCTCTCATCTGGTGAGCCCTCCCCACCCAGGAAGGGGAATTGGGAAAAAACAAGGAAAACCAAGGGTTGAAATATGAACAGATTTAATAGAATAAGACTAGATAACATTAATAAAACTAAATAACTAATGTTGCTACTGATACCAATATAAAATATATAAGGATTGTACTCAGCTAATTATACCAGTAGGAAGCTGTGCACTCCCAGTGGCGGACAGTAAATGTCGGACACTGTGAGCGCTACGGCTTTGGAAGGAAAGGAAGGGCTCAGGGGTCCGGCACCGGGGCAAGAAGCCCTCGGGATGGCAGCCATCAAGGGAGAAAGAAACTCCTCAGCAAACTTTCTAATTTATATTGAATGTGACGTTCATGGTATGAAATAATCCTGTTGTGTAGCTTGGGTCAAGTGCCTGGGTGTTGCTCCTCCTCATCCCCACACCTGGCGAGCTCAAAACCACTGAGACCTTGAAACCCACATGCCATAGCTGGGTATGAAGTAAATATTTTCACAAATTCAGACACTAGAGTCTTCTAAAAGTGCAGTTTTCCCAGGCATTAGGAGGAGAACTTGGTCCTATGTCACTCAAACCAGGACATCCCCTTTTATTTCCTTCTAAATCTTTTTGTAAAATGCACTTGATTCTTCATGGAACAAATTTTGCTTTCTTTGTTAGTGCTCATCCTTGACTAGAAGAGCCATCTCTGCCAGGTGTGCTGAGCCTGGGTGATGTGATGATTAGTGTGATGGTACTGAATCAGCCTAGGTTATACATCTGTGGGATAAGTGATGGGCTCCAGTTACATGTAAATAGATAGGGTGTCATTCTTCTATTTTGCAGTATTCTACCAAATCCCTATGTTTAAGGCAGGAAAAGGTTACAAAACTAAAATAACCAAAAAGCA
>NW_009650250.1:607962-660446 GCF_000708025.1 Charadrius vociferus
CAGAATCTGAAACATATTTTCACCAGATACAGTTTTGTAAAACCCTTTCTTGGTTCATGATCTTTTTCACTTCTAAATATGAATGCTATGTAAATCTTCTTTGATATGGTGAAAAAGCATTTACTTATTCTCCTGGGCTTCCCAAGGGAATAGTGTAAAAACAAACCCGAACCAAACCTTTATAATTTCATAAAAGTTTGATTGAATTAAAACTTCAAAAGTTTCAAGTTACGCTCAGAAATTCTGATTTTTATTTACATTGCCTCTTTATCACCTTGGTAACACTACTCTAATTATGCAAAATAACACAGTAGAAATGTGGATCCCGATTCCAGTTCTTAAACTCCCTCTTTGCAAAATAGCTCCTAGAACTTGCAAGAGTGGAGGGAAACTTTACCTATAAGTACTTCAGTCTTTTCCTCTGACTTCAGTGTTTACTACATTCAGTGCTGACAAAAGGGAAAAAAAGACCTTGAAATTTACATGTAGACCTTATTCTACCTTTCAAGTGATGTGGGTTTGCAGCACTGTAATGTAACAAAACCTTTCCCCATAAGGTGACAAGCTGCACTATGTGAGCAATATGGGCGGTTGCTATTGATCCTGGAGTAACTGGAGTATTAGGTCTTTCCTGAGACACTGATGTAAGACAATATGGAGAGGCACAAATTTCTGCAAAGCAATAGGTTGGCTCAGAATTTTCATATAGGGAACACCAAGGCAGTATCCTGTTATCTGAATTTTAATGACTCTATCTTTTTTATCCTGTCAGTTGTAGGGAGGATGTGAGAGGTTTCGTGAAACATTAAAGGCCCTAACTGCAGTCCTCTCCTTTTCTCTTTCTCCTTCTTTTTTGTTCTCCTGATGTGATGTAAAATACGTACTTGTGGAACTGCTTTCTGCAGAGCTGTGTGTTGCTCGCTTGGTCTCACAGCAGTGGCTGTGGTTCCTACTTGGGTCGAGAGCTTCCATGCAGACTGCCCCGGGAGAAGGAAAGGAGTGGAGAAAGGTGGAGAGGAAGCTCTTGCTGATGACAGATCACTATCGGTTTTAAATAAAGTACGTTTTCAGCAAATTTTAAGTAAAGGGCCAGCTGGATGTTCTCCATTAGCCTCAGTCTTGTCCATAGATCCCCTCTAATTCCTAGCTTGTTAAAGGATGAACTGTTAAAAAGGCAGTATGCTGCAGGGGTGTAAGGTTGTCCTGGTTTGAGGTCCTCTCCCCTCCTCAACCCCCAAGCAACAGGACCGAGAAAGGGGTAGAGAGGGACTAAATCTGAATTGTTTTGAGGGCTCATTAGGTGTGAGGGCACACCAAAGGGTGTGGAAATTACTGTATATACCAGGAGCTACAAGGGCAGTGCTAGGCATGGTTCTGAACGGTAATGAATCCCTCCAACAGCCAGTCTCTCAAACCTAAAAAGTGTGCAAGGATTTGTCGGCATTTGACTGAATACTCTCACTTTATAACT
The DNA here is from genome assembly GCF_000708025.1 of Charadrius vociferus. Lineage (NCBI taxonomy): Eukaryota > Metazoa > Chordata > Aves > Charadriiformes > Charadriidae > Charadrius > Charadrius vociferus. The sequence goes on from NW_009650250.1 coordinate 609,434, forward strand.
TTCCAGAGGAGATTGGTAGGGAAATACATAGTTCCCAAGCCAAATGAAGAAACCTTGAGGTGGATAAGCATCGTTTAACACAGGCACAGAGGCCAAGCACATCAGGAATCCAGTATGTAAGGTGCTGTGAAAAAAAACCCACAACAAAAATACAACCCCAAATTCAGGATTCTTCGATCTAAAAGATGCATAATAGTAGTTCTTTAGTAAAAGTTCCTATTTATTCAGAGGAAGCCTGCTACAAACTTAAACATGCATTGTATGATGCCACAATATAGTGACTATAATGTAGCAACAACAGATTCAAACACTGACGTGTTTATCTTCATCCAAAGGCAGCATGACACCTACATTCTCAATAAGAAGGCAGTAACCACACCATTGTGACACATACACGTCATGCTATCTGTGATTCATTGGAAACCCTTCTCTCCAGGACTCAAATATTTCAGTAGCAAATGTTCTGTCTTCCAAGAATGTCACCCTGTGAAACAAACACACAAGGCTTTGGGGAGCAAACTTGCAGACAGTGGCTGTCAGGCTCAGCGTGCTCCTGTCCTCTCATTACCTCCCCATTCCCTAGGGGATTTTCCTGAAGTTTCCATTTTGTTGTCCTTGGAAAGGATATTTCTGATTCCTCTAGAATGGCAAAAATGTTTCACTCTTCCAAGAGCTGGAGAGCAGTTGTCTTCACCCAGTCTGTTGGAATTCCTGTCTGTCTGGAGGCTGTGGGTGATTTGGGGATAGCGGGATGCAGTCAGGGCTATGCTGCACAAAGCCGAGGCCTGATACCTTAAGTACAGATTATGTAAAGCAGAGATTTATATGGAAAGGTGGGCAGATTGCTGAAGCTTTAGCTGTTCTTTTTTCCTTTTCAGTAAGTATTCTTTCAGGTTTCTGTGATTTTCTGCTCTGGGAGCTGTGATGAAGGCTGGAAAGGTGCACTGGGTGCATGATGGCCTGTGAGGAACTTGGGATTTCAGGTCTGCGTTGGTACAGTAACAATTAGTAACAGCACTGGTTTTTCAGGGCTGAGTTTGGTAAGCATGGGTGCACTGAACAGCTGGAGGAACAAATGGTCTGGCACTGCTGAGGTGCACTGTTCAGCCATGGACGAATGAAGTCTGCTGCTGTCCATAGGGCCAAACTGATGAATGAATGTGCCACCGGGTCTGATGCATATGTAGGTTTTGTCCATTAGGATGATCTATTTTGGAAAAAACTTGTAAATGAATAATCAAGTTGTTACGTTCTCTGTGCAACAGACTTGACTGCTAGTATGCTGCATAGCTTTGATAAAAGGAACCACAGAAGAAATAAGGCCCAAAGATAGTCAATGTGAAATAAAAGTTCTTTCAAGCTAACTATGCTAATTAAGTGAGCTTACACATTCCACCATGATTAAGATGAGAAGCAGCGGTAGAGCTCAATATATGTGGGAGTTCATTTAGATGTCTGTAGTTCTACCTTTTTATTTAACAATTGCTTCTTGATTTAAATGGAAGTTTCTAATTGGAAAATGATCTCTGATGCAGTGTGTCACAACAAATACACATATTCTGATACATTGTCTGTTCGTGTTATTTTCACTATTGTCTCAGGTTTTCTCAACTCTTTCCATCTCCTTCACTCGGTATAAAGCTTACCGTACTTCTGCCTGAAACCAGAATAAGGCAAGGATACCTATTATAGATGAATCAGTGGCATTTACAAATGGTATTTAAACAAATCTGGTACAGCAATGGTGGATAGTTGGTTTAAAATCTGAGTTTTCTTGCTAGTACAACCAGGACGTTTTTTGATGGAAAACAAACACAGAGAAGGGTGACATTTTGTGCTAGGCTACATGAATGCATTTCTCTGGATTTTAGGGAGATTCTCCTTACTGCAGAACCAGGGGCAGCATTAGTTTTTTGGGTTTTTACGACAGGTAGTTAACCAAAGGATGTTTGTGGGAGGAAAGGTAGGTTGTTCTAGGGTGAAAAATAGAGGGAGAATACAAAATGGAGGAAAGGAAGGGTCAAACAGGAAAATCCAGAAAAAAGGAAGAGGAAAATCCGCAGAAGTGGAGCGGGCAAGTCTGAGGACTTCCATTCGGGAGACCGGACTTGCACGCAGTATAACAAAGAGTAGAGACATCCTGTGCCTGACTTGGTCTGTCCCTTCAGTGCAGCAGGAGAAATGTTTGCTTTCAATGTTAATCTGAATGCACTGAAAGCAATACAGGCAGGGGAAATGCCTCTGTTGCTGTAATAGTCTTTGGGAAAACAGGAAGCACTTGTAATAGAAAATGTGCAACACGAGTGATAAAAAGGGTCACCGAGGTTCATTCCTGCAGCAAATACTACCTTCATTTGTTTTCTAAGTATGAAACAGTTATGGAAGGAGATAATGGTTTCGCTGTGCTGAAGCTGATTATTCTAGAACTAATGAGAAAACCCGAAGTTTGGGAAACAGGCTAAAAGAAAGGGATGTAGAAACAAAAGAAAAGAAAAAAAAAAAGAAAGGAAGAAATTAAAAAGAGAATGAAAAGAAAAGGATGTAGACTAAGGCAAAACTTCTTGCAGCATTTATTTAGTGCTATTTATTGTTTCAGCTAGGAATATACATGCATTGTCTGATCATACATAGAAAAAAACCTGACAAAATGGATTTCTGATTCTATTTAGAACTTTATTAATAACTGGCAGCTTTATCACAATATTCATTAATTACATGTAGAGCTACTTTTGCATAACACCACAGCTGCCATTTAGAGCAAATACATACTCAAATGTTTGGAAGAGCTCAGCAGTTTGGTGAGATTTCAGAAAATGTGGCTGCTAGAAGAGTTGTTAAGTAGAGCATGAAATAAGATAATCTCTGCTGGTTTTGTCTGTGTAATTCATTCAGCATAGGTGATGACATACCAAATACTGAAGTAGGTATGTTCTTCTTGCCCAGTGGTCACTGGGGAGCCTTTTCCCTCTTTTTGACAGTAAATTAATTGCAAATGTACAACAGAATTAGGGATTTTTGAGTGTTTTCTTTTTCCTCACGCATCAAATTCTCAAACAGGAAAATAAGGACTGGGTAAAATTAATCTTTCCCAGTGGTGGTCTTTGTCTTACTGTCAAAACCTGTGGAATACTGTCCTTCCAGATGTGTAATATTTAAATAACAACTGTCTATGAAGGCAAAGTTAAGGCAACTGGGAAAGCCCTACTGAAAGCAGTGATGTTGGCCTAGTAATGTAATGAAGCATTTTAGCATAAGAGGTATAATTAACATGTTAGAAACCGGTCCAAACTCAATGAGAATCTTTTGTAGTCTCGTGCAGCTACATGAACACGAGAGACACTTTTCTGGTATACTGTCACATGTTAATGCTGTGGACAAATTGTCAGACCAGAGCGCAGAGGGGAAATCTGCTCCCAGCAGGCAGAGGGGCGGGCAGCGGGCAGGACTGCTCCGCTGCACCCAGGGTACCGTGGATATTCTCCCTCTGTGGCTGTGTTGGTATCAAGATGATGTCTGCTCCCAGAGGGGTGTTTTTGACAACCTCTGTTTCCCCCACCCACACCCATGACTGACAGGTTGTCAGATGTGAACAAAGAACTGGATGTTTTGTTGCTACGAGTGTAGGCATGGCTAAGATCTAACTTCACTGCACGCACCTTTCTTTCAGCAGTTGATGTGGAAGAAATAACTTAGCTAAATTACCCCATTTCAGTGGTGACTCGCTGGGTGCTGAGCATCTCCACAAAGATTTTTAAGAGGGAAAAAAAAAGTAAGCAAATGTTCAGTGAATAAATTGGGACTGGGACATATCAGAGTGTTATGATTTATGGCATAGCTGCCTGATTACTGATGCCACGATCTTCAACTATGTAGCTACACAATGATCTTTTCTCATTGCATAGGTGCATAGTGTTTTTCACCACGGGGAGCATTTGGATGCCTGAGGCTTTTGAACTAGTACATGGTTAAGATAGTGGTTGGTCACACAGGAAAAACACACACAAAATTTGTATTTATGTTCACATGACATTACTATGTCAAGTATGTTTTGCTTTTGCTGAAATATTTGAATTCTTGCTGGAGAAAAATTATTATCCACTGTGTTCTTATGGATTTCAACTGCTGGCTTTGAGTAATCATCAGATGAGTTTGTGCTCTGTAAATTAAGTCTTTGTGGGTTGTTTTTTAAAAATTTATTTTATTTATTTTTTGTTTTTAAAAGTCCTGTTTCCCATCTCCTGAGTTTTCGGAGAAGCTGAGGTTGCTGTAGGGAGATCACTGGGCATCTGAGGGTTGCTGGGACAGAGGCAGCCTCAGGATGGAGGGACAAGCAGTGCAGAGCTCCAGGTCTGCCATGGCGGTCAGCTTCATTTACAACTGGGGCAGTAGGAGTCAGTCCTGACTGAAACTTTCTAATGGGGGTCCCCAGGGTGTTTTAGGAACCTAGATGACAAGAGACAAGATATGTTGTGTCACTGAACACTAGTTGTATCTTGAATCAGGACTGAGCAGTGGCCTTCGCTGCTGCAGATTCAGGCGAGGGGTCTTGTTAGTAGGGCACCAGTGACTGATTACCACCATAAAGGGCTTGGGTGTGAGTGGAAACCACTGTGAACCCTTTCTAAGCTCATTTTGGATGCTGTGGGGTGGCACATCCTGCATCTGTTACGGTTCTTTGCAACACTGCCTATGAAGTCTGCACGTGAGAAATGTCTCGCTTCCTGGATCATTGCCATTGCTTTATGTCTGTCTGGTGGAGCTCCTACTTCTGCCTCAATCAGAGTGCTGAAACGTTGCCTTTTCCAAAATTCCTGACATGTGAGTAACTGCAATAGTAGCGAGAAAAACAGAAAAGTGTTGAATACATTGGTTACTTCTAACTCCATTGCTGACTATGCAGTGCTGTTCTTTCTGACATACTGCTGGCTTGCATAATACTTTTTCTTTTTTTTCTTCTCTTCTGTGAAAAAAGAATTAACGTGCTTATGGGTCTGTGTGTAACTGCAGCCTCATTCACCATTGCACAGAGCACACTTCCCAGAGATACTGAGCTGTTAGAGTATTGGGTTTCAGACAGGTTTTGAGTATGTTTGGGGATCTATCATCTTCACAGAGCTATTGTTCTCTGTAACAAATTCTCGTTAAGTACTTGCCTTTAGGTGTTTTCATTGCTGGAGATCCAATTTCCAGAAAGTCAGCTGTCCATTAAATGCTAGTTGCACAGTTTTTGAGCTAAATTTTGGTCTCACATCCCTAGTTTAATTTCCATTGACACAACTGAATTCAGCTGAGTTGCTCCAGGTATAAATCAGTCTGATAGAAGGCAGAATTTGTCCCTTTCCTTTTCAACCAAAATTGTGTGCTTTCAATGGCTGGAAAGCTATAATCTTCCCTCTTTCTGACTTGTTCAATGCTTACCAGAATCCCCTGAAGTCTATGACAGAGGTGAAATCATGCACCTTACTTGCTGCCTCAGTGATGTAATCCCACATCCTTAACTACTTGCACTGGTTTCCAGTCTGCTTTGTATTTCAACATTTTATTCTTTGTGTACTCCTCCTGGAAGTGAAATACCTGTATGACTGATGCTTAAAAAATACATGTAGGGATAGCTACTTTCCTCAAAGACTGCACACAGTTTTGTTCCTGTTTGTCTATTGCCTTTCATTTTTGCTTTCCTAGCAATGCACTTTTCTCTCCAACCTTTCCACATTACTTATCTGTCTCTGTCACCTAATTTCCAAGGCCTTCTCCTGAGCTTGGAATTTTCCCTTGGACCAGAATGGTCTGCCATGACTTTCTTCTCTAAGGCCCTCAGATTCAGTATATTTGACCATATTTCCACTGCTGACCAATATTTCAAAGAATCATGGAATACCAGGTTGGAAGGGACCTCAAGGATCATGTGGTGCAACCTTTCTTGGCAAAGCGCAGTCTAGACAAGATGGCCCAGTAACCTGTCCAGCTGAATCTTAAAAGTGTCCAATGTTGGGGAATCCCCCACTTCCCCTGGGGAGATTATTCCAATGGCTGATCACTCTCATTGTGAAAAATTTTCCTCTTGTGTCCAACTGGAATCTCCCCAGGAGTGACTTGTACCCATTACCCCTTGTCTTTTCCATGTGACTCCTTGTAAAAAAGGAGTCTCCATCTTTTTTGTAGCCACCCTTTAAGTACAGGAACATGGTGATAAGGTGTCCCCTAAGCCTTCTTTTCTCGAGGTTGAACAAACCCAGTTCTCTCAGCCTTTCCTCATATGTATGGCAGGCTTCCCAGCCCTTTGATCATCTTGGTGGCCCTTCTCTGGACCCTCTTCAGCCTGTCCACATCTTTTTTGCATAGTGGAGACCAAAACTGAGCACAGTATTCCAGGTGTGACCTGACAAGCGCTGAACAGAGTGGAGTAATGACTTTATCTCTGAGGGTGATGCCCCTGTAGATGCAACCCAGCATCCTGTTGGCTTGCTTTGCTGCAGCAGCATGATGTTAACTCACATTGAGCTTGGTGTCTGCCAGGACCCCCAGGTCCCTTTCCACAGAGCTGCTCCCCAGCTGGATAGATCCCAGTCAGTGCTGCAGTCCTGGATTATGTTTACCCAGCAGCAAGACTTTGCATGTGTCCTTGTTGAACTTCATAAGGTTCCTGGTAGTCCACTCTTCCAGCCTATCCAGGTGTTCCTGCAGGGTGGCTCTCCCTTCCGCAGTGTCCACTTCCCCACTCAGTTTGGTATCATCAACAAAGCTTTTTGTCCATTATGCCTGTCTCATATTAACCTAAAAATCTAACTATCAAATGTAACTTCCCTTCGAGTCAGCTGGTAGAACTGATCTAATAGGCTAGAATTGGGAAAGTACGGTGCCTTGTGATCTGGACATGTGCATTGTATTTCTTGATACTAATCCAAATGGAAAGCAACAAATACAGAGTTTCTGAAAGGGAGATCTCATTCAGGTCCCAAGTAAAACACGCCCTGGACGTATTCTGTGTCAGAATGTGGAACGTGCCACACTCCACACCCTGGGGTTCTGTGACACTGTAAACAGTCAGCAGCTGTACATCTGAATTTATTGCAAAAGTAGGTTAACTGCAAGGAGAGTTGAGATTAGCCTGAGTTAATCCCTGTTCCTGAAATGATAGCTCTTGCTTTCATGAAGCAAGAATTAGCTGTGTGTAAGAAGACATAATCTCTGTCTTAAAGACAGTACTTATATTGAATATAAACCATAATAAGCCTTGTAAATATATGGCAGAGTACCAGGATGACACAGGCTTGTTCTTGCTCTAGGAAGAACAAGGTCTTTCATAGCTCAGTGGGAGACAGATATTTACCTTTGTCATGTGCACAAGAGTCATCTGATATTGTTCCAGGTGCTCTCACTTACTAATGTCTATCCTAGCAATGAGTGGAACTGACTTTCCCTTTTTCACCAAGTAAAAAAGTTTGCAAACAGGTCTCCAAACAAAGCAAGCAAACAAAAATAAAAACCCTGAAGGAATCCATATAACGATGTGGCATGGTCTATCAATGAAACCCCATGGATTTCTGTGTTTGCCTGATACTAACCCAACTTTCACAGATATTTAGAGCCGGAAAATTTCCCTGATCTGGGTTGAGACCAGGGTTTAGGTTCCCCCACTCCATGAATTTCCTCATTTCATAGAGAACCAGTAATCTTTCCATAGGAGAAGATCAGATGATTTTAAATTCCTTTATTAGTAAAGCTTTTGGGTTGCAGAAAAATAATCTTTAATCACTTTCATGTACTTTTTTATTATTTCTGTCATTTAAGCAGCTATTATTTAGTTCAAGCAAACAAAGTTTACTGTTTTTCATAGTTGCATAATTAATCTGTAAGAACTTTGATATTTCAAAGAATGTGGTATTCCTTGTCTTTGCTAGTATCTTCATATTTTGCTTTATATTTCTGGCTTGATATTTACACTTAATGAATGAACATGAACCCAGAGTCTTGAGGTCTGATCAGTTTTCTTGTGATTGACTAAGCCACAGAGGATAAACTTTTAACTGTTTATTAAAGATCTAGTCTGCTCCAAGCTGCAGTGGTGAAGGCTTTGCCAGATCCCTTAGAAGTTGTGAACAGTTCAGGATTTGGGTCTCTCGGCTCTAATAACGAGCAGGAAAATTTGCCATTCTAGTATTATCTGCTATGCCTCAAAGTTGTGTAAATCATTCCGGGCTAATTTTTTGCAGCATAAAACAGTGTGGCTTTGGGAACAACATGTGTGAAAGAACAATGAGCCAAAGCTGAGCATTTCTAGGCCCACACAATGAATGAAATCACAGTTAAGCCATTCGTTTTATATCTCAGAACACGTAGTTTAGTTGATAGATGTTGATAGATGATTAAGAACTTGAAAGACTTAGTTTTGGTGTCCTTCTTTCTTGTTTTTTTTCATGGTAGTATGAAGACATGTCCTACTCCAAGGCATGTGGTACAAAAATAAGCATATTCCCTCAATCTGTTGAAAGTGCAAAGAAAAATCAGAATATCATGTTCGTTCTTTTTTTTTTTTTTAAATATCCTGGTACACTAAAAGGAATGTTCTGTGTGCCCTTGAAGAGCAGTTATTCAAGAATAGTGTTTGGTACCTGGAGCCCACTGGAGAATTGCAAGGAGATGCCCTCTCTGCCATGACTTTCAATCCCCAGGTACCTATTGGGAAAGAAGATACTGCATAAGTTAGGGCAAGGATCCAATGAGCTATTACCCAGACTACAAAAGCCTGGGTAGTAATTGTGTAATGTGAGATATTGCACTGAGGTCTTCATGGTTAAACTTAGGTTTGACACATGTAGCTGAAGGTAAATTACCTCGGCATTTATTGATCTATTTTTCTAAGCAAGAATATTTCCACTATGGATCACCTCCTGTGGATCTTTGATACGGTACTGTTCCACTTGGACTAAAAATTATAACCTCCTTGGAGTTGTTCCTGTAACTGATGCGAGGTACAGAGGTAATTACTGTTAACTTCAGTGATCTTGGGTCTGGCACAGGAAGAGCAGCAGGAAATCACCTTAAAGCAAGGTTTTAAAATGTTGGATAGTATTGGCTGACGCTCAGCTAATGATGAAGCAGAGACTGTACTTCATATTAGAAACATTTTCTTCAGAGCAGAAAAACTCAGCAAATCAGCCCTTAGGAGAGGAGACCTCACTGCAGCTACAAGTACTGTTTACTCCCATCTTAACTACCTGTAGGCTCTGCTCCGTCCTGCTGCATTTGGAACAGGTTTCTGTGGCACTGGCACCAACTCAGCAGTTGGCATAAGCAGAAGGAAGCCGCTCAGCAGCAGCTGGGAAGGGCATTTCAGCAGCCCAGATATAACCTGTTATCAGACACTGAGCCCATTGATCCAGAAAGTGTTGTCATTTCAAGGTTAAGTGCACAGTCTGGAGCTGTTATGTGGGAGGGCCATCCCTGTGTTCATATAGTGTGTACAAAATATGTATTTAGATTTATACTTAAATACATATACCTTTTCCTTAGTAAATAATGCTGTATAGATTGAGCGTTGAAAATGTTATTTATTGATAAGTACTTGAGAACCGGGCTTTTTGTGTGTGCAGGTGCCGGTGTTGAATTATCAGTGAAAACAGTCCTTTAATAAATATGTAAGGCTAGTTCACTGATATCACATATAATTTCATACTCTGGTGGCTCCACAAAATGGAATGGAATGGTCTATAACATAGGATGAAATCACAACATTAAACTTAATCTACCCATAAGATTAGGGAAAAAATGTTAATTTGTTGTCTTTGGTCTCTTCCGTCTATCCTGTAAAGATAGACATGTACTTCTTTATGATAGAAGAACTGGAATCAAAAGTAGGAAGAAACTATTTTTGAACAAAAAACTGCATATGTTGCATTTCTGAATGTATCTTAGTCTTTGATTGTGGGGAAAACTATCAAGACTGGTTCAATTTTGGACTTGTCAGTCTTGGAAGAAACTATCACCGTCTGCAAAAGCAGTAGAAAGTCTGATAGAATATTTATAAGAGTAGTTTTTTTATTTTACTGCATAACTTTCACCAAATAATTTTCCTAACAGCACACAGAAGAATTTATAGGCAGGAACTTACATCACAAGATGTTTTCATAAGAATTAGGAGACGTTATTTTGTAAAATCAGCAAATCATTCCTCAGTTTAATAGAGAATAATCAACTTTTTACCATTCAACCAACGACCTGCATTATTTTTTGGTGGCAAAATGGACCTAATCTCACATCTGGATATTTCAAAACTGCATTAGTTTTGTTATCTTTTGATTTTTCCTTGTATCATCTTAGAATACGTTCTAGGACTGGATTAGCACAAGCTAATAATGATCATGATACACAGGGATACATTCTGTCAGAAGGGGTTATCAGCTGGTCACTGTTAAATTCTGATTGCACTAAAATGAAAATTCTTCAAATAGATCATAATTTTGTTAGTCTTCACGAAGCAATGAAGTAGAACAGTGTCCAGTGCAAAAGCTTAGCTTTACCCCTGTGGAACTGAGCTAAAACTTCTGAATGAAGGAAAACTGCTCTGATATGACAGTAACATCTTTTACACGTACTGAGAAACCGCTCTAATATAGTTATTGTTAAACATGTCATCATATTTGCAAGACAGAAGTTCATTTTTGTAGTCTTTTAAAGAGGTTATGAGATATAAACTTAGGACCCTCATGATGGATGATATTCATCATTTTCTGTCTTAATCTATTGCATGTAATATTTTTTTTCTCCCATCAATAGACTGTAATTTTGTTATGGATGAAGAAACTTCTGTATGAATGTGCTAATGGGCATAATTCTCTAATAGCATAATAGATCCATAATAGATTTAGGTTTTCTTCTGTTGTTACATTGTCTTTGAGCTGGTGCTCATTAATTATAATGAAACAGCACTGGATTATATGTCTAGCATTAAACCACTGTTACTGAAGTCTGGCCTCATGTAGAAGCTGCCCCAGTGTCACGTGAAGTCAACTCAAAGCTCACATTAACATCACTGCACAAAATCTGTGCCAAAACAATGCTGTTAACATAGGAGTTTTAGAAGGTTTGGAAGCTTTGTGTATGCAGAGAGAGAATAACAATCAGTTCAGTCCCTGCCTCAAAGAATATACCATGTAAAGAGCGAGAGAAAATGGGTAGAAGCAGGAGGGGAGGATCAGTGTTGTGAGGGCAATTAGATTTCCTGCAAAAAATGTCAATATTTCAGACTGTCTTTCAAAGTTTGAAAGAGGGATTATATTTGACTTAGAAGAAACTACTAAAAAATATTAAGAAATATGGAAACACGTAATTTCTTTGCATTTCAGGTTTAAACAAATAATAAAAAAATTGCAGTATCATAAATTGGGAGGGGTGAGGATACTGTTTGTGGAAATATTTCCAGTCCACTTTGTTCTCAATGCCCCTGAGCTTCTGCTCAGTCTCAGGTATCAGCATTGCGGTGTTTTAATACCCTGTTTGCCTTTCTGGACAAGGGTCTTCAGACAAGTGGCACATATAAATTCCACTTGGCATTCTCTACAGGACTTTTAAAAAATACTACTGAGCTCACTTGAAAATAACATTTTCAATGAATTTTTAGGCTGCCTGCAATTATTTCCAAAAAGGATTTGTCATATACAATCAGGTTATTAAATTGTTGCCCGTATCATAGAGTGGAAGAGGGGAAAATTGACATTATATGAAAAACTCCACAATTTTTTACTCATTAAAGAGCAGGATTGTAAAAATGGGATCTTGATACGACACGTCACTGTTTTGATTTCTGCAAAAAAGAATCTGTTGCACATTTTGTTTATCGCTGCTTTGTATACTTCTTAAGCTTTGAAATTCTTCAGGGTGGCTTTGTCTTCAGAAATGCAGGAGTTACGATCGCAGAAATGAAATTGGGAGAAGAGTGTGGGAAGCGAGTGGATGTAAAGAAGAGAGACACTTTCTAACACCCCTCAGCATAAATAGATTATTGGAAAGAGCAAGTTAGTTTGCTCTCTCTTATTAGTTTCCTCTCCCTTATTTTTTTCCTCTGTCAAACTCCCTCCATCCCTCCACCTCTCCCAGCTGCAAGGCAGTTACACCCTACTCCTAAATAAAAGCTTTTACATTTCTCATATGACCTTCCCAAGAAGGGTCATAACAAACTTGTAGAAGTGGCTCTGATGCAACGTTTGTGACAGACGCTGGAATAATGTACCAGAGTTTAACTCAACGCTTTTGCTACGTGATGCTTCTGAGGTGTTACTGCCTTGGAGTAGATGAGGCTGGGGGTTCCTGAGCAGCTGATAGGAACCTCCCAGAGGCAGAATATGATGCTGATGGAATTATGGGGTTAATTAACCCCAGGTAATGAGGTTAATTAACTGGGTAGCAGTTAGAAATAGAATATGACAAGATAGTGATGGCTTACCATGTTCTTGAACTATGTCAGAGACAACTCTTCATGTCAGGGGAAGGGCTTCCAGACAGATAACTTAGTTAGACTTCACTCTCATCAGTAGGAAATAACTGTCTGATTAGTTTCAATGGTGAGAAATCATTTGGGTGCAAGTGATGACAAAATGACTTAGTAAGAAAGGAAGGAGTGAGAACAGAAGAATGAATGTAAAGGTCCCCACAAACAAAAGTAAAAACATGGTTAGTAAGTTTGGTTTTCCGAGATCATTTTTGAGATTGAAGTGTACAAAAACCAAACCCAACCAAAAAATCCCAGCAGTTACTGTGAGGGATTAGATTGGAAGAAAAACAGTAACTGCTCTGATGCAAAGGAAGGGGAAACAGAATAGTAGTAGTAGGTAGTATGGGTCCATCAGGAGTTTTGAAAGGACTGCAACAACCAAGCAAAAGCTTAAACAAGGTAAAAAATTAATCAAGTATAAATAAGACACAGGATTAAGGATGATTGGCATGGATGTGCTGAAATTAAACTGGAAAAGCTGAGGCCCAAAATTAATTACTAGAATGTAAAAGCTGACAAGAGGGCTGGCATCCTCAGAGAGTAGATCTCGGTGCGGAAACAGCAGCCAGCCCAGAGCAGGGAAGGACTGAGATGGAGGTTTGGTGTGGCAGGGCAGGAGGATTTTCATTAGGCTGCGAGGAAAGACCTTGTCGAAGGGAATCTGGGTGTAATGATCTGGGAGACCTCTCTGGAAATTCATAGAGGATGTGTGTCTTCTGCTTGACTCCTTTCCCTTACTATGGTACCTCTGCCTCCTTCTTGCCCCTGTATGTATTCAAACATCCCCACTGAAAAGAGAGCCAGCAAGTGCTCTGGCTAGCCTGAGATTTCGTTTGGCTGACTGGTTACCACTGAGCAGGACGTGTGTAGCAGCCGGGTTCTCCCTGCCTCGGTCCCTCTCCTCCAGCCAAACACCATTTTTCACAAAACCAGTGGCATGTTTGAGAGTTCTGCTTTTCTTTCAAATGTGATTTAAATTGTTTTCCAGGCTTGGGGGGGCTGGGTGTCTGCCAGCTGATTTGCACAAGCATTGTCTCTTTAGGGGAGCCAGGATAAAAAAGAATTGGGAAAATTATAGATCTTAGTTGAAAAAAATACGAGAACAAATAATTTAGTAAATTTCTGCAAACCAGAGGAATAACATGTTGAGAAGCCTGCACTAGGGTTTTTTTAATCAAAACAATATCTAGATCAGCTAGGATACATTTTCCAGATATCCTCAGTTTGAACTGTGGGAAAATCTTCAATAACCTCTCTATGTGATTTAAACTGACAGCCAAGAGACTTGCCCAGCAAAAAATGGGTTAAGAAAAAATGCAAATATGCAAACCAGCTCTCTGGCTGAATAGATTGCAGCACTTCAGTCAGATGAACCTGATTTCTAAACCGTACTGGCAAACTGCAATTCCTTGTTTGTGCTGAAGACAGGGCTTTTATATCATGTTAGATAAGTTGTTGGGAAACCTTAAGTAATATTGTCTGAGAACGTGAAAGCTGAGAATGTGAAGGCAGCATGTGTCTTCCTGGAGAGGTTTCAGCTCATGTTCTGTAAGGAGACAATCGCCGCTGCCGATAGCCAGGACTGATCTGAAGTAGACCCAGAGCTGCTAATGATGATAGGGGCCAAGATCAGGCTTTTTTCCGTGCTAGTAAAAACAGTTATTTTCACAATAAGATGCAGTGCTTGCCAAAGGAGAAAAAAAAAAAGGACAATTTTTACCTTAACAGGAGTAATTTAGGAAACTGGAGTCGTTTTAGGAACGCGCTCCAGCACAGCTGGAAATGCATTAAAGGTGTTGGTGTTTGACTTTATTGAAAATGAGGAGAGCTAGCAATAGTCAAGCTGAAAGCTAGTGTTGCATTAAAGGAGATCAAGCACTCCAGCACCAGCAAACGTTCAAAGGAGTCTGAAGGGTTGCTGCAGAGGTGGCAAGCTCAGCAGTAGGGTGTGCGGTTTGGGTAAGGAGGCTTTAGCGTAGCGTTACATTTGTCTTCCCTAAACATTAATTTTTAATAAATATGACTTCAAAGATTAATTCTTGTCAACTCATATGTGTATTTTTTCTACTTCCACCCAGCTCTGCCATTCCATGTTTAAGTAAATAATGATTGTAGTGGTGCGCCTGTCACAACTCTGGCGGTCAATGGCAGCAAAGCGCTGAGAGTGGGTTGATGTTATTCTGTGAAGTATTGGAGTCATATCTGGCAGAAAATCGCACTTAAAAGTTTGCAGTGTTGTTGCCTTCTTTTTCAAAGGACCAGAGAGCCATTATCTCTCAGTTATGATGTGTTGGTTATAGGGGAATGATTTCAGCCTCATTATCTGTACAGATATGCCCAGCTATACTTTGCTATTACATTGTGATTATGAATAATTAAAAAAACACATCATCTTTAAAGTACATAAACAGTACACTTTAGAATCCATTAGCCCTTTAAAAATAATTAGGTATTTTTTCCTCTTTGTTAATTTGCAGCATTCAGTAATTCACACTGGGTGATCCAGTCATTAGTGCAAATTATATTTAAGAACTAAAACTTAAATATATTGCATTCTACAAAACCCTTCCAAGGATGGTAGGAAAATGATTGTGCTGCCAGTTACTTGATTTGTGGGTTAGTATATTAAGGAAACCCTGGTAGACTTCAATTTGGTGCTCTGGGTTTATGATGTTTCCTAGGTTATGTTATGCTTATTAAGGTAAAATTTTATAATAACTGAAACAGTAAAACAAGTATTTTTAAAATATTGTCAGAGATTTATTTTCCTTTTCTCCTTCAGTACCTTGTTGGGAAGGGGAAACCATTTCTCACCGATTTTGTCAGAGTGGAATAATAAATACACAGACAGACTTACAATACTATTTTTAAAGATTGTAGAACTGTTGTCTTAAAGAACTCTGCGACTGCTACAGTAAAAATATTCTTGCAGCCCTACTGCCAGTGTAATTTCTTTTGGCATACAAATAAACAGATTTTCAGCAAAAGGGTACATGTAGCGAAGGTGTTGTCAGATCAAAAAAGAAAGCTTCACATCAACTCCATCTGAAAGTATAAATTTCTATTTTTCAAATGGATACAATCAGAAGAAAAAATGCTTCTGTTCCTTTAAAGGTGAAGTATACTAATGGAGAGAAAGGAAAACTGAAAGTGCAAAATAAGTTGAAGGAAAATAAAATACCAGGATGTTCTTGTATAGGTAGGGCTGAGGTAAGGACAAAAATGTGTCTACAGCTATCTACTTTTGTGTGTGAAACGTTTAATACAGGATCTCAAACATGATCAGTGATAATAAAGGGAAAATTCATAACATATTTCTTTAAAGTAGCAGTCAGAAAGAGACAAATCACTGCTATTTCCAAACTTGTTCTATGTTAGTGGTTTGGTAGTTCCAGGTCTGAGTCACAGCACAGGAAGGGAGGCTACAAATTAAACCTGCAGGGCTTAGGATGCAAATCTCTATTCTGTGCTCTGAAGAGTAAAAGGATAATTTTCCTAAGTAACGGAACTGACACAGTGGTGCCAATTCCTTCACTCTTCCTGTGTCCTTATTTTATTTATCAGAGAAATTAACGTCTGTATTTACAGCCTCTGAAGTACTCCGCTAAGAAGGAGTCTTTGGAGACTGCAGAGAGACTGCTGAAAGATGGTGTCTCGCACACCACTCAACTTTTAATTCAAAGGAAATAAGAAATGAAATGAGAACAGATTACGGGCACAACATCAGCATGGCAGCTTCTGCAATGGTACCTGCTCCTGCCATTGGCATGTGAGACCCAGAACATTCAAACAGCTCTGGCACAGTGGGTGAATACACCAGTTCCCACAGCCCAAATTGCATATTTCACTGTTCTTTATGTTTTAAGACTGAATTTTTTTCACAGCCCTCTGCAAATGTAGGTATGTCTAGTTACAAAATGCAGTATGGGGAATCTAAGACGGGGCAGTTAAGTATTTGTTATTTTTATATCATGGGGAAATAATTATTAATATTGCTATGGTTGTGTTTAAGGACCAAGCAAAATGGACAGTAAATTGCTCCTGTTGGAGTGGTGCCGCCATCTGAACACAGGCTGGTCAGGGGGTTGCTGCACGATGCAGCTCACAGCTGGAAGGGAGAAAGCAGCTACAACAGAGGAAACGGTAGATCACAGGTTGACAAGGGGGGGGAAGAAAAGTGGTAACAGCAGATGTCAGGTTATTTCCACATTACGGAGGTGAATGGGTAGACGAAATAAGCTGCCCTATGAGGAGAACCACTACAAAAGAAGAAATCAGAGGAAAAGCAGAAGAGATACGTGGAATGAAACGAAGCTATAGCTCATGATGAACTGCCTCCTGATATGTGCTTTACTGGGTTTCTGGGGAGCAGCTGAGCAGGCATTGGTATGTGATCATATGTCTGCCAAACATCCTAGAGTACATGATACATGTTATTTACCCGCAAGTAAAAGTCAACTGCAGTCTGCATGGGGTTTTCCGAACGTCCAGTAGTTCTTTTGCTGCTCTTCCTCCTGTCTGGCATTCCCACCCGCCTGGAGTCCTCCCCTGCCATCTTCTGAAGCCAGGTGGGAGCGAAACCGTGGATAGACAGAGTATCACCTCCCTCACTAGTCCCGAGATCCTGTCTTTCTGGGAGAGCAGTCTTTGATTACTTCACTTGCTGCAGTGTAGAGCCTGTGGCTGCCTCCTGTCAGTGTCCCAGCTAAGAATTCCCACCAGTGGGTGCCTGCTTTTCCTTTCGAACTCGGTAAGAGGCAGGTATTAGGGCTTCCCAGCTTGACTCTGTAAGAGGAAGTGGCTTCCAGTACACTTCAAGGACTTTCACAGGGTCACCTGAATATTCTTTGCCTTGATCAGAATCATCCATCAAAAGCCAGAGAAGGGATACTGGGGGTGTAGCAGGTGCTTTTTGGCATTACAGTCAATACAGACCTCAGGTTGAGGTGAGAATAGTGAGCTTTGCTCTTTGCCATGAATCCTACAAACAGCTAGGCACTGTAGCTAATATTCTCTCCTGCACTCTTTTTACCATTTTGGTTGCTGCATTATTGAGTTACCATAAAGGTTCATCCATAAAAGAAGAGGAAAACAACCTTGTTTTTTAGTAGCAAGGGTCATTTGGCAGATTAAATCTATAGTAGCTATGGGAAGCTGGGCCTTAGAAGGAGCATTTATAGCCCCTTTCACTCGTTCCAGAGGAACCTATGTGCTGGCACAAGGGTAGTTGTTCTGAGGGTGTTAGAAGCAAGTGTCTCTATAAAGTGGGCACGAAAGTCAGTTAACAACTGGGAATTCTCAGAGGGACCATATAAATGTTGTACTGGCCTCCCTTGAAGCGTGACCTTCAGGAAGAGATTAAGGTTTGTCACATATCCAGTAAAAAAGATACCACTGCCAAGCGAGACACCCGCTATTGCTGCTTTTACAGGAGAAAAACCCTGGTCTACCGGACCAAATAATACAGATTTATTCAAACAGACATGGGGGGCGAACAAACCCCAGCAGCTTATTTATCGTCAACTAGTATTTGACTATGTCTCTTAGGATAGTTGTATTAGAAGATTGTAGAGTTCAGCAGCTGACTGTTTGTACTAAATCTGCTTTTGCTAGCCGTGATAGACCTGACATAATTATGTCTGACAAGCTGCCATTTCATGAGCATATGCTTAAGCTGTTGCAATGAATTATGGCACAGCATATCCCCGTTATACCCAGTCTAACTGGTTGATGGAAAACAAAATAATAAAGTGTCTTCTAAAAAGGTGATGGGGGTCAGACTCTGACCCATATTTAACATTGTTAAATTACAGAATGACATCAGTAGAGTATGGGTTGGGTCAGAATGACATCAGTAGAGTATGGGTTGTCATCTGCTGACATCTTGTTCAACAGAAAACTGAAAACGGGGTTGTCTGTGCTGCTAGAAGTGGATGTCAGAGTCAGTGGTACTTGTAGACATGCAGAGCGACAGATAAGACTAACCAAAAATACCCAGTATGATTTAAGGTCTCAGAAACTTTATGAAAATGAGCAGTGCACATCCGTGATGGGAAGCCATGGCTGCAAGCAGCACAGGTGTCAAAACATGTAACCGTGTATAACTCTCGTGTGTGTCACGTCACTCAGGTGTTTACTGTGGAGAAGTGGATGATGTTGTTCCAATCCCAGCAGGCAGGAGATCCACGGCAATGAATTGGTGCCACAGAGGAAAGAAACTCCCAGGGACTGCAATGAACAGGCTGTGGGACAGAACAGAACCAGAACAATTGAAATTAATAGAGGAGGAAAGGATTCATGCTGCATTGATGCAGCCCCAGTCTGAAAGGGGTGACTGTGCAGTTGCATGTCTACACTCATGTCATGCCAAGAAAGCCATGCCCAGCTCCCATCAGGTGCACCCTCCATCTACCATTAGAAATTACCCTGTCATTGCTGGGTGATGCAGTTCCTTACCTTCAGGGGTATTCTTAATTTTGATGGCTGTTTCCGTTCTTAGGAAATGGCATTTTCTTCTCTTTCTGTTTAGTCTTCCTTGTGCTATAGGGATTCAAAAAAAAAGAATTTAATCGTATTTTCTGTTGGATTCAGCGACTAGCCTGGTGTACTTAACCATAGCACTGCTTCCTTCTCTGCTCCTCCATCCCCTCCTTAAAAAAGAGAGGAGGTTCTCGGGCCTGTTATAGAGAACAAATTATCAACTTCTGAAATCCTTCAGGTTAGCTTATTCTTTGGGCTAAGTTTTTCTCCCTAGCCTCATGCTTTGGAATAATGTGCTATATAAAATTTAGAGACAGAATTGAATCTTTAGGAAACAGTCATCCACTAGATTTTTCACTCCTTCCTCAAAGGCAAAGACTTCAGGGTCTTGTCCAGGGCTTTTTGTTCTTTGTTTCTTTCTTTCTGAGCATATGTTTATTCTTAGTACTTGGAGACACGTGGAAACAGAAAAGAGATGGGAGAAAAAGGAAATGGATGAGAAAGATCTTGAGCTCTACAAGCATGCAAACCTTGAGGTTAGTGGATGCACCAACATTCTGCGTATGTGTGCTAGATCACTAATGCTGTCTTGATGGTGCCATTTGAGAGTTGTTCTGGGACATCAGTTTTCTTTAAGAAATACCCTACCTCACCACTGACCTTATTTTTTGAACATAATGTTAGACCTAGAGGATAGAAGGTAATGGATGGGAACTAATTTAATCTGAGCAGTTGTGAGTGTTGAATGAAGCTGTTCTGACTGCATCTTGACTTTCCGGATAGTGCCAAGGTACAAAGTTTTGTTCGGATTTCAAAACTGCCATCAGTTCAAATTGCTGTGACAACATATCTAGTCAAGTGAGGATGTTCCAAGCCTCTTCTTTAACCATTTTGACAAAGCTGCTATGTAGCATCCCCAAATGCTGGTGTTCATTTCTTGATAAAATCAATCTGAGTTTCAAATGTGACAGAAATGTCATGCAGCAATTGAGATTACTCATATTTTTTTGCTGCTGTGTTTTTTTCTATTTCGCCTTCAAATTATGACCGCAGAGAAAGGCTCTTTAAAAATGTAACTGGGTTCTACTCTCATGCCTTACTAGTGTAACTTCATTACTTTAATGCAGTTCTTCCTTACATCTGTGTTAGTATCAAAAGACTAAGGCTTGTTACTTTTGGAACATGGAAACCATTCCGAATAGGCCATACTTTGCCTCTAGCATATGCCCACAACTCAAACTAACATGTTTTGATATCTAAAAGAGTAATTAAGAAAAAAATTCCTTTTTTATATGTCTCTATTTTATTTGCCTTTGAAAATACTACAGCTGAAATATACCGTAAGAGAGTAATTTCATTAGGCTTGTAGTCCACAAGAATATAGATAATAAAGGATCCCTCTGCAAAATTAAGTAGCTTGTTAAAATATCCATGTATTAACCAGAGATAACCGAGTGGTTTAGCAACTATTGTGGGAGAATGCTGGCGGTTGCTTGTTTAAATAATCAACTTACTACTTGTGAAGATTTCTGCTTTTATGAGGGAGAAGTAGTGTTAGAGAAAAATATGTTTTTGGTCTTTTATGTATCATTTTCTGAAGTTTATAAATTGCTTTATATAGCTAATAGCTGTATGTAATAGTGATTAAAAATATTGGGCTCTAAAGAAATCAGATTCTGTTAAAAAATATAACACTTTCTGGGGTGGAGGCATATGTAAGCATATTACACAATATCTGGAAAAGGGTGAAGATTTGTGAAAATATAGATCTTAATTACTTGAGTAATGTATTTTCATGTGTCTGATCTGAAGTGCAAACTCCTTGAAAAATCTCATGTAATATATATGATCCCATATGTAATATAATTAGTTCCAACTATAGAATACCCACACAGGGAGTTAATGTGCTTGGTGCTCTTTCAGAAAAGGCACTGCATTGCAGAGATGATGGTTCTGATCCAACAGTGCAATTGCACGTGCTCATACCTTCCAGCCCACCAGTGCTCCCCTGACATCAGCACCCCCAGTCACAAGCATAATACATATCCAAATATTTCTCTGACTTATTGGTTTAGGGCCTGTTCCAAAAATATCTTACAGCAACTGCTAATTTGTGTCTCTCTCTTCAACCCAGTCCCTAATTAATAAGTTTCTGCAAGTAGTTTTGGTTGTTTGCTTGTTTTATCTTTGAGCTGTCTCCCTTGCTTTCCAAGATATTGACTGGGAGAAGAGAGATACACACTGGTAGGTTGTGTGGTCTTGTGAGCTCCACTTTCCCCTAAGCAATGCTAAGAGGTCCTTAGTGCTCAAATCCAGCGTGGCATACATTTAGGTCCACCAAAGTGTTTCTCAATCTCCTCTTCTCCTCGAAGATGTTAAAATCTGCAATTCCTCTCCACCCTCCAGACCTTCAGTCTGCATCTCTCTTGTTTTCTGTGTTCCTCAGCCCTCTTTTAAGGAGCTAAGTTAGCCAGGGACCTTGTGTTGTGCAAGTTACTTTTTATTTGTTGCTGGATTGCATCCTATAGCCCTCCTTCACTGGGAAATGAAATTAGATGTAATGCCTATTACATTGGTAACATGGATGCAGAAAATACCCTCACAGAGCATATGGGAGAGTGAGAAAGACAGAAGAGAGGTGCGTAGTCCTGAAGTGGGATTCTTTAGAGATGAAAGAGAGGAAAAAAGGTTTTAACCTGAACAAACGTAAGCAATGTGGCTTGGGGAACGGGAGAAGGCTCCGAGGTACAAGGGGGGAAACTGTTAGGCTGGAAATAATGGGGTTACAAGGACAAGAAAAGATGAGTTTGATGTTGCAGACAGAGAAGGCTTGGGTATAGATTTCAGCTTTGGGTGTTTGGGCAAGCAGAAATTTCTGATAGCTTTTGGCTACTTCCATTAGCAGGTTTTGAACACAGCACTCTGAAAAGAAGTAATTAAATCAGCAGTGCAATAACTACTTTTCAACCTACGTATGAGAATCCTCATCTTTCCGGGACAGAGAGTCTCCTGTGCTGATTCAAGCAGGAGCAAAACTGTGGGATCTAAAAATAACAAGTGCTTTGTTCCCTGCAGTTTTTGGAGAGAGCCAACAACGAAAAGCTCTTTCACTTTACCTAAAAACAGGTAGCAGGTCTCACAGTAGTCTAGGGAAAGGGAAAGGGAGAGGAAAAAAAGATGGCATTTGCATTTTAACTACAGACAAGGGAAATAAATGTTGGCAGAGTTGAGTATTGAGAAGTAGTGGGGCTGCTCAGGCAAAATTGAGGCGGTCTTCCTTCTGTTTGTTTTGTTTGTGTGTTTACTCGGAAGGGGCTGCGTTGTGGGTGGGGAGGGGGAGACAGGAGCCCTTGAGATAGTATGTGAAAACGAACATGGAATGTACTCTGGGGTCTGTTCTACTTCACCAGCAAAAATACATGCCTGCCTCATGTTCTCTAGACTTTGTGTCCGAATACTTTCAGCGAGCTGAAAGCAGCCTTGAGTGGGGTGGAGAGACTGTCACAAAGAAACTAGCGTTTGATTAGTTCAGATACCAGTGCCCTGAAACCTGCTCACTCTGAGCAGAGACATTAAAGTAAATGAAGATCTCTTGTCTAACTCTCGTCTTGTCCATTTAACTCTTCAAAGTCATAGCTCTTTCTTTCCACCCTTTCGTTGGGAATAAATCAGCACATCATTCTTTAAAACATCACTCTTATCAGATGGCTTATTTCCTTCTCTGTCCCCTGCCCCTGTTTCTGGCTGGAATGCAACCAGTGAACCACCATGGTACAGCAAACCAGCTGCCAGCCACACAGCCAATTTCTTTCAGATGGAGTTAGGATAAACAGAAACACATTAAAAAAAACAAAAAAAAACAAAAAAAAAGTGGAAGAAGGAATAGGCAGACACAATGTGATATATTGTGTGAATTCCAGAGATTAAAAAAGTTGTTCTCATACGGTTAAGAAGCAGCAAAAAAATATTAGCAATACAATGCGAAGAATATTCATAGTAGTACTACTAATTAATGTGTGAAATATTCTGAAAAAGCTTTTGAATTATGTATGATGGCTTATTGCTTAACTGGAGACAAAAAAACTTGGCTTGTAATTCTGGCAGTCTTCTATTATGCGGGCTTTTGGTAAATCACTCCCTTTCAGTTTACCCTTTAATGTCAGTGGGGAGCACCCGAGACAGAATTCAGATCGAGACAACTTCCCAACACGCGTCTCTCTACCAGATAGAAAACTCACCTCCAAGTCACACTTGGTTTTAGTGCTAAGAGAAAGTGCAGGCCACTGCATGCTGCGCACACAGACACAGCATGGATGTGGATGTGGATGTGTGTGGGCAACACCTCTCCTGTGTGATATAAAGCAATCTCAGCGAGACACTGCGTCCTGAACTGTTGTGCTTCTGCTCGAAGTCATCGCTTGTGCTTGGAAGGGAAGCTGGCAAGTACTTAGCAGAAAGGAGCAGCTGAAGGCATACCTAGGGGATAAGGCTGGGTGGAATTTTGTCCATTATGCAAGTCTTGCGTTTCCTTCCCCAGCAAAACGTGCTTACTGCAGGACATTGCGTGTATGACTTTGGAGCAGATTTATTAAGTCCTCCAGGCCTGCATCTGCTTATTATTGCACTTGTGCCACGTACCAGACATGACTGGATCCACAACTTCTTACAGTAATCCACTGTAAGGGGGGAGTCAGCCGCTAGCTATGCTGAAGTGTGTTCGCGTGTGTATGCATGGCAGGGGCAGCAATAAATCTGTTTTGTTCTTTCTAAATAAAAAAAAAAAAAGCTTTGCTGTTTTTAACTGGCATTTTTAAACAGTGAAGGGACGCAGGACTGTGAGCGATATATGTATGCAGGCATTAATGTATACTGTATAATGTATTCCAGTGTTGTATTTAAAACCCAGATAAAGTTTTGTCAATGCTTTGGGTTTCTTTTCAACCCTGTTTTTATTTATGTTGTTTCTTAACTCCGCGGCTTCTGGGCTCCTGTTGGAACAGAAGGTGTGCGCTCATCGCATTGGCATTGGTCACCATAGTTACCCGCTGGGGGGGGGGGATGCTGCTCTTATCTCTGCAACTTTGGGGAAGTGAAATTAGACATATTATAAGCTGAAAGAAATGTATTAAAAGGAGACAATTGAGGGTATGTTGTGCTGGTTTTCAGTGGTGTGTTTTGAATTACAACTGTCTTCTGGGTGATTCATGCAGCAGACCATTACTTGAAAACAAGGCATTAGTGATTAACATTCATGGGGAGTAACAAAAGGCAGAAGTGAGCGTGTATGCTCGCTGGAACAAGATGAGCTCAATGCGGAGTCAGACTCCTGAGCACATCCCCACGCAGCAGTGGGATGATGTGTACAGCAGCAACCCACTTAACTCGCCCATCTTAAATGACGTTTTCTCATCCAGGTTAACCCCACACACTACTTCAGGGGGTGGTTTAAGTGCCACGGGGAGGCAGAGCAGTGGGGGAAGGCTGGGGCGAGAAAAGAGTGTGGTGCTGTGGGCTATCCAGAGGTGCTGTCAAATGCAGATCATCTTCTGGTCTCCGTGCTGACATGGGTGCT
Source organism: Charadrius vociferus (assembly GCF_000708025.1). Lineage (NCBI taxonomy): Eukaryota > Metazoa > Chordata > Aves > Charadriiformes > Charadriidae > Charadrius > Charadrius vociferus. Next base: position 633,976 of record NW_009650250.1, read on the forward strand.
GCTTGTTTTCTTGGCAAAAATGGAAATATTCACAGCCCCTGACAATTTGGGCTCTTCTTCTCGCAGTGTCTTCCACTTCTTCCTCTGGAGACGTGTGCTCTCAGCAAGGCTGGTGTCCACTCTCCCGTAACGAAGAAGCGCAGAGCTCTCATGTGCTAGTCAAGCACAGCATCAGCAAGGACCTTTCCACTACCTACCGCTTTAATAATCCCTCCTTGCTTCTCCGTGCTTTCTGGCCTAAATGCTGTCTGTTGCTTGCAGGGCTAATCTTTTCCCGAGTTGTTCGGCAGAAAAGCAAGTAGCTGTCTGCTCAGAGCCGTCAGCAGTGGGTGTACCACCAGGGGAATGACTTTGCCTCTGTGCAGTTGGTCGATGGTCACCTGAATCTTGTCCAGGCACATAGCTTCCTATCTGGGGTCTTTCCCTGCGTCTGTGGGCAAGTGGCCTTTCTGGTGTTAGTGCTGAAGCCATAGTATATCTGCAGCTTTTCTCTTCCCTAGTGACATTTTGATCAAACAATGTTATCTCTGTTTTGTTTTGGGAAAAATCCTTTAACTTCCACGCCTCGTGCTCTGTCACTGCGGTTTTACTGGTCTTGTAAGCAGGTAGAGAGGCACCCGAGCAGCCACAGCTTGCTTCAGGCAGCAGGGTAGGCAAGAGAAAGAGAAGATGGTTGAGCTGAATTTCTTTTTAATTTGAACTGTATGGTTGAATAGCAGAAAATAAAAATCTAAGCAAAAATAAAAGCTTAGTCGGGATTGCTCATCTTCTGTGGATTTGGGGATGCAGTAACCATATTTGGGCCTGGTGGGGAAAGCGGGGACCATTTTGTTTAGTTAACTTGGTCTGAAAGATATTCTTATGCAGAATTCCATGTAATTTGGAAATAATGGTATAACTAATACCCTGAAGTCTTATCTGGTAACATCTAGCAAAACTAGTTCATTCTTGCTGCGTACTTAGCGATAAAGGAATTTTTTCTATCATACAAATACTGAAATTTGTATGAGACCGCCATAATGAGCTGCTCCACACTACCAGGCTCCCCTCTTGGTATTCCCCAAAGTGTCTCACTGAGCATAGGTCTGCATCATTCCTATTGACAGACCGCCTCCACTGAGCAACCAATTTCTGTCAGTCCCTTGTGCAGCAATTTAAGAGGTTTCACTGCACTGTACAAGTAGAATTTTAAGTAGGTATCACCAAAGCTTTTTGGAATTATTTTCAGCTGAAATTACACACCAAATGATGAGCTCTTTTCTTCCTAAATTCAAACAGTTTGAAAGCTAAGGTAAATATTTCTGGATAAAGAGAAAAAGGATGAAACCTCCAGGGACAGTGGCACTAAGATTAATGGCTGAAAAAAAAGAAACTGCCTTACACCAGATGATGCAAGATACTGACTTTCACCTTGATTGTCTTCATTACTGTGCTGAGGGGAATTGAAGGAAACGAAATTTCTCTTCTCTTGCTTATTTTCTTTTTCCACAACTGAAAAGTTTTTTTTGGAAAACAAAAATCTATTTAGCGATATGATCAATTTCTACAGTTTGTCGAAGGGTGGTTCATTAGGAAATTCCCAAACTTGAAATCACGTTTTGTCCCCTTTTCAGCTCCCAGCCTCTCCCTCAGAAGTTTTGACTGTAGTCAAGGTCAAATACACATAAACAAGACAGAAAGAATAAGTGAAACTTCAAACTTGAAAAATTGAAAGTATGTTAAAAAGCTAAGCACAAAAGTTAATGCAACTTCATTTTCATTAAGATATTTTTGGAGAGCAGTCTACAGTTCTCGGTTAGCTCTCAAGATAGCGTTGCATTAACGCGAGGGTGATGGTAGCACTGGTCCTGCCAGTGTTTCTGAGAGCGTAGGCAGCTGTGCTGCTCACAGAGGAGCCCAGAGATATCGGACCTTGGCATCAGCCTAGCGTGAGCCAGGAAAGAAAGTATTTAATGCACTCCTTGTTAAAACTGCAGGGCTGTATCGTCAACAGAAACCACTTATGGTTTGGGGATGGCGGTGAAGATTCTTTTCTATACATATATCTTTCTACACTTTTTCTTTTTGGCATAAACAAGCAAACAGCACTTGTTTGTTTGCTGCTAAGCCATTGTAATTTGTCTGTAAGAATTGGAAAGTTACCAGAAATTTGCGTGCAAATCTGATTGTTGTTTCCCCCAAGACCTAAGCAATTATAGGCTCACCGTTTTATTGCCAATTGTCCCAGAATTATTCCTGTGCACAGTTCAAAGACAGCTCTGAAACCATTTTAAACAGTCATAATATAATATCCCTACTACAGTTTGGAGCCTGGGAAAATCACAGCGCTATAGCAGCTCCATCTTTAGCATGCAATGACTGAGGGGCCTTCCGCTCCTCCTACACTTCTCTCAAACATATTTGATCCATCTTTGTAACTTAATGATATCTGCTTGACAGTGTTTAATGAGGATATTTGATGTTGTCTAATGGCTTTTCAGTAAAATTTTCTCCAAGATTCTAGATCAGTGATAACAATAGACTCTTAGAAAGTGTTTTGTTGGCAAGAGTGATTTTGTAGCTCACCTGTATGTAAGCCCTGCTGGTTTCCTTTTAGAAGTGCCTGTCTGTGCTCTGTACTACAGCATAGGATGAAACTGCAGAAAAACTCCAAACTGCTTGGCTTCGGGAACGAAATTGCTGACCTAGAGCTACTTCTTTAAAAATTATTATTATTAGGCACACCTTTGGAGTGTATTAGTGAACAGGAAAATTATACACATGGGAAAAGAGAGGGCATTTCAGCCATGCGATTTGTCAGTATCTAGTTTCAGCGTAGAATTGGTGTTCATCAGCTTGATCAGTCAATGATGTCGCTACAAACAGCAATATACTGAATATGCCATTTTTTCTTCTACACTGTTTTAGCAAGTGTCTTCTTGCCTGTTTCTTTCCCTAGTCTGTAGGTCAAGTGCTACCTTGCAGGATCCTGTACAGCTCAGTGTCTTCTCTTCCGCTGCTCCTTCTGCTCCTGCTGTCTTTCTCCTTCCTCTCCTCATTGTCTTGTCCATTTGGTTTTCCACTTTGCTAGTCCTTTCTTACCAGAAGTTCATGCCTTCACTGACTCCAAATCAAACATGAGATTAAGAAAATAATAAAACTGTTTGTATGACACTGAGAAGTTTCCCAGGACAGCTGTGTTCTCAGTCCTTTTGTCTGCTTGCTTTCTGCAGTGGCTTTTGTCTTGTCTATTTGACTGCAAGCTTTTCAGAACTCACACAAGCTCTTACTTTGTGTTTCACAGTGATTTTTGCATCGTCGTGTCCCTGGGCATGACTGTAATGAATATAATAAACAAAATAACTCAGCTACTTTCTTCCGCTTGACTGAGCTCTCCTTTTCACTGTCATTTCTCTGCTCTTAAAGTGTGAAGATAGGTCTGAGTGAAGAGTTTGTTCTTTACTACATTTAAATTCTTTTCTCTAAAGAAAAGCCAGATGGGATATTGCAAATGTACACAATAAATAATGTTCAGAGGAGGCTTCACCGGGAGTGTTTCAAATCAGTAGTAGTATAGCCCTTAATTCAGGGCTGCAAATTAGCTCTCCTTCCTTTCTCAGCACAAGTGATTGGAAGGATAATTCTGTTCACCAGGCCTCCTGGTTTTAAATTTCTTTAAATTCTTACCCTTAATATGACATCATTACAGCTTTTATAGGTAAACATGCATTCTTTCATTTCCTTAGTACGGGAAACACTAGCAATACAACCCCACTGTAGTATAAATACAAAAGTTGTATCTTAGAAAAAGAGGTATCTATACTACAGTATTGTTTTCTTAGCCTAAGGTCTAAGTACACGCCATAAGAAAGCAGCAGTCTTTGAAATTTATTATCAGTGGGCCTGAAAATATCCCAGAGGCACTTTTCATTTTTGGTTTGTGTCTCTCCCCTCTCTGTCAGCTGTGTTGGCCGCAGTTATTTACACATCTTTAGGGAGAAACAGATGTCAGCAATAAAGGCAATAATAAAGCTGATTCAGTTTTTAGCTATTAGCCAAGGTCTGCAAACAGATATCTTGATGATACTCTGCATTTGCCATGATAAATGTGAAAACATTTAACCTGGAAAGCCTTCAAGACAATGCAGTTCTTTCCGGAGGGATTAGCAGTAACCGGACTATAATCATGTTCAAATCCATCTTTTTTTGCCTTTGGCAAAGGTCCATCTTCACCTTTTGAACAACAAATGCTATTGCCTAAGGACTGCACACATCCAGGGATCCTCCCTTTGAGATGGCATCAGTGTCACTTCCAACATTTTTTCCCTCTTTTTTTTTTTTTTTTTAATGAGGGATGGAATTGTGGCGGGAAAAATTGGCCGTGCATACTCCGAATAAATAATTCTCATACTGGGCACATACCAGTGCCGTGTTGTATGGGTTAAACACCCCAGGAGATAGTGATCAGTATATGGGAATATATTACTGGAAACAAACTCAACTTTACTAGTCTCAGTGTTTATGCTGTTCTTGGGGCTCAAGTGCCCTGTGAAATGAGGTGTCTGTGAGCCAGCCACAGCAGCCACCCAAGGCACGCACTGCTTCCATTAAGCAGTAAGTAGGGAACCAGCGTGAAGCAGCTTGCTGGCTGCTGCTGGCCCCGAGATGGAAGCTGCAGAGCCAGGGTGAGCATCAGCTCTGCCGAGTGCTTGGGAAGGAGCTGAGGGCAAACAAAGCCCAGGGCAAGCAGGAAGGGTAAGCCACGCTTTTCACTAGTTGCCCTTGTTTGCGATACGAGAGGTGCTGCTGCTGATCCCTGCAAGGCAGTAATCGCATGCGCTCCCAACATGAAGCAAGGTAATCAACTGACAAAGTGATATCATCTCAGAAACCATTAGCTTTGTAATGACTCTTGGAGGTCTCATTAAATTCGGTCACTTACTGATTGTTCACATTACTGGAAATTTGAGTAAAACAGTGTAGGCTTTTTCCATGGCTGAAAAGTTAGGACACTTTTTTTCTGTATTCTACAAACAAAATTAAAAATAAAGAATAATAGATTTTTCTCGGGAGGCTTTAAGAGCTCCATTTGCAATCACTCCCTTTATTATTATCATCATCATTCCAATACCAGCATTAACTTTTCTGTCTCAGTGCCTTCTTTCCAAAAAAGCCCCCACAAACCCATCCTTTTTTAAGTGCGAGGTTTATTACCTGTGCTTCTCTTGGCCAGGGAACTTGACAGTTACCTGAGTTTTAGATCATTCTTCCGGATCAGACTGTCTCCTGTTAATTAGTTTTGCTACCTCACCATCACTACCCAGTTTTGCTCCCTGATATAGGCTGCCCTCATGGATGACAGATAATATGGGAAGTCAATAAGAGGGCTCATTCTCTGAAACAGGGTACTATATAGATTCCAGCAAGAAGAGGGAAAATGGTTGATGCAATACAGGGTGTACAAGTTTTGTGTTTTTCTCAGAATTTAGGTAGGCTCAACTCATCTCTGGATTAGACCTAGCTCCTTGATGGCTAACTAATGATAAACTTATTTGCAAATGTTACTTCTGCCTCTCTAATTCTCACAACTGCACCTGCTAAGTGTTCAAAACCTGAGTTCCCAGAGTAGCACAAGAAGGTCCCTTGCGTTGCAAACTAGGACAGCTCTTTCCGTCCCCTCGCTGGAGCAGAATGGTCCCAGTGGGGCATGAGGGGGGCTGTCAAAGGAGCCTACTTTGAGGTATGGTGTTTAGATAAGCAAACTGACGCAAGTATTCCTGAGTACTTGGAAAGACCTCTAGGTTTGATGCTCCATTGCATTAACTATCGATGCATCAATAATCAGCTTAACAGATGTATTTGTAATATTCATACAAATAATACAGACATGTTCCTCAGTTTTCACAATCATGTGTTTTGTTTGTTTGATAATGGAGTGGAAAATCTTTGTGTGCCTGGAAAATAGACTGTAATTTGCTAGAAATGCAGTCAATTGCTTCTATCCTTTTATACTGTGCAGCACTGCGTGATGACGTCCAGTTGACTTCTCCAGCTGTTAGATGAAATTTCACTTTGCACTGGCTTATCTGCACTGTCTGGCCCCAAGCAGTTGTGTGGTTTGTTTTTGATAGTGTCCATCAAACTAAATCCATACTCTCAGGCAGCAAATGAAGCTTGATTGGTGCCAAATACATTGTACATTTACAGGTAGTGAGTGGGCTGTCAGTGCATGTTAATAATAGGGAATCGGTTGTTCCGAAGTAGGAATTTAATAATGCCTGGAAACTATCTGCTAGCAATAATGCTGGAAATAAACAACCACCTGAACTGCCTCTCCAGCCGAGAGCTGTCTGGCACGGATAGCTAGAACTTTGTTATTGAGACTATAGAAATGGAAGTGTCTTGTGTTTTGCGATATATACAAGCTGTCCGTGTATCTTATATCTGGCAGGGGCAGTGAACTAGAATTCCTTCAATGAATGTCATACTGAGAATTGGTACGTAACTATCTGCCCTCATGAATAAATACCATAGAATATGTGACACAAACACCACCAGCGTGCCTCATCCACAGCCTGGCTCATGGGCCAGGGTACTGTACCAATTCCATGCTACTCTTGGACTAAACTCTGCTGCTTCTGTTCACTCCAAATAACCCCTTAGTTTGCTGAATAGGTCTTTGACAGACTGTGCTACTGCAGCCTGTGCCGGGTGGTATGTCTTTGCCCACGCGCATTCATTCCAGCAAGCTTATCCAAAGGAGCAAAGCGCTATAGATTGTATGTTTTGTTAACGCAGTCTGAACTCTTAGACAGTATGGAAGCTTTACGTTAAAGCAGTCTTTTTTACCGTAATAATGAAATGTAGTCACTGACTATTTTTATCTCTATATGTAGTGTCAAATTTAATAAAAATGCAATGATTTCAGACAGGCAGCTTCCCCAGAAATCTGATTCAATATTCACATAATCATATTCTGTCGTGTTTCATTGTCAAGTCACAACTGAAAGTCATGGTCTTCACTCCTAAACTAGCAGAAGATATACACTGGATTTGGGATTCCAGATAGCCGGGGAGGCACAGGTGTTGCCCTTATTATGATAGACTTGCTGCTGTTATGCTCTCTTCAAAATAATTCCAAATAACTTTTGAGGATGTGGCTTGACAAAAGCAACTGGGGAGAACATCATGGAGTTAGAGGGATTTGGGTTGAAAGCTTTGTTGTGTACCTGGAATTTATTTCTATAATTTTGTTTTATTTTCAAGGTACTCTGAGTATTACATGAAAAGAAAGAAAGGCTTTCAGCGACACACTGCAACTGAATAATGGATTCTTAATCAGTGTACTGCTTCAGCTATCTCGATCACTAAAAATAGGCTACGTCTGAGCATGGGTAGTTAGAAACTGGATATTTACTGCTATTGATAGTACAGCTTCAGTTACCAGGTTGAGAAAAAACATGCAGAAAGTTTTGTGATACAAAGGTGGCCCTTGGATCTGAGCTCTTTTACACGTTAAGCAAGTCCAGAACCTTGTTCAGCGGAGGGTTTTCATTGCTGATAAGTTTAGTGAAAGTACAGGCTAAGCTGCTTATGCCAAAACCTAGCCTTTCTAGTAAAAAGTTGAAATCCTACAGTAATTTCTACTACTGGAGTTTGAATAGGAACTTTCCTCTTAAATGCTTTAGTTTAGTAGCCCACTAACAGTTTCTAAAGTACTTTATCTGAATTCTACTACTTTTTCTTCAAAAGAAAGGTCTTGTTTTAGTTTTTCCTTTTTGCTACATTTTGTGAAATTCTGTTTGTCCAGTTTTCATTGATCCAAAGCATAAAATTCCTCTCTTTATTTCTTTTAAGAAGTTTTTCCCATTCTTTTAAAAAATCTTCAGGGGTTATGTATGTACTCAGATAACTCAGAAATAGATTCTCTTAGAACGTCTGTCTTGCCATGAGCTTGCTCCTCAGTAGAGGAAAAGTGGCTTTGACTCACTTGAAAAAAAATTGTGTCAGATGTTGCAAAGTTAGTGTTTGAGAACCTCAGACTGTGCGTGTACAACAGATGACTTTCCCCAAAATTAGCAACAGGCACTTGCAGAGTCCCTGATGTGGATGGACACCACATCCCACTGGTGTGAGATAAACAGTTCTTGGGGGCTTTTCTCTGATGTACACATAATCAATTCTGAAACATAACTGAAACTTTTGGCCAATATATTCTACCCTTTGGTTATTTTGCCTTTGGATGTGTATAGCTCATTGTGAACCTTAGTTTCTTAGCTTCTTCCCTCTTATAACCCATTACTGAAGACAGGACAACAGACTTGAGGAATCTTTTCTCTGCCCTTCTGCAGCCAATTGTTTCTGTGTTCCTTCCTCATACTAAACAGTTGAAGTAACAGGACAATAAGGAATTCATTCTGCTGCAGAGTTTGTGGTAGATAACACATTCAAAATACAGATAGTAAAAGTTGAAGAAAGAAAGAAAGTAGAAAAGCATCAGTAGCTGAATTTTGAACCTCAAATCCAGTTTACTTTAGTTCAAGATCCTAGTTGGAGGCTTTGGTGTTATTTTGCATGTTTGAAGTTGATATTTTATCTCATTTTCACACGCATCTCAACATCGTTTTACCATTTAAAACATTTTAAAGGTATTCAGATGTTTTTAGTAAGTAGAACATAGTACAACCAAAGAACAATACCAGTGTACATTACGTTTCATAGTTTCGGTTTCCCCGGGAATTTAAGCTAATGCAAGGTCTAATACTTGTTTGTTTATGTGCTGTGCATGCTATGGCCTTGGCATTCAAAAGCAGTTTTGAAGGCTGCTTTTCAGCAGCAGTTTTTGAGGGCTGAGAGCATCTGTCAGTCAGGCATACAAAGACTGTGGCTTGTCCCGATTTTTTCTGAGTACACGAGCCTTGGCTATGCGAGTCTGCAACTTGCCCTTCAAACATGACCTTTTTATATAACAATCAAAAAGATACGTATATCTGCAAGCAAATCACAAGTTTTATTTTAGTATGTACACAGTGGGGAGCCAAGAAGCGGAATTGCAGCTTGTTGACGCTGTCAGAGATTCAGAACAGAAACTATGTGAAGCACACTGTGAGAGTTTTATGGGAGCCTGTGGCAGGCGACAGGTTCTGTGGCCCGTCTGATCCACCATTTCCCTTCCATTTGATATGAACTCATGGTATAACAAATGCGGCAAGTACGTTCACTCTGTGGCTTCCATGTGCTACAGTTCATCTACATTGCGTTGAAGAAAGCCAACACTGCATCACTAGGAATAATGAAGCACTGCGTGTCCCACACCCACCCACAGAATACTCTGCAAACAAGCAGCTCAGCTGGCACAAACGTCTCTACCAGTGAAGACCAAAGACTGATTCAACACACTTCTTTTGGGTTCCTCATCTAGAACTCTTTCCTCTCCATCCCTATAGAGGAAACCTGGGGAGATAAAGCTGTAAGACTAGCCGTAAGCTATCTTACGATCGTAATGCCAAAGTACCTGCCCCATGCACATATGTAATCTTGTCCTTCCTGGAAATGCTTCTGTTCTGAGTGGTGGGTCCAGCCCTGACAGTTAATTTTACTGAACTCTGATATGTTTACTTCCCACTCAAGTGCTGCTAGCCACTCAGTAACACTTCAAAGTGAAACTTACTGATGGAACGTATTATTAATTTATTGCTCAGTGCCAAGGCAGGTTGGCATCCCTCCAACATAAAGGTGATGGAATTATGGATTTTGCTTTTGTATTTTTATACAGTTCCTACAGAACTGTACAATTTGACATTTCCCAGCAAGTCCTGATGGTACAGAGAAGAGATGTTTTCAAAAGTGATGCCTGAGTTGTTTGGTGATAATACTTTCCTTTGGCTTGATGATGTTGAAAAGAATTGAGAGCAATTGGAGATTAATAATGAATAATATCTGTCCAGTCTTGCCTTTTTATGATGACACTTCCAGATGCAAGAGCATCCTGTCCAGCGGGCTCAACACAGCGAACATCTCAGCTCTGGTCTCTAGACGGGTTATGATTACATGTTATACAAAAATATTTTCCTTGATGCTCTTCATGTGTGTTCAACCAATAAAAATAGACTTGGAATTGTATTTTATTTCCAAGGAAGACAACAAGAAGGAATGAATGAACATGAAAAAAATATGAGACTGTTTTTAATACAAAATTAACTTTCTGCAACAAAGAGGTGGTGCATAAAAACTGAAAGTGTCTGAGTTTTCTGGGAATGATAAATTCAGGCAGAGGAACACATATAAGTTACTGGTCATTGGAGTTAGAAACCCTGCTCTGCAACTGGCTGGGGAATATTATGATCAAAGAAATACTAACAACTTGATCAACTCTCAACATTTATGTGAGACCACCAAACAAATCAGTGATGAAAGACAACAAATAAAGGTAGTCAAAGCAAATTTTGGAAGTGACATCCAAAGCAGTGTTCTGCATGACGGTGATGAATAAGGGAATTTGATAGGCTGAGCCTTGAAGAGGTATTTGGAGCAAAAAGTATTAACATAGAGGTGATTGTATTACAATAAGTGAAGAACATGAAAATGTGGGACATGATGCATGTGAGTATCTGGACAAGGATTGCCTCTCTGTTAACCGATACCTTCTCTATGTTTCTTAGGGAGCCTGTTAACAGACGCCTGATCAAAACGTTGCAATTAGAAACACAAAAAGAGGAAAGACAGAGCTTGGCTGATGAGAAGGAAATTCCAAGCGATGAATTACATCAATTTACTGACAGAAATTAGAAGATAAAAATAAATTTTAAAAGTTTTATACCTTTGAAGGAACAGCAAATACAAATTGTTTCTTTTTTGGCAGAGATCTGAAAAGTGGTGAAGTTTATGAAGGAAATGACCAAAACGTATTTCCTGGAGTTCAACTTGTTTTGTCTCATAGGCGTTCTTTAGTTGATCTGGATGGTGACTTCTTGATTAATATACTTTAATGGCTAATAAAAGAGCAACTACAGTAAAAAGTAAAATAAAACAAATATATATTTGAATTACCTGTAGAGAAACTACATGGCATTGGAAAATGAACATCCACTAACATGGAGCTGAACTTCATGACATTTCTTTTTCAATTATTTTTATAGCCAGATTTGCAAAAGTCTGTTTTCTTGACATGAGATGAAGAGGTGTTATCAAAGCACTCAGATGCTCAGGAAATTTAAAGTTTCTACAGTTGGTAAATAAGAAGGCAAGAAAGGATGATCAGTACAAAGGCCTTTGATTCTATTTCCAACTTGTGGAGGCATAGGGGAAAAGGGCCTTGAAATGCTTACTATTAATCTTATGGGAAAGTTATACGAATTTGTACCTTGAACTAAAAAAAATAATTTGGATTTATTTCAAACAGAGAGAACATATATTTTTCTTCTTTCTTACATTCATATTAATTTTCTTTATTTCTAAATTAGAATAAAGATGGGAATGGAATAATGCTGGTCCAATTAAGATCACTGCATTGGCGCTTGCTTCTGATCTGGTTGCTTTGAACAATTTCAGGTTATGAAGAACAATATTGTTAAGTTGTTTTATAAATCAAGCAATGCAGGGAATTAAGGCAAAAGTGTGCCATAAGATTTGTATCAGTCAAAGTCAGGATACAAGTAAGAACAGTGAAGCATGGTTAGCTGGGTCTGAGAATCTAGGTATGATTTTGGGGGGCAAAAGAAGGAAAAACCTAGTTATTACAAGTCTATACATGTATGGGAGTAGTCAAGACTGATCTTTTGGGGAACTTAGAATTCTGGATGCACGTTTGCCCCCCTTAATTAAAATTAGATATACTGAACATATATGTGATATCAAGGTTTAAGTAAAATATCACTAACTGCTGCTAGGGCAACCTGCTTTCTCTTTCTGATTCTAAAACAGGGAAAGCTGTCAAGAAGTGGCCACAATCTGCATAAATAGTTTGTTTAATTCAAGTCCTAGAAATGGATTAATTGTACTGTAGATTTCTACTGCTAGAGGTGAGACATATCAATTAGCCTAGTAAAACGTTATTCATTGTATCAGTTGAGATGGAGATATAGATCCAGAATGTGTAAAACCATGGATCTAGGTTAGTGAAAAGGAAAGTGAAATATTTCCAAACCTTTTGACAGCTGCATTAGCATCAGTCATTTGGGAAGCTTTACACGAAGAGCCAAACAAAGAGGAACAATACCACTGAAAAATATTGTATTCTAGGCAGACAAACTGGAGAAATACTTGTACAGAAAAAGCACAAGGATTGACTACTTTTTGAACAATTAAATCAGTAATAAAGGGATAAGTCATTACGGAACTATTTTTAAAATGTTCCTCTAAAACTTAAAGTGACTTACACTTTGCCAGGGAATTTTTAACGTGGGGCCAGAAAAACAAGACAAGAGACTGTGGAGTTCCTATGGCAGAAGTAAAGTTGTTTATATGCAAGGTCCTCTTGGGGCTATTCTGAGGCAAAAATTAGGAGGCATGGGAACTCGTGCTCTTTTATCTTAAAAGAGTCAGAAAGAAGACAATAAATAGTTTATTATGAGAATCATATTGTAGAAGTTAATAATAAATATGAAAGGCCAGATTTGACTTTTCTTAAAGGTGACCTGCCAGTTGTAAAACTCAGTGTGAAAAGAAATTAGTGTCAGTCCTAGAGACAGCTCCTTAAGTTTGTTCTTTTACAAAATCTCTCTTAAGCTGGTCCTTCCAGTAGAATAGAGGTTGTTGCACTTATAGCCAGATTCTGTCACTTTGCTGCTGCTCCAGGGTGAGACACCTTACGCTTCACGTGCAGAAGATGGCACATGGCTCCTGGATCCTAAATCAGGCTTTAATGATCCGCGGTGGTGTGGGTCTTTGAGCAGCAACTTGCTGCGTGCTCCTTCTTTGCTGCTCTGGGCCTGGGGCACATGAGCCTGTGCCCGGCACAGAGACAAGAGGGGGATTGGCAGGTTTCTGTCATTTTGAGTGGCAGCAGCTCTCCCCTCCTGCTGCCGTATTTTGCTTCTACTTTGGGAAAGAAAAATTCAGTCCAGCTCACTTGCCATTTTGTCTTTTGGAGTGGCAGCAGCTCTCCCCTTCTGCTGCCGTATTTTGCTTCTACTTTGGGAAAGAAAAATTCAGTCCAGCTCACTTGCCATGAAAGCCTAAGAAATCCTGTGGAAATAAATAGGCAGGGTTATAGAGTTGAGGTGTTCGGTCTGAGTAAAAGCGGCGGACCTGTTCTACCCGCCGAGCTGGGGACAGCAGTGCTCTGTCTGTCAGGACCTTATGAGTTTCCTTGGCATACCGACGTGCAGTGGGTAGGTATGGCATTGATCCTGGTGCTGTAGATTGTGCTATGATGGTTTCTGTGCCATCCCATCCATGTACTACGAATGAGTCGTTATGGCAAACTGGGCTATGGGCAAAGCAGTCTTCCCTGTGCCAAAGCTGGGCACATGTGGGGGGGCACCGAGGGCTGCTGAATGTGCTGCTCTCGAGTCCCTAATTTATCTGTGCAAACAACACATTAATGCAGTCAGCAGGGGAAAAGCAAATGTTGCAGCAATGATTTACATACTGTAAGAAGAGGTTTCCATAGGTTCCTTTTGCTTAGTCACCTGCAGGATGCTCATTTGTAAAGTAGTACAGTCTGATGCTTATTGCAGGTAAAATCTGCTCAGAAGCTATTAGCTACAAAAATCAAATATGCTTCCATACCAGCCTCACACAGCACAAGCCCCCACCTTTTTACATGGATATCCAAATCCTCTTTTTATCCCCTGCATATAGAAAAAAAATTACATAAACAAGCTCCTGAGTGAGGAACCATTTCTCTCCGTGTGAACATGTGTGTCTGTATCTAGTGGTTTCTTTGGAGGAGGGAAGAACTAGGGTGGTTTTTTACCTACTGTTCAGCAAATAAAGCCAGTATGATCACCCTCTTAATTGTACTATATCCATCTACACTTTTTACACTTACAAGAGATCTATCTTTATGAAGTTAATCAGTGTTAATCCTCATACGTAAGGAGCTTGAGTGACCAGTCTGTGAGGCAAAGCATATTAGAGCATTGCAATAAAAACATCCTGTGTCTTTAGGGAAAGCCTCTAAACAATAAAAAACCCCTAAACTCAACAAACCCCCAAGAAACGGTCTGACGGGGATGTGAGCAGTGTGGGATTTGCCTGTTGTAGACTGAACACCCTGTCTGGAGGCGGAAGGGCAGCTGGTGACCGTGGGCTCCAGTCAGCCAGCGGTGTCTATAGAAAAATGGTTGATGACGAAGAGGTCTCCCTGTGAGGGAGGGAGAGTCACGTATAACTAACAATTAGCAAAGCCTCCAGTTTTGAATGGAGATTATTTTCTCCTCAGGTTGACCTCTTACAGACGGGAAACATTTCTGTTGCTGAGGGCCAAAGGTTTGGTTTGCATTTATTTGACAGGTCATAGAGCAATATTTACGTTAATATTACTCCACAGTAACGTGGAGGATAATAAAGCCAGAGATAAGAAATTTGTGAAATGAAGTCTCTGGCTGTATGTTGCTTGGTCCATAGATTTCCAAGTCCCTCCTGGAGTCTTTATCTGGCAGCAGGGTCTCATTTATTGTTTCAGCGGAGTGCATAAGAAAGTGGATCAAGAAACAGTGGCAATGGCACGGGTATGTGACAGACACTACATTTCTCAGCTTGACTCCAGGGAAGTAGTTTTGGCTGGATTTTCTGTCTCTGGAAAGCAGGTAACTGATGTCTGACCACAATTAACTTGGAATAGCATGCCCAGCTCTCTCAGGCTCATTTAAAAGTCCAAGCCTGAAATGAGCTCTCTGTCTCAGCTCAGTATGTGTGACATACGGTGACTAAGCCTCCCCCCGTCTTCACTCTGGCCAAAGAGATACTCCTTTGGGAAGGGCCTGGCTCTGTGTTTAGAAATTACTTAGCAAAGTGGAATATTCTCTTCAGTCCTATTTCCTGAATAAATCACCTTCAATCCTTAGCAACATCAACTATACAAGTTCCTACCAACCGGTGTGATTGCAGGCATACTTGGCAAGAGTATCTTGTCCCCTTGAAGGCTCGGTGGGGGAATAGGGGCTGGCTGTCCTGAGTGCTGGCAGGCAGCAGAAGGCTGTTTCCACACCTGCATTAGAATAGCAAGGATGAAGCTGCTCACACTAGCACAACTGCTCTGCTTTCACAGAAGAGATGCAATTAATGCTTTTTAATGGAAATGAAATTCTATAGCAGCTGGTGATCCAAAATGCTGACCAAAAAAAAATGGACTCTAATGAACTGTGCAATCCTCTTAATTTAGTTAGTTTACATAATTACATTTCTACCTCCTACTCAGCTCAATAATTGCACGGATGCCCTATCTTGAAAACCCATCTTTGCTCCTTAATGGAAAGGTTTAAATTATGCTGACCCGCTATGCTAATAATAGTGATCAATAGCACTATTTCATCGCTGTTTGTTTTTAAAGAACTATCCATGCTGTTGTGGTATTGTCACTGTAATTGGGATCTACAGTCATAATCAGCTTTTCCAGGTGTTGCAGAGATGGGGAGGATTGTTTCCTTTCTGACTGCTCGGGACAGTTAGAATTTTGTTTTCTTCCCTTTCTCTTTTGCTTCCTCAGTGTTTGAGAAATCAGTGAGCAATCCCCTGTTGTTCTGCAAATGATTCCTTGGTAGCATCTTAAGCTTACAAAATAGTAGCTTGAGGACAGCCAACTGGTGAGAGCAGCTCTTCTCATGCCACATGTGAAGTCAGTGGAAGGTCACTGATCTATACCAGCTGAGTATCTGGCCTTATGAATCTACTGATTCATCTGTCTACCTGGGATCTGTCTTCTGGTGTCAGGCGTATGACCAACATCAATGCACAAGTACAGACAATACTTTTGTCTTTGAGAAGGGCAAGATCACAAAATCATCCCTCCTGTTCAAGAAAAAAACATTCTACTCTTGACCTTGAACATGTGGTTGGTTGTTTTTTT
Source organism: Charadrius vociferus (assembly GCF_000708025.1). NCBI lineage: Eukaryota > Metazoa > Chordata > Aves > Charadriiformes > Charadriidae > Charadrius > Charadrius vociferus. The sequence goes on from NW_009650250.1 coordinate 649,967, forward strand.
TCAGGCTGTATCAAGACCAGTGATTAAAATATAGAATCTAAAAGGCACTTATGAACCTGCAGATCTAATGTTCTCTGCAGGAAATGTTTATAATTGCATGTTGTCTTGAACCACTCTGCATATATTATTGGTCTTGTTGTCTTTAAGAACACCACCACCCACTCTGTTCAAGCATCAGACACTCAGCAATGGTGAGCTCACAGACAGGGATGACATAGGCTGCAGTAACTTTGTCTATTTATTTAATTTATAAATGAAAGAGACTTTACTATTTTTAGTGTTCCAAGGCTTTGAAAAACTAGACATATAATAATTGAGTTACAAAAAAGAAGATGTTGAGCTTAAACCCCAGAAGGGTTTTTCCTTGGTGTTGTTTTTCTTTATTATCCCTGCTCATCCTGCAATGTTATTGGAGTTATCACTCTAAAGGAAGGCAGGAAAAAGTCCGGCTAACGTTGAATCAGTATGCTATAACTCCTGTCAAATCCTCTTCATATTAATGATACCTGTTTCACTGCCACTGAAGTTTTGTTTTGCTGCCCCTCTTTGGCTGTTGTCCCCCTGTCATTCGGGGGTCATTTCAAGTCCCTCCCTTTTGACTTCTTCATCCGGAGCTGAGCTGAGGCTTTCACTATGCATGGTGATCCATACAAAAGCATCTGCCAGAAATTCTCTCAACTTTCTTCTCAGATATATCTGTAGTCACCTGGGCAGACCGGACAACAGGTCATGTCACACTCACTGCCCATGAAAGCAGATATATCAGTGACATACAGAAATCTCATCAATTTAAAACACGGCTTTGTGGGATGCTGTAAATTACTCAGGGAAATTACTTACTGCCATGGCAAAGCTGTTGAGATCTAAGGCTGGAGCCCTTTGACAACTGTCTTTACCAAAATTTTCCTTTATTTGAACAAATTCATTGGTCCCCACAGGGCGGTAATGATGCTACAGTTCCTTGGGGGTGACCGTGAACTTCCATCCGCAGACAGCTCAAATATTTTTTGAACCATGAAGCTGGAATTGCAAACCTAATTGCAAATGGGGGCCTTCCAGTTTCAAAAGAAAAAACATTTTAAGCAAGCTCTGGAACAGTCCAAGGTTGCTGCAGACGATGGCAAATCACTTTTCTGGGAGAGAAATATTATTTGAAGGCATGAGAAACAGGCATGGCTCCTGATTTGAAAAACAGTTGCCTCAAGACATCACAGGAAAACCAATGGCTTTTTTCTTAGCATTTCAATGGATGGAGAAGAACAGGAGGGAGCTTTTCTCTGTCCTTTTGTGGTGTGACCACGCAGTGTGCATGAGATGCTCACTTCTATACGAATGGTAATTCCTCAGTTTTGAAGTATTAAGTAGTTGACCAAACCCAGGAAAGGCAGAACATCTCAGGGGCTCACCTTACTGGTGCAAATGCCTGGAACCAGGCTCAGCAAAGCGTCTGTGAACACTGTGAAACAAAGCAGCTACAAAAGCAGCCCCAGCTATGTCAGATCATCAGAAATATGCATAACACCTGGTTTCAAGGGAAAAGAAAAAAATATATCTATATTGTTCTCATTAGTAAGCGCAGCCCCGGTGATATGAAGAGGCTTGTGTTGACTTATTTTTTAGATGGATTTGGCCTTGCAGTATGCGTGCCTGGATGCTAAAAAAAGCATCAGGTTTCTCCGCAGAGTGCATAATTTTTGCAAGTTTTATACTTATTTCAGGCTGATGATCTCCTGATTATACTGTGTCCTTTTGCTGCAGAAGTTGTTGATCTTTGCAGAAAAAAAAAAGAAAAAAGAAGAAAAAGACTGAAATGTAGAAACTGTAGCGCTGTTATTTTGTGGTGACAGGAAAGATGCACCAGCATGCAGGTTTATTCTTATGTGACGCATAATCGCTCAGAAACTATTTTTAAAACTGGGCTGAAAGAAATCACAAGGACGACAGAGAGAAGCTGCTGTTCGACAAACCTGCTTGGGTTGCATGCAGGGAGTGTTGAGGGGTGTAGGGACAGTGCTGCAGCTACTGAGGCAGGAGGAGAGAGGGGAGCAGAGCGTCGCATGGGCTTCCCAGTCCACTCAGCTCGCATTGGTGACTAAACCACCCTGCCTGCAATGTCCGCTGCTTCCCCACTGCAGCATGGAATGGGCTCACAGAGAAATTCTGGCTGAGGAAAAGCTTTCTGGATGCTCAGCAGACCCATCTTATTGCTTCTTACTGCAGTTTGCTGACACTATAGGCATTTATAAACCTCCATAATAAGAGACATTGCCTCTACTTATAAACCTTCCATCGCTAATGTTCTTAGACCATCGTGACTACAGCAACATTATCCCACTCTATCATTTGTGTTCACGGTGCCTTGTGCCAAGAGTTGCTTGTGCTGCTGGCAGTCTAAATGAGGAGGTTTAGACTAATGGCCTTTTAAAAACCAGGCACAGAAACATCCCCGTGTCTGACTTTATTCTGGGCTTTCCAGGCTCTCCGTATCGTGATCCTGTCCTACTGCTGCGCTGAACTGACAATAACCTCCAGAAGTGAAGACAGCAAGTCTGGGGGTGACCCTCTCTCATATACTGACTCCTGATATATTGTCCTCCGGAGGGGAAGGTGGACGAGACCGCTTGCTTGTGCTGGTTCCCTCTGCCAGATGAGCTGGTGTCATGGCTTTATTAGCTGTCTGTGTTTGTGGAGCACAAGGCCACGGGTTCTGCTGAAGATTCTGTATGTGTACGGTTGGGCAATGTACACATTACGTTATCCCTCCACTGCAGTCCCCTGGATGCAGATTTCTTTGTTTATCCTCTACAATGTGCAGCTCTCAGAGGTGCATGCTCTTTCTTTTATGCTTAAGAAACACTTTTTAGCTTTTCCTCTGAATCAAATATCTGTTATATTGTGTTCCCCATTTCTTACTCAAACAGCTGATGTGCAGCTCCAGGTATGCAGGATTCAAAGGCATCTACTTTATTTCTCACACTCTGAATATTGCAGCTGGGATGAAAGCTTGAGAGGTCTGGCAGCCCCTCCTTTGGCGAGAATTGATAATGCCTGAGTGAGATTCTTTCTTTTTCCTGTATTTTGGGAGTATCTGACTTGACAGTCAAATGTCCTTCCTGCAGCCCCTTTAGCACTAATCAGAGTAAAATGTTTTTCCTCACCAAACGACCGTTGCAGCTGTACATTCAGGCGTATATCTGCTCTGGAGAGTGAAGAGCTTCAACTTCAAGAGTCACCCACCACATTAACAAAGAGTTCCCCACGCCAGACCTCATTTTTCTGAAAGTCTCCAGAATGTGCTGGTGAGAAAGGAAGGATTTTGAATAGCTCTTGATATGATACTTAAAGAGAAAAGATTTTGTTTTGCATTCTGGTTTGTGTTGGTTTTTCTTTAAGTCCAGCCTGGTACTCCAAGTCCCTTTAAGCAATCCTAGATTGCTTTAGGACACGCACAAAGTACGCAGAGTGCACTGCTGCTGCTGTGCCATTCACACAGCACTCCTTTCGTTTTCACCCAGAGATGCAAAAACACAGTTTAGACTGAGAGCTGCAGCTCTTCAACTGCAATATGATGCAAAGGACAGTACCTTTGCCAGAGATCTGACACTCACAGGAGAAGCTTATTTCGTGGGCCACAGTGGTAACCATGCTGATTTCACAGATGTAGAACAAATAACGTGTCCTGTTTCGTAATGATAAATCACATTAAAATATGATTAGGCTTTATAAGAAGTAAAGATGCCATCAGAAGTGCTACCTTTTAAACATATGCACAGGTCTCCTATGTTATTGAGTTATTGAGTTTTATACACTTCGCAATACAATTTACTTACTTATTCACTTCAGTCAACCATGATAAACGATCATCTTGGAGTTCATCTGGCAGCAAGCAAGCTGAACAAATATGTTTTTACATAGGGCACAAAAGCTCTGTGATGTCACTAAAAAACTGAATTATTACTTTTATCCCTGAAGGTTGACTGTTGTTTAGAATGTCAAGTTATTGAGTTTTATACACTTTGCAATACAATTTACTTACTTATTCACTTTGTAAATTTTCAAATACAAGTGTCGGAGCATGTTTAAGAATACTATGAAAACAGACTGATTCAATTTAAAGAGCAAGCAACTAATCCTCATAAAGCTGTGTTTTTGTAATTATGTACTTATAGTTTTGGAAAATCACAAGTAAACCTGGGGAAAAATGTTTAGTTAATGTGAATTACTCTAATTTATCATTGGTATTAGGACAGTCCCTAGAAACTCTGAATGATAACTTGCTGTGCAATTCAGTGTCCTACAGAAAATAACAAGAGAATGCCCTTCCAAAATAACTTGTTGTCAACATAGCCAAGACTCAAAGAAAGATGGATGAAAAAGCATTATCTTATCCACTTTCAAATATGCTGCTGAGACAGAGAAATGAAGTGACTTGACCAGAGACGTTAAGAAAATCTGAGGAAGAACTTGCAACTAAGCTGAAGGAGTTTCCTCAGTAATTTTCTACTGGAACCGCTTTGTATTGGAAAATTGGCTTTTCTAGATATGTATTTTTTTCCTTATAACACGGATCTCCTTTCCACATTTTTTTCTATGAATTAAAAATTGAAAAGCTGACATCATGCATTTTTCAGACAAAATATTGCAGTTTTCAGACACCCTTCTTGGAAAACTTACAGAAAAAAAATTTATAAATACTCATTTTATGTCATCAATATTCTTTATTAAAAATTTCTATTCTTCAGTTAGCTGTGGTGCTGAGGCCCTACCATTTCAGCAATCACCAGGCCATCTGTATGCTCCCCCAAAAGCTGGCACAATTGCTTCAACAACAGTGTCCATCCAAAAGCAAGAATGGCTCAAACTCATTTCCTGCCCCATGTAATCTGTGAAATGACAGTGAATATTCGTGGAGTTGCTTCTGTGCAGTCTAGGAGAAATACTGTGCCTGGAAGGTTATATTTCTATTTATTTTTTAATCTAGGTTGAACATATGATTGTGGAATATGTAATCCACTAGGGGAGACAAAAAAGACACCTTTACCTTATAATTAGCAACAAATGACTACAGTGGCCTAGGGAAAAAAAACACACTGTGCCAAGATTTTGTGCCAGGAGAGTTTTTGGCACGAGGACAGATCCCTGAGAGAAAACAATGTGATTAAAAAAGAAAAAAAAGTACTATTTGTATCTCCTAGACCAGGCTTTCTCCTCATAAAAGTTAGAATACCTCAAAGACTGCAGTAACCCAGTTTCTTGGCATGCAGATGAGCTCTTCTGGAGAGAGAAGACAAGTGATGTTACAGCAGAGCCATGCACCTCCTAAGGCTCTGGACCACTGCAGACGGGGCGAAGAACAGCTACGTTGGCTTTGCACTGTTCAGCATTTGACCCGTTGCTGAAGGGATTTCTGCAGAAGATGGCTTTATAGCCTCTTTGCACAAGAGAAATGGCACAACAGGGGCTGTAATACAACTGAGAACTGGGCCAACAGTGGCCTGGAGCACTTTAAGACAGAAACTGTCTGGGTTTATGCTTATATACAGCTGTTTCTTGTAGCTCTGGGAGTTATAAAATGTGCTCTGCTTTTGCTGTCAAAGACCCTAATTTAAAACCATATTCTTTAGGAACTGTAGAGGCTGTAAAAAAAAAAAAAACCAAAACGAAAAAAAAGGCACCCAAAAAAATAGACTGGGAGAAAGTAGTTCGTGTCCATTTGCCTCTCTCATCAAGTTAGTAACTCATTCTTGTAGTTCAAAATGACACAGCATCTCAGAGATTATAGCAAATAAGGATTTAAATGAGTAGCTACCAGATAGAGGGCTACAGCTTGTAATGCAATCATTCACCTTTAATAGCGTATAGAAGAAAAGTTCTTTGGATTTGTAGGGCTCTCCTGCATTCTTGAAAAGGCATGGGCAATGCTCCTATTTAAAACTAATGCAAAAAAAAAGAGGGGGTTTTGCTTTTTCAAGAAAAGTATTTTGCATGCACGAAAGGATGATGAAGTGTTTTCGTTCTTTTAATCAACTTATGCCTTATGTAAAATTACATCCTGCCTTGCAAAAACTGGTGACGTAGTGAAATGCTAACACAAAATGAGTCAGGAGGGCAAACCCACCAGTTCATATAAATTTCCATACTGCTAACACACCTGAGAGTCAGTCTTTCACCAGAAAAAGATGAGGGTTTAAGCAAAATCGAAGCTTTCGCCTCAAGACTGCCTAAACCTGTGTATATCCTGACAGGAATGAGCAGTTCCGTTTACTTCCATCTTCCCTGGCGCTGTCGCCTATGAGATCGGCATCTCTCTGTAAGCTGAGATAATGGTACAGGGTTCTCCAGGGGAAGCCAGTCTCTCACTGTGTCCTTACTCTGCATCTGTTCTTGGTCTTTCTGTACTGACAGCTCCTCAAAGCTGTGGACATGGTGTTTTTTAGCCACCTCACTGGTTTGAGATGTGCCGCTTAGCTTTTATGCATTTCAAGGTAGCCTAGGAGAGAATTCTTTGTCACTCTCAACAGAATTAAGTAGCTTTCCTCTGGGTTTTTGGCTCTTTTCTGAGATGGATGGGACAAATCCAGAATATCTTTCAACAGCGTGTGAAGTCCCATAAACAAAGTTGAATTCTGGAGGGGAAAACAGTCCTTAATAAGACTGCTGAGTTTCTTGATGTTGGGAAAGATTGCAATACTTTGGTTAATGCCTATTTAACTTAAAATGACTATTGGCAAGACCAGTTTGGACCAAAGAAGATGCTGATAAAGATTCAAATATTTGATCTATCACACTGGGTCTTGTAATAAACACTGCTAAGGTCGTTCTGAGCTTAGAAACAGAAACCAAAGCTACTTTTGGTGTCTCTGTTATTCCTATGGGCCACAAGCTGTGACAGGCAAACAAAACCACCAGTAACACTTTCATTACTTTAAATGTGAAGGGCCAGGAGACACAATTTAGGTGGTTTAACATAGCATATCCAAGTCAGCTTTAAATATCTTAGAAGCTGCTGTAACTTAGGTGTTTATGTTTTCATTGCTTACCTCAATTAACACAGTGATTGGCTGTAGAAAGCACTACAGCTGGCACAGCTTTGAGGAACATATGTTAAGAAAACATCAGTTTGCCTGGAAGCTGATTTTAATGGGGTAGTTTTGTGGCTGATAGCGAAATGGGGAAAAGATTCAGAGCTTTCTTCTTTAGGCTATTTTTTGAATTACAAACCAAATTTCCTTTTCTTGCTTTCTGAAACATAGATAGAAACCTCTGATACTGCAGAGGAAAAGGGAATTTAATAAGATTACTTAATGTTCTCTGTTAAAGTAAGGGAAAGGTTGTAGTGTTTCTATTCTTTGTCAGGGCTGTAAGGAAAGACTTAAGAAAAGAGGATGAGATGTGAGAAGAAAACCAAAAAGACCAGAAAACTCTATGGGTAATATACCTACCTATCTACCTACAGGTAAAGAGAAGAGAACACTTGTTCTCAGTAAAAGGGAAAGGGTGACAATTGAAGCCTTAGACGGGATAGACTGAAGCCACTTCAGTAAAATATTTGGAGAAAACATTGTTATTTATATGGAGGTAAAAGAAACACGAATGTCATTTATCGGTAATTTGTGGAATGGGCAAGTCATCTGAGTACACTGTAGCCTAACCTGTGATCGGACGCTTCACCTTTCTGAGGAGTAGGTCTAATCTGCAGTCAGGGGAGCCGACGAGGAGGTACCATCCCTCATGAGGAGGTGTGTTTCTGACTCAGGAGTGTGGAAGACGGGGACTTTTTTGGAGTCTTTATTTCTACTCTTTTTTTTTTCTTTTTCTTTTCTTTCAATGAAGTATCCGTTCTTAACAATAGCCTCTGGTTGAAAACGACTGACCTCAGGTGTGGGCTTTGATCTTTCTGATGGCAAAGTGTAAACTATGAGCACGTACCTGTTCTGAAACAAAAATGTGCTTCGTCCTTTTGAACTAGCTTTAACATAGTTGCAGGATTGCTGTTGGACGGGATAGCAAGGAGAGCTGCCTCGCTCTCTTCACTAGCCTGCTCGATTCTGTCATTGCAAAAACTTGGCACTCTGGTTTAAAAGAACAAAAGATACTCAATCGATTACTAGGTATCACCAAGTAAGTAGTTGTGCTACAATGTGTGCCAGAACTGGGGACCCAACTAGTTGTTATAAAAAATATTGTCTTCTAGTTTTAATTCCAGAGCCTTGAGTTTAGATTTCAAGGTTGGGTTGTTTTGCTGTTTTTTTTGTTTTTTGTTTTTTTTTTTTAGTTTTAGCCATATATTAAGCCCTCTCTCAGCTTGGAAAATGATCCAAAAAGCACCTGTCTGAAAAACAGTGATACAAGGGTATAAAACTTCTCCAAATACGTTAAGCATTGAGAGATTACTGTTGAGTGTGGAAAATGAGCAGAATGCATGTGAGCAGCCCTGCTTTCAGTCACTTGTGCAGTGTAAGAGAGGGAATATTGTGCTCCTGTGCTTCATTTAGTTTCTAGAAGGATCCTGGGTTTGGGGAAGTATTTGCTGATCCTACTGGCAGTGCAAACAGAAATAGACAGTGACTGATTCAATTAAATGATAAAAATCTATTACTCCCATGCCGAAAATTCTACTGGAGGTAAATAGCACACTGAGAAAGTGGCAGATGGATAGCTGTCGTTTTCTTTGACAGGTGCCCCCAGATTCTCTCTGGGGCTGGTGTAAGGCAGTACCAAGGGGTGGCAACGTGAAGGGGGAAAGTAATTTATTCTTCTTAAACACCTGAAGTGCCAAAGTTTCAAAAGCCACAAGTGTGATTTCTGCACAATTTCTCAGCTCACATCAAAAGTTCTAAGGTAATTTGAAGCTTTCTTTGAAGATTTTTTTGTATGTGAAAACTGGCCCTTATAGGGACAACGAATCGATGGCGCTCACCAACACGGGGCTGCAAAGACACTTTCCTTCTTCCTACGTGGTGTGGAGTCCATAGGCTGGTGCTGTACTCTAGTATACTTTAGAGTTACTAACAAATTTTTCTCTTCAGACAGGAGAAAGAAAAATAATCCTGACAAATCTAGGACAAGCCCAAGATTGCAGTTGGGCAAAAAACACTACAAATATACAGGTCCAAACTTCAGAAGAAGCAAGAAAAAAGGGGGATACCCAAAGTTGATGAGTTTAAATGAAATAGCGTTCATTAACATATAGGATGCTTCTAATCCTGGTAGGATATGAGGTGTTGGGTAGAGGCTGAGCTGCGCCGTTGCTGATGTGAGGACGTTATTGCTTCTCAACATCTCAGAAAGGTTGTCAATTAGATGAACGTATTTAAAGATTTTAATGAAAGCTGGCACTTGTCACTTTCTGGAGGCAATCTAATACTATCACTTTAAAATCTTTTTGTTGAAGGCAGTGTTGCAGTTAACTTTAGCCATTTATTTTAACTTCTCCTTCTGAATAAATTTGACAGAGCACATTTTTTTTCTTTTAGAAATAGAATAACTTGTCCTCTGAAGTGAAAAAAATAATTACTGCAGTAAAATTATATTAACGGGAAGGGTGTATGTTGACAAAAGACTGTGGAGATTTGGGCATGCATTTATCAATAGGACTTGATTAGCTTAATCCCCTTCCTTCCCATGGCTTTTAGAACTTTCTTATTAATGTAACCTCAGATTGATTTGATATGCATATAGCATATATATATGCATGCATATAGCTAGCCCAGAAACCTGGAGTACCTGTTGGAATTAATTTTCCAAAGGTGGCACTCTAAGGGTGCTTGTGGGTTTTATTTTAGCTGCAAAGTGGTTAAGAAAGGTTGAACCTCAAAGAAATTAATAAGTTGAGTAAATCAGTGGGAGATTTTTACACCAGCTGAAGTGAAATTTGACCCTTTGGGAGAGTTCAGGAGAGCCAGAGATATCTTTTCATTCAGACTGTTTGTGGAGAAACGGCAGTGATCAGCTCCAGCTGTCTCTCTCACTAGAGGCAATTACAGGTGCACTTCCCCACATTTGACATCTCCTTTTCTAAGTCTGGAAAGTTAGGATAACATTTAGTTCATTATCCCCCAGTGGCATTGTATGTATCATTTTTTAGGTTTTAACGAAAGTTAACCGTAAAGCCAGAACACATGCTGAACCTCTCCAGTGCAAGGAAACAGGAATTGGTTTTGACAATTCTCATAGCTGCTGTATTTTAATATACTGGGATAAACAGGACTATAGCCTACATAAGCATTAAGGGGAAAAAAAGTTGGTATCTATGTGAGGAAGTATAGGATAACATGGCTTTATAAGTTTATTACAGTCATTCATGAAGGAACCTGTCGGGATTGGTGTCTTGTGCTAGACATGGTATACAAAGAACATCAAGAAGGAGGGCTGTCTTGATGGGAAGCGATCCCCCTGTCTAAGCATATTGGCAAGAGAGAGGAGGCAAAAGGAGAAATCCCCTGGTGCATGCTATTCAGTTTTTCTTCCTCCCCCCCCC
>NW_009650250.1:660470-695526 GCF_000708025.1 Charadrius vociferus
CCCGCCCTTTATTCTCCTCTTCCCTGTCACACAGTGTTTTTCCCCAAAGAATAACACAAATCTGATATCCTCACACACTTACTCATTCTATTCCTGAAAATGGTGCGATATTATTATCCACAGTTTCTGGAAAAAAAGTCTGAAGGGTGTTATCTTCTTCTTTTCTTTTATGTCCCCATCCTTGCTTTTTGTTTCCTCTGCAACTCATAAAACTTAAATAAAGTTCTAATTTTAGAATACCTTTATAAAAAGCTCACCTAGTCCCAGAAGAAGACCTGGAAAAAAGGATATGAAGGAAGGGAAGTAGACATGTAAGCTAAAAAATAGAATAAAGAAAAGAAACTTAAATACATGTGGGACCTTCTTAAAACTTCCCTCAAACAGAAACTTTTCACCAGATTACAAAAAAGTTGACGTCAGTTTGGTAAGGGTTTTAAAGCTTCTTTTCTGGTTCTGGTGATACAGAGATACAGCAAAGGTATCTTCCTATTCTGACAGGTGGAGTTTCTACCCAAACTTAAGGGGAGAAGATCACAAAGTGTCACCGCAAAACTTCTGTGTACAAGACTCCCACTATACTTAGGTGGAGCTAAGTGGATTTCCAGTGGCTTCACAGTGAAGCGTGACAGTGACATTTGAAACTCTAATGTATACATGGGTTTATGTGGATAGGTATCTATAGCTGGGAACAAAGCACGGCCGTATGAAAAGCTTGATGTGGTCTTATGAATGAAGCAGAGTTGAGAACTTCAGTGTCATTTCATTGATGTAGGAGTGAGTAATTAGGATTAAACCCTTGATTAAGAGACTTATCCCAAGAATGCTGTTTTGTTTCTTGCCCTGTGATGTGCTCACACCCTAACACACATGGAATTTTTTTTTTTCTCCATTGGAACCAGTAAAAGCTGAGGTAAACTCTGAATACCAAATGTTCATCTCTACCCAAACTGTTCAAAACTCCTGCTTTCCCTGACAAGTTGTGCAATGCAAATTTGATTTACAAGTACAGGAAGAAAATAAAAGGAGAGGAGGAAGGAAATTCAACAGAATATCCGAACAATTCCTTTATATGCTAAGGAGTTCCTGCCCTGGCTGCACTGTTTGTGTGCACACAGATTTCGGTAAAATACTTCATTTTCAACATTGAAATGAATCTGTCAGCACCTTTGTAGTCTCTCATGCCAGCTTGCTGTACACCTCAGGGACTCCACTGTAACTGAGACCCTGCCTCATATGGACAGCATTGATAGAATAGGAACCAGGAGATATTGCTGCTTCTCTATATTACTATGAATTACAAAGGATTTTTGCTCACGGATTGTTGTGTTTCCACCAGAATCTTTTCTGGGCCTTCTGCTACTGATTCAACGCTTCTTGGAAGCACCTCCTTGATTAAGATTGCAATCTTAAATATAGCATAAGCTCAGATGCTTCTTTTTGAAAGAGTTTTATATCATGTTTGCTTTGGATCTATGTCATCTTCCTGCTTTTGAATATGGCACTGTTTTTACTGTTACTTGCATAACCGTTTCTGTGCTTCTGGAATGTGCATGTCATTTCGGTACAAAAGGGACATAATTCAGCAGTGATGATAAGAGGTTAAGATTGGGGGTTTGACCATCAAATAGGGATGAAGGCATGTCTGAAAGAGCACCAGAAGGATTTGAGATCTTGTAAGCTGTTCTGGAATACCAGGCAGCATCTTCTCTGGCAAGTAATGGAAGCATGATCAGGACAAAGACATCAAGGCTTTCTGTGTCAACTGATTTGTGGATGTCAAGGCTTCTGCTCAGTCTGAGCAATGACAAACTTGTTAAGAGCTTTAATTTAATCTCACACAGTTCAATTAGTAGTTAATTCTCATATATGTTAAATAAATCCTCTGTATCACGATGAACTTTTATCAACCAGAAATGTTAAATTGCAAAAACTGTGGGAAATTAGAATGTGATAACAGAGCTGAGACTGAGGAAACACATCCTTCAATTAGTTTATTCATGCATGTACTGCTTTTCTACTAATATGCCATTGATTGAAAAATATTTTTCCCTGGAGGTTATTCTACACCTCAGTGAAGTTGTTCGTGAGTCATATATTAAAACCTTAAAGAACGAAAAAGCAGCAAAGTTCATATACCACTGCTGATGTATGGATCAGTTACTAGGAACACAGTTTTGTCTACGTCAATAATACCACTTTAAGTAATGTGAAAATTGCATGTTATCCCAGCCGGTATAGGTGAAACAAACAACATCAATAAACATGCAGATTTTTTTCTTTTTTTTTTTCTTTTTTTTTTTTTTCTGAAGACCTTGAAAGAGACTGCACAGAAGTGGATGTAACATCCTTCTGGAAGTTCAGCAACACTGTCTCCTGGTCAGCTGGCTCTATTGTTTTATTGTATCAGAAATTTTTTTTACTGCAGGCAGTAAAACAATACTGTCAAATACTAGATACTGGGCTTTTCTCAGTTTATGTGTGCTTTCTGTTTGCACAGCATACATGAAATCAGGAAATCACAACAGAAACCACAGCATAGAATGTCTATGACCATCTTGGTCATGCCACAAAGGCCAGGCAAATCCTAAGTAGGGAATGGTTTCTGCACAGAGCTGGTCAGCACTGAATGGCACACCAAGTCTTGAAATGGCAGGGACTTAGATCTTCATGCCTTTTCAATGCTTAGTTGAATGTCCCATCTTAGTTTTTTCTCCAGATCATGCTTCTAGCGTTCGCATGGGCTGCACCTCGGGTCTCAGCTCCTCTTCTGTCAGCATCTCTTTTTCAGTCATTCCTCTGCAGTAACCACTGCTCTCATCCCCTCCCTCCATCTTTGTCTTTGTACTGAGCAGAGACTTTGATCAGTGTAGTGAGTGGAACTTCTTCTCTGTCTCCCAGAGAAATCTAGTTGCCTCACAAGGAAAGATGTAACCCTTTAACAGGGCATTTTCTCCACTTAACCAAGAAAGGCATGCGTTATTCCTACACTTGTAGAAGTGACTCCAGCCTCCTGTGAACCTGATTTTCATATTAGAACTTCTCCAATATGTGAGGAACAGCAGTTCTCCAGACATTTAGAGATTTTGTTTTCCTGTGTGTAGATCTTACTGTGCTATGTGCTGTGGTATCTGACGAAGTTCACACAGCAACTCTCTGAACATTCTTAAAATTTTATCTATGTCTGAGAACTTGATTGTATTAATTTTTGGTTTTCATCTGTGTAACTTGTCAGATGGTCTGGATATACCTGCTAAATTAAGATAGTTCAGCCTCCTGCATTCACAGAGTTCTGCATGAAAGGCAGCAAGCAGTGTTCAGTGATATGGTCCCGGCTGGCCAGCAGGTGGTAACCAGCAACTGCTATTCCCACCGGGGACGTTGCTATCTTGAAGGGATATAATTTGAAGCATTGATATTCAATGGGAAGGAGGAGCATGGAAATCTGTAATGCTGAAAAGAAGAGCTAGAAATAACCAGCAGTAAATTAGATCTGATTTTGTAGGATGATATGTTGGGGAAAGAAGCCCAGTAGGATTTTATGCTTCAAATGTAGGCTTCTCAACACACAGCTGTGACATACTTACTCCTCTTTCTTTAGCTCTAGGGGTGACAATACCTAGAATAATTCACTGTGTTTTGACAATGGAATATACATACATCCCCAAAGGAAAAAAAACAACAGCCCTGAAGAGATCAGACAAGAAGAGTCTTGCTAAGACAGTGCAAAGAAAAGGCTAACACAAGTCCATGTATTTGTAGTAGAATTACATGTGGACAGAAAAAGACTTAAGGGATGAAAATCTAAATTTATTTTAGAAAGATGTGAACATGCTGAAGAGGAAGATACATGGATGCATAAGAAAAAATGAGTAGAATAAAGTGGTTAGTCAAACTGAACACCAGGCAAGATCTTATGAAAGTAAGAAGTCCCCCAGTGGAGTTATTAGAAGTCTCCAACACATTTCAAAGTTGGAAAAACCTTTAATGTAAAGAAATACAGAGCTGAACAAGCTACCAGAAACATAGGCAAAGAGGAGGTGAGGGGATGATGTTCAGTTCCTCTGTTTGCCTTTGCCTGGAAAAGCAATAAACTGTAGTGATGCATTGTTTTTCAAACATGTTCTGAGAGCGTTATGTTATGAAGCAGTGTGGTAGCTGAGATGTCTCAGGCCAAGTTCACAACCAACTGTGCTTGACTCCTGAAATTTGCCAAGTAAGCTAATTTTCCCCTAAACTATCGAAGTCTTGGTAGCTGAAATTTACTACTCCGGGAACTATCACTAAAACTCTGAGAAGATCTACTTGGAGTGTAATCATCCAGCTAGCCAGTGCAAAGGTGATATTGCCCTCTCTGTACACAGACACAGTTCTCTTATACTGTGAGGGTTTAAATTCCCAAGTTAAAGAGGGCGACTGTTAAATGTCAACAAATGGGAAAATTCAATGGATGACAGAATCATAGAATAATTCAGATTGACAAGCATTTCAGAAGGTCATCTTGTCCTATCTCTTGCTCAAGCCAGGGTCAATACTAAATTCAGACCGTACCAGTTCGTTTACAAATGCTTAAGTATAAACTCTCCAGACTATCACGTACAAGTACTTTTGCAAACAACTGAGCAACAGGTCTTTCTAAAAGAGACTGAGAAATCTGATCTTAGTAAAAACTTCCTCCTTAATTACTCCTCCTTCCTTAATTACTTGACCTTAAATAGAAAGAGAAAGCATTTCTTAAAACTGTTAGCGCTCACCTCCATCTTCTGCTGAAAGTGCTTCTTTTCCTAAACCAGCACTGTTAGCTATCGTGGCTAGATAGGAAGTTACTTCAGCATCTCTGCTTGTGTTCCAACATGTCTTTTTTTCTGAGATGGGAGAGTTTTGACCCCATTTAAACATGGCGAGGACTGTTCCTAATCCCATAAGAAGAGTACATAAAACCACAGTTCAAGCTGCCGTGCAGGAGCTTGCTAATCTTGGAGTTTGTAGAAACCAGCCAGTCTTAGAGAATCCAGTGAATTTGTGGTTTGCCTGGTGTCTCTGCACCAATAACCTACACTTTAATATGTGCCCACTATAGAGCTCTCCTTCTGTGTCCCCAGCTGCACTCTTCTTGGTCGTTGTATTGTTTGTCTTTTTTGTACCATTTTTCCTCTTTCACTTCTCTTCTTGTCTTCTTTCCCCTTTTTGTCCCTAAAGGCATATTGTTGCAGCCACTAGCAGTGCCTGATCTAAGGCTACCATAGTACAGTGAACTGTTTAATTCCCCTAGACATTTCCCTATGGCAACTATCCATAAAAATTTGTTTTGCTGAGGGCAATTCGTGTCATCTAATAAAGAATTGCAACAGGAAATCTTATTTAAGGTAAGAAGGCTGTGCACTTCCCATATCGTAACCATGATGCTGTAACTTATTTTGACTATCACAGATTTTTAGTTCTTATCTGAGATTATTTTGCCTGCCTGGCCCTTACTGGAACAGAAATAATTTCTCATATTCTCCCACCAGTGAAGTGAGGTTGTCTGTTAAAGAAATCTGTATTTTTCCTGAGCTATGCTTAACAGCAAGGTTCCTCCCCTCCTATAAACAGGCCCATCAAGAATATATTTTGGACAATACCCTCTAAGATAACTATATTAGTAAGAGAGCAGAGCAAGAGTTTGCATTAGTAGTGTGAATAGATCTCAGAAAACTTGCAGAATAAGGAAATTTAGTGTTAATGAATTTGTAAGGCCAGTGGAATAGGCCTCCATTTACAGGCTGCAGGAGAACTGTTTTTAATTTCCCTGCCTGAACATGAATTTTTGTTTTTATTTTTGTTTGTATTTGTTTTTCCTCCGGTACTCAATAGTTCCCAGGGGTACTGTCTGCAGGAAGCTCAGATGACTATGTTATTTATTACCATTACCCCAGACACCTACCGCATATCTCAGTTACCCAATCTGGACTTTTATTTATAGCTATTGAAAATAAAAGTTTCCAAGGTATAAGGTAACCATCCTAAACAGATAGCTTTGATGTTTGTTCTTCTAGGACAGCCTTTGCTCAGGAGTAGGCATCTTATCTCAGAAGCATGCATCCACTTTTATGGATGTGTACCTACTTTGAATCCTACTCTGTGTAACTTGAGGCTTTTAATTCTATTATGCCTTACAGTAAGAAAAAGCAGGCTATGAATTGTTTTAAAAATCTTGTTTCTGTTTCAGCACTTGAGTTGCACGATGAGCACTAACATGGTATCATATTGAACTTTATGCATGTCAATGCACATCAGGGGCTTTGTGAAGAACTGCTTGGTTCATGCAGTTAAGGAATCGAGGCTTTGGATGGATTGTTCTTTGCAGTTTGTTTTTGGCAAAAATTAACTTTAGGGAAGCTGAAATATAGGAATAAACACTACAGTGTTTATTACATTATAAATTAATTTTCTATATAAGCCAATATGCTTTTATATGGAAAGATCATCAACATTTTTCTTCAGTTGGGTAAGGGGAACAAAAACATAAAATGGTTTCTTTCCTTCTGGCCACAGAATAATCTTGAAACAAATATGATGTCATAGAAAATATAGTTGTCCTTCAAACATGTTATCATAACCTCAAAATCTCTTCTTAGATTTTTACGGAGACTTGGACCAGGAAGTCAGGAATGAAGGATTCTACCCCATCAGTCTGTAGGTAAAATACATCCCAGCTGGCAGTTTTTCTTGCTTACCTTTTGAAGTGAGGTAATTACTGGGAACTCTCTGGGTCTGTCTGTTTGTTGTTTTTTTATTTAAAAAACCCCACATATATATTCTTTTAGCTTTTCAATTGTAAAAAAAAGGCTTGAAAGTAAACCAGGCACAATGAAAACAAGCTGCCTGAGCCTGAAGATGACTGGAATGCAGTTTTGAGATGTGCAGCAGGTTTCCCGGGCAAGACAACTAATACAGTAGGCTTTTCCAATGCTCTGTTGTTAGTGCAACTTAAAAGAACAGGGACCATCTGTGATATGAAATTGTAAGACAAACAAACAGGTGGGAAGAATGGAACAGGTTGGTAATGCCATGAAAGTGGAAATCAAACTTGATAATGAGGGTCTGAGACTTTTGTTTGGAGCTGAGAGCCCAACGTTTTACTCTCTGCTTACAGATGGGTTATTGCTACCCCTTGCCACGAACGGGGCAAGACTGGAAGACCATTTGGGGTTGGCAGCTGAGCCCAGCTGTGCTTTAGCATATTGGATTGTCAGGGTACCGATTTCTATCCATTGGTGGATGGAGGTAACCAGGTCAACCTTGCTGGAGTTGTGAATTGTGCTGTTCATCCTAGAAGGGTAGAAGTTATATAAACATCCCTGCTTCAGAGGTAAATAGGCTGAATCTGTCAATTAATGCAAACAGATGGACCTGCAGTGCTGGTGGAGGAATACCTCTTTCCTGCAGTTGAAATTTCTCGTACTTTTGAGCAAATTGAGCCTGAAAAACTCTGTTGAACGGCAGCACGAAGGTAATGAGAAGATCATCCCTCCACACCCCATGCCCCACGCAGGTTGGCTGGGAGTAGAGGGTACTTAGGATGTATTCGGGCTGATTTCTTGTTATGTATGGCCCTACTGTTTTAAAGATTTTCCCCCAAATCAGCCATTTCATTCACCTTAGCATACTGTGCTAGATTGTTACTGAGGCAGCAGCTGCATGACCAGTGTGAAGATGCAAGAATTATTTGAACTGAGTACATTTTTTTTCAGCAGATAATGGATTTGATTAATGTAGCCTCTTCATCTTTGAATTGAATGTAGTGTCCATCTGCAGATCACTGTCTGATTGAGTTAGGTTCTTACATTACTGCCTATCATACAGCACACATACAGATAATTTTCTCATTATTAAAATTTACTTGGCAATTTTTGTTAACATATTTTTTCATTTCCTTTGGCCTCATTATAAAGAAGTCATTGACTACACATAGCTTGTATAATCAGGATGTCTAGTAGAAGCTACTGAAGCCTTTTCAGAGAAAATTGATAAACAAACAAAATAAGAGTCTTATAAAATGTTTTCTCTTTAATCCTATCCGCATGGGTCTTCCAAAATACTGACCTCTAGCAATATTGCAGCTATATGTTAGGTATTTTATACATGCATCCAGTTGCCCTCGATTCATTAGATTTTGATTTCTTTAATGACCTCTTGGCCGAGAATTTAGCATGAAGTTTAGTAAAAGCATCCTTTTTATATTAAACCAGCATCAGTGTCAAATATACCTGTATATAACTGTAATCATTAAACACTCTCACAATATTAAGAGTCTACTAGTACTCCAGTACACCTCCATCAGTGTTGCTATATTTGTCCAAGCTGATGGATATTTAAGAAAGAATAAAGAAATAACCAAAATGGTGATATTAGGTGTTACATAACTGCTCACCCACACACCATCCTGCTCTTAAAAGTAAAGCTCTGTCTTTTTTTTGTCATGCTTGATATTTCATTTGCAACTAACTTTCTGAAAATGCTTCCATCAACAATTTTGGAATTTGCTCTCTACTGATAATCGCGCAGGTTGCATTAATTTTCTTCCATGCTCCCTGTGCAGATTAGCAGGAGTAAAATTGTGCTTACATGTGAAGAAATATTCCTCAAAAACCGTTTACCTCGCACAATCAGCCTGGCAGTGACTGTTCAGTTGTATCCACTAGAACAAGCCATCATTTGTTGTGGGTTGGTTAACAAACATGCAGTATAATCTTCTGTATCTTTACAGGTTCTTTTCAATTTGTAATGTTGTCCAGAGGTGCCATCTCCTGCGTGTGACCTTACATAAGTCTTTTCTCTTTTTTAAGCACTGAGCAGTGTGATTTCACTAACTGTCTTATGAGGTAGATGAACATATTCTGTAAGATTTCCCGTTAATCCATGTTTCCTACCATTAGTCATGAAGCTGCAAGTTTGTTATTTGTCTTAGTATTTACGATATTTTGTGTCTCTTTGTGTCCACCAGCATAGACTGGAAGGTGAAGAGTGTTATTTGTTTACCTTTTCTTTAATCTAGAAGGTAACATTAGTAAGTACTTCATGTACTGTGGTATGGGTTGGTACTTGTTATTAAAGAATACTTGTTTTATCTCTAACTATATTCACCAAGGTACTACAGGGCTCTTAGAAAGAGAGCGATTAAGATGCAATAGTGGTTTGCTGCTATGAAATATTGAAATACATTTTAAAACATTGTATTTTCCTTCTTTAGCTTTGATAATTTCTTTGCTTTGGAAGGCACAAATATTATCTTCAGTTGGCTTTCTCAGCTGAATGTGCACTTGGGCAAAATGGCTTTGGCAAAGCATTTGCAAGCAATATTTCGCAACATCACTTAAAGCTCTTCCCATCTTTGCCATACGAGAAGGTATCCATTTCATGTGCCAGTACCTTAGACAGATTTTAGACATTAATTGCAGTACAATCCATGATAACTGTAAAACTAGGTCCCATTTCTCCTCCAGTTTACAACTTCTAGATGCTTTCTTGGCAAGAAGTATGGCCATGGTGCAGCATTTTTCTTCAATGACTCTGATCTAGCTGGTAACGTATCGGTCTTGTCTTGTCCCTCCTGTTTCCCACTGTACTTCATGAGCAGAAGCGGCTGGAAATGTGGTGGAGGAAAGAATAGGTCTTTGACAAACTGAAGAAGCCAATTTCTAAATAACCCAACAAAACAGTAAAGCACACAGACCTATTATATTTCTTGTGGCGTGGATTTCTTCATTCTTGGTTAACTATGTGAAAACAGTCATTTCACCCCTAGGATTTACTGGAACATTAAGATACTCTTTCCAGATGTGTGAGATGCTGCCTCTGCTGCCTTGTCATTCCACCAGGATTTTGTATTAGCATAAAAACACCAACGCCCTCAGATGAATCTTGTTTTCTGCCAAGAAAGACACAAACTACATACAGCTTGGCCTTGGATATACATAAGCAAAGTAAAGTACACATATACAATGCTGAAGACATTCAAGGTTTTCCATAGCGAACACCACTTTTTTTTTTTTCTTGCCTGTTCCTTAAAATCAGCTACCTTAGCTAGTCACCTTGCTGTTTCCAAAACAGATACCGCCTTAGCACAATGTAGGAAATCTTGAATCTCTGGGTTTAAATGTGGCCAAAAAATGATGATTGATTTAATGGATACCTCTGAAGTGTTGAAATATTTGTCAAAATTTTCTATCTACCAGCTTGAATGACCTTTTCAGAATTCCCTGACCTGTGTGTCAGCAAACGCAGTGCATCTGCCCCAAGCATATGTTTTCTAGGCAGAGACAAACAGACTTATCATTAGGATGATCTCCTCATTGCTCAGATATTCCATTTATTACAAATATTTCAATGCACTGAATTAGAACAACAATCTGTTTTCAGATTCCAAATCTCAAAATACTATTTTGCTTCTGGTTTATATTACTGAAGAATCTAGACTTGGTCCTATAAGAGAGCCCACATCATTAAAGTTCTCTGTCTGTGCAAGGTTGGGGACATGAATGACTTGGGATAATATGCAACCAGTTTCCTTGATGGGTCATTGTTTTTAATGGCCTGTTTCAGCTTGACTCAGGAATCTCATTATGAGGAAAATGAGAGCAGTCTGATGATCAAAATCAGACTCCCTTCAAATGGTAAAACTTGTCAGATTATAATTTCTTTCAGAATGACATATAATATTAATGCTTTAGATGTAATGATACATAGGCTAATATACAAAAGACATATAAACATCACCGATTTTTGAAAAATACCCGTGTCATAGAAAGTATCCACTTCCTAAGAAATACTGTTTACATAACCAGTTCTCAAAAAGCTTTGTTAAAACCTTTCCAGGGGAACAAAAGTACATATTTAATGACACAATAAGAAACTGAGGCAATACTGCATTAAAAAAATGAAATTCCCTTTTTCTCTGCACCTTTTCTCACCTGAAAGTCATCAACCCGTCTTCTCAGGAAATATCTGAAAGCGCTACACAGTCAAACTGCTGAGCTACTGCATATACAACTCGATACATAGGTCTTGATACTCCCCACTCATGCTTTATAGAATATGTAACATGAACTCTTAGAAAATGTAGCATTATTTGAACAGAGAAAATTTTTAAATAATTCTATGCAATTCTAAAGGACAATTAAAATATTAATATATTGGTTTGTACCTATGACACAATAAATCTACAGGTAGCCCTCGTAATTACCCCTCACTATGCCTTTGTTTTTATCTAATTTAAATTTAAATGTAACAACATAACGTTTACACATCTATACTTGAAACATAAGTGTGTATAAACATTGTCCTTGATCTTTTTACAGGAAGGTTTTTTCAGTCTCTGGGGTATGATTAGACACTGTAGTGTATGTCAGTTAAATTTGTCGAATCTTGAGAACAATGGCAACATCTCTACTCACATCTCATTGCAGATTCTGGGTGGAAAGAGACAGTTTCCCCAGCTTAGCTCCCAGAAATCGGAGATCTACCCTGCCATGTATTAATTCGTAATATGAAGTTGTATTCTCTATTTTCAGAAACAGTGACTGCACACATTGAGGGCACTGTTGCTGTCTGTTGGGGGGGACTCTCCCTGACAGTAGGGATCAAGTAGAGTGACCAGAAAGCACCCCAACCCATGGTTTGGGCACTAACTACTGCAGGATCCTGATGATGAAACAAGAGAAAAGAAACAGCTCCTCCAAAGAGCAATTCAGAGCCCGTGCTCTGAACTTAGGCTCCTCCAGGGCGCATTTCCAAGCAGCTCTGTCTCTTCCTTGGCAGCAGACAAAGCCTACGGCAATTAGCTTCCCGGCACTGCTGCTGACCCGCCGAGCACCTCCCTCTATAAACAAAACAGACCTCTCTCATCTATCATTTGCTTCTCTGATTTCCTTTTGGCCAAGGTCAAATACAGTAACTCGATGAGCATAGGATATGCTGCTGGCTTTCTTCTGACACAGCTGATGGCAACCATTTAACTAGATGGCCTCTGACTTAGATCAGTATGGCAATTGTTTTCATCCTATGCTTTTTAAGTCCACCGCTAACAAAGGGTTTACAAAGACCTCCATCTTTCCAACAAACTTTCTGCCTCCAGGCTGATGAAAATGCTGACAGTCTGCCAACACATTCAGTTCTCTGCATTTTCTTTATTCTCTGCTGTTGTTTTTAAGACATTCAAAGGGTTCCAATCCTTAGTGGGAGTGCTTCTTTTTATTTTTACTCTTTTGTTTTGGTTGAAAGGATTAATAGTTTTAGGGCAGATGTCTTCAATATTTTGTGACTAAAAATGTGACCTCTAGTAAATAGCCTGTGCTATTTTTCTCCCCACTTCACTCAGTTACTGCAAAGATCACATACTGCACCTACAGATCACCTATTACCCTATGACTCATGATAGTCCGGAGACTTCACTATGAAACGGTTTCTGCTGCAGACCCCAAAGGAAACTTAGTTTGTGCAGGGTCTGAGAGTGTGTCTGGTTAATGGGTGTACTTTTTTTAAACAGCAATTAATAATTTTCATGTCTTGTGTGGTCTTTAATCCAAACTGGGACTGGAACTGGAACTGCTGTGATGCACAGAATGACATTTAAATGTTGCGGTTTCAGGGTATAACAGGTAGTCATATTTAGCACTTGGAGCATTCACCATGAGGTATGGTACTTTTGTATTGAGTCTCCTCTTGACCTGCAGAGTTCATGATCTGCTGGAACGGGCCAGACGGGGTGGGAAGACTTTCTGACCTATTGTAAAAGCAAGTCTGCAAATGGAAGACAACGCTAGTCTTAATTCTCATAGCTGGGGATGATCTTTCCAAAGGGCCCAAATCTCTGCAGAAGACCATGTCTTCATTTTATGTTAAATAATTGCTGGAAAATAAATTGAAGCAGAGGACAATGCCCCTACCTGTTCACACCACCACTGTCTTCTCTCTGAGATGCTGCTTTTACAGTTGTGTTTGGTCAAAGTATGTTCAGCCACAAAGTAAGTGAAAACTAAATTTCTTCATGTGCCTGTCTACTTTCTGGGAGTCTGGAGGCTTGATGTGGAGCTCTTCAGACCAGGGCTAAAGAGCTCAGAGGAAGCTTGGAAACCCAACTCCTACTGCCTGGAGAGCGTAGTACTGGGGTAGATGTTCTGGGGGCCTTTAGGTTATGTCTCAATAGTCCACAGGTGTTTTTTATTTGTGTGTCAATATTCCTTTTTCAATCCACCCCTGAGTCACATTTGGGAACTTGAACAGAACCATCACTGCCTTTATTAAATACTTGGCATTAAGCTAGCACTTTCTATGCAAGAATATTCTCGTGCTTTGCAAAAATTAATTACACTTTACAGCCCTTTTGAGGAAAGACAGAACGCTAACTCTGGTTTTGGAAGACATGCTGATTTTATTGATTGGCTGTATGCTGAAAGAAATGTAAAATAAACCTTTGCATCGCCCAAATATATAACCAATGTAAAGTTAAAAGAAAAAACAGCAAGATTCCAAAGCCTGCTGCTTTGGTGCCAGAGAGGAGGAAATGAAAATCAGTTTGTGACTAGAAAAGAGCGCTTTGACGACTGGGAATCTCACTTTACATATGCTACCTGATAGGTCTCTTTTGTCAGTGTATATGACACTGTTTTGTCTAATTAGCCCTGACGTTTCTTTTGAGCTTTATTTTTGTTTTGTATATGCATATTGGAGAAGAAAGCTCTGCCAATCCCTGGGAATCATGTTTAATTCAGAATAACTATTAGGCCTTTGATGAATAGAAAGCATATTTAAAACATAGGTACAGAGCAGCAAATAAAATCACGAGGCAAACGAATGGAATACATTTAATGTGCTCAGCATGTCAGGTACAGATCTGTGTCCTCACGTTCAATAACAGTCCAAGAGAAGACATACTGCACTGGGATACTGGCCAGGATGCCGGGAGAGGGGAAGCTCATAGGAATCCCTCTGAGGGAAGTGTGAGAAATCATACGTTCGTGGCCCAAACCATCCTCATATCCATCCTCCATTCAGTCCGTGGTGTCATCCTCCCACACTTCGCTGTAAGCCTGTGCCTGAAGCAGCTCACTGCTTGCTAATTGTCATGATCCCCACTACCGACCTGTCCGAGTGAGAGATACTTTGATCTTTAGTTTCTGAACACAACAAAAGAATTGATAGATGTTATTGAGGCAGAAACGTCTTTTAAATTATGTGTCTGTTTATTCATTCTTTTACTATAGTCCCTTTTGCAACACATTGTTGCCTTATTATAGTTTATACAGTTCTTCTAATGATAATTGATTCTTTTTGGGTTTTCAACATCTATTGGAGGGATGTGGTTACTCATTTTGAATAAGAGTCAAGCTGCTGGAAAACATCTCACTTGAGGTTATATCCATGCTGTGCTTTAACAGAAAAAAAAGAGCCTTTTGTAATTTTTATTTTTTTTTACTTCTAAAAAAGAAAAAGACAGATATTACAAAGGTAATGTACTATGATTGTACTCAGCTAATTAGAGATGGAATAATGCATTGGGCCAACTAAAATCAGTTAACACTGAATGAGTAAATCAGCTACTTCAGATGGTTCAGACACCAGTGTAGCACAACAGGTGATCAATCTGAACGGTGAGTCTGACAAACAAAATATTTGAGTTAGTTGTGGAATAAGGAAGATATAAGGAAAATGGAGGTTTTGCTTGGTTTGTGACCATATTTATTTAGTACGGGGAAGGTGATTAAGCTCTGGTCAGGCCAGAAATGTCTACGCAGCATTGGGCAACAATCTGTGGAAGCACTTGCTTTGTACTGTGGAACATCACAGGGCCGTAGTTGAATGACGAGCTCATGTTGGTTTAATTTCTGCTAATTTAGGGCATGGCACACAGGGAGACCTTGACATTAATAGCAAGCACTAACACTGAAGAAATTGAATCAAGCCATTTCCTGTGAAATACAAGGTGTGTCTAATAATATGAGGTAAATTATAGTATTGACTCCCTTAGCAATTTGGCAATTTCTAAATTGTTAAATTGTAATGAGTTCTTGTGTTACTATGTTTGTAAACACAGCCTGAAGTCATGAAGTCATGATTTCATGATCCTTCAGACTGGACTCGTGAACTGCTCATCACTTACCAGCACAGGCCTGATCCAGATGGAACCTGCTGCAGCATTTATTGTGCCTTTATGTAGATCCCAGAAGGACAGGGGAAACTTCTTCCTGACTTAAGGTTAAAGTAGTGAGGTGTGTGGTACTACAGGTGACGTAAAGTGTACTGGTACACAGTAAACCCAGCAAAATCTTTGACTATTTTGGAAGCAGTGGAATTAGTTCATGAAGTATCAGAACATGACTGTGCAGCTTTGAGGTTTTTGCTGTAGGCTTAGATGTCCTATCAACGGCTTCTGTGAACCCTCGTACTGTAGCCTCCATTTATATTGCAGTTCACAGGACTTGAATTCTTGATACCATCTAAAGCAAGAACTCTTCTTGAATTCAGTGGAAAGTTTTGAGCATTTGTGAGTCCCAGAATGGGGTTATTATAAGGCTGAGAGTGTAAACCAGGGGGTTTACCTGCTGGGCTCTCTGTTGTTGGAGCACAGAACTTAGCCATGGTAGTCTCAAAGTCAAGGCAGGGGGAGGATAGCTACGTGATCTACAGAACAGCAGTCTCTCCCAACTTATTTGTAAGGCTAGAGATGATAATTAATGAAGAGAGCAACACTGAATTTTAATTGGGCTGTAATTATAACACGGCAATTTATATTGTGAGACTTTCAAGACGGTTCAGCCCCTACAGCGTTTTGTTCCTCAGCTAAATCTAGCTCTAAAAGTTAGAGGGAGATAGATAATTGGTTCTGAAATGTACTTATCATAAGTGGGTCGTGTGTGTGTGGTACTATTTATCATAATTTACCTAGGGGAAGCACCTCTGTGTCAGATCTGATAGACTGGAGACCAGGCAAGTTAGGGCATTTGCTAATAAGCAAGCAGAGCAGTACTGACAGTATCAGAAGGCAGAAAACGTACTAGTTGGATTCAGTCCATGCTCTGAGACACACGGGGAATCTGAATATGACCCCTAAAATTGCTAAGAATGAGTGGGATAGATGCAGGGATTTCCATCCCTGAAATGTTACAAACTCCATCTAAAGGAAACTTCAGTCTGCATAAACTTGGATGTGGTTCTGTAGAAAGTGGTCTTCTTAATTAGGCTTTAGATGTCAAGAAATGGTGGATGGAATCTCTTCACCTTATTTGGATCATCGTATGCAGCATGCATGGCAGTGGATTTTTGCTTCTGCAAAAAAATGCCTGAAATTGTGAATGGGAAAACCTCAAAAATGTCCACTGCTGGGCTGGCTCAACAGATGATATGCTTATTTCAAATATCTAACCCTTTGAAGATCTTGGTCTCAACTTCTGTTATGAGATCTCTGATTTTTCTTACTTCCAACTGAGCTAGAAATGTCAGAAGGGCAAATTTTCCTGTGGTGTGGAAGAAAGATATAAAAACTGTGCCTACTGCTTGCTCCTATCATTATTTATAAAATTCCATCTGCAAATGCTGCTTTACCTCAAATAAAGGCAGTGCCTAGAAGAAAAATCAAAAGATGGCCAGCTGGTCACAGTAGGGGTCAACATTAAGGATTCCTGCAGGAGGAAGGTACAAACAATTACCTGTCCTCAAGTAAAATAAAATTCCCAAGAAAAATAACAACAGCAAAGCTGATAATCCAAGTTGAATTTTGAAATGGGTCAGGTCCAGAATGCTGCTTTCAGGTAGCTCGTTACCAGGCCTCCTGTCTCCCACAGGAAATTTCTCTTGTTTGCTGAAGTTTCAACCCTGAGATTACAAATAATGGAGAAAAGTAAATACTTAGATATGTTGAGCAGGGCTTTTAAACCTTAGCTTGTAAAACCATGTTGAGGAGGTGGAATTCCACCACTGCAGATGTTTTGGAGCAGGTTAGAAAAAAACCTATTAGGAATGGATCTCCCTTTGGAAAAAAAAAAAAAAAAAGCTAAACTAGGTAACTTGTGAAGGACATTACCAGCCCTACTTAACTATATTTTGTGGTTAATCAAAACTTTGCCACTTCATAGGCTAAATTTTAGATGTAACCATTATTTTCTGCCAGCAATTGATAATGAAGGGATTTCTGACTGAGTTTTTCTAGAAAGTATTGTGGTCTAATCTGGGGAACTTCTCCAAAGGAGTGGGGAGAGAAAAGTAAATATCTACAGATGCCTCAAGATTAATAAAAAAGTTGTCGTTTAAAATTCTTACCCCATTAGAAATAGAAGAAACCTTCAGGAAAGGCCTCCCTCTCTCTTCACGCACACACACAAACCTCCACCACTAATTGTGCATTAACCATTACTGTTTCACACTGAAATATCCCGTTAGGAATCTTTCCATATATCAAGGGCTGAAGCTTTGAGTACATGGAAAGCAATATAGGTGGCTATTGCAACTGTTATTTTGAACCGTTGCATTTTCTTGTTATTCTCATAGAAGCTAATCATCTCAGTATAATGTGGAAGTCAGAAGCATCTTTTCTATGCAAGAATTGAGAATATCAGAAGTGACTTGACGTTTGGTGGAAGGAAAAAAGAACAGAACACAAATCTCAGAGCTGGAGCTTTTAACTCAAAAAAGTAGAGTTTTTAGGAGAGAAAAACATGTTTCTTTTGCGATGCTTGATTAGGATTTCCTTTATTGTAAGGTTGCAGAGGGGGGTTGATGCATATTGTTTTGTCTGGGAAGGGGTTCTGCCTTTTCTATATCTGCAGCAACAAAATCGAAAATTATCTCAATTTACCAAGGAGAACTTAATGAATTCAAACCGCATGAACATGCCATTTCCAACAAAGACTTCTGTTTGTTTGTTTTGTTCGTGGTGTCATGAAGCTGTCTCTATTCTGGAAACTATGAAGGCTGTACAATTTGGCTGCTGATAGAAGAATTTTCTTTCATTATGTCTCTTTTCTCTCATGTAGAAGCATTTAAGTTATTGAAATTAGTAAGAATGCTTTAGTTTATTTCTTCAGATGTACCAGTTAGCAACAACTCAATTTGCAACTGCCAGTCATGTTTAACCAAGCAAGTGAGCAAGCAAGCCAAGAAAACAAGATTGTGGTTGCATGTGCTGACGGGTTAAGATATACAGCTAGAAGAAGCTGCTCACGATCAGAAAAGAGATTTGCTTTGCCAGACCATGCTACGTGACCGGTTCCTGTTTGTGTTCTTGTTGCGATTGGTATTCTTACCACTTCTATAGGAATTAATCGGGCATTGACACTCTGATACCTAGATGTTTTTTCCATCCAAAGAAAAAGCCTAATTAGACTGCAGGTAGCAGCAGCATGTATTCCACAGAGCTCCACAGCAGGTGACACGGTGTCTCAAACAGCTCTGAGGCTCTGGATGAAAATTAGGAAAAAATTGAGCTTACACTAGCTTTTATTATGACAATAAGCACATAACAGCTACACGGTGTACGGCCAAGTTTACCACATTCTCTCTTACTATGACTTTCAGTAGTGATATGCAAGAATTGAACTAGGTTGGATACTCTGAACTCGGGTCGTCCTGGGAAAAGCATCAGCTCACTGAAACACAGATTAAAGTGCTCTTAGGACAGGCCACGTGGCTAAATGGAGCTAGATTCGGGGATGCACTGTGAGCCAATAGCCCCTGGAGTCTGTACCTGGGGAGATTAAAGCCTTGATAAGCATGATAAAACAAGATAATAGGATTGTCAGAGGATATTGTTAATTAATCTGAAAATACTGCTTGCAGGTGGTGTAAAATCAAGTCTTTAAAAATATTTGACGAGTGGGTTGAGTTAGACTGATGAGGGTAAATAGCTTTTATACAGAGGGAAAGCTAGGACAGGAAAGGCAAGTATGATTTGGAGTTGGATAGTAGATGTCTGAAGTCCTACCACTGCTAACATGGCCTCAAACTTTAATCTCTCCTTATCTCCCTGCCTTTAATCATCTCTATCATAAAAATGCCAAAATGTTATACTATTAAAGTCTGCAACGGTTATAAACATGGGAATAGTGCTACTTGTAAGCAATAATCATTTTGGTTATTACAGAATAATACTGAACGCCTTTCAAAATGCATATACACCTAAATATAGTATGCATATGCATATATGATACAGTTACTAATCAGGTTAAGTTGTTCAGGTTTGTGGTTTTAGGATGTTTCTTAATGTTGCTTCTTTCTCTACAACAATTTGTTGGAAAATTATCGACACCTTTGGCTAGTTTAATGAGCATAGCACATATGGAGAATCTAATATGCTACACTTTTCTGCAGGAAAAGAAAGCCAGCAGTAAAACCCAATACCATGGCAACTTTCTAGCAACAGAATATCAGCAAACTTTTTCCAGGATTTTTCTGGAGCTCTGAAATGGTTAGTTAAGAAAAAAATCTCCTCATGACAGTGAGAATTTTTCTGCTTATTTCCTGCAGATATAATTTCTTGCTCAAATACTGGTCTTGTCTGAAAGGATTTTTTTTGACAACGTGGCTGTGAGAAATTTATATTCTGCCTATTCTTACTAAAACAATGTCATGGTATACTGGATTTGTTTTAGTTTTCCAACTTAAATAAAGTGAGGTTAGTCTCTGGAATTTTAGTGACAATATTTTACATATTTTTCTTGTTACTATTACATTCCCGAAAAAACATTGTACTGTCAACTTTATTGAGGGTTTTGGCGTCTTTAATAAAATTTCTTAGAAATGCAGGTAAGGAAGACTAAGCCATAGGAAGTTGTTTTATAAGAGATTATATGCTCATATACTGAAGCTACTCTATAGCTCAGAAGATTATAATGACTCTGTTGGTTTAGAAATGAAAAAAGTTTCCTATTTTTTGAGTTGTTCAGATTGCTACCATGGGGTTTTTAGGGTGTTGGGGTTGTTTTGGTTTGTTTTTAATTTCTTTTGGGTTTGTAATGAAGTGCAAGATTAATTTGCAATAATTACTTTACAGTAGTAGTAAGTGCTGATACTGGTTTGCCATAGATGGGAAGAGATGATGTGTGTTGCCAGAACTAGAAACCCTAAAATGTGAATGACATGCGAGTTTGGAAGTCCTTGAGAACAGAAATAATCATGTAAAACTGAAGATATAAAAAAGAAGATACAAAGACATGCATGGGGTAAAAAAATTTTAAAGGTTTCCTCAAGGCAATGTTTTTGTCAGAAGACTTTCTTGCTGTGCCAGGTCGTGCTATTAGTAAAGAAGAACTTATGTCAAAACCATGATGGAAAAGTGCTTTGATTTTACTAACAAAAGAGGCTTTGTCTCATTCTTTTGCTTAAGTAGGTCTGTAATAACGTAATAATTTGAGGGGCAGGTCAGAATCAAGGTTAGTGAAAGGATGAAGTATCATCTGAATCGCTTCTCATCTCTCAGTCCAAGCTCGCAATTGGTAAGGCTGTTACATATTTCCCAGATCTGACTATGGGGCTGTGTATTACTGGACTGTAGGGAACTGATGTCTCTTGGATGAAGGAGAAGGGACTTTACTACATTATACTACTGTTTATTGGGCTGGCCTATACAGACTGCAAATTAATTAAGTGAGGGTATAACCAGTTTGGCACTGAGTGCTATGTGTCCTCACAGGAACACAGTCAATTCCAAGCAGATTGTTTCTGACCGTAGAAGTTGTGTTTCTAGATACAGCACAGAAATCAGCACATTTGCTTAGGAAATTGTTTTATTTTTGAGTAGTAGTCACATTGAGCTTGCTATAAAATACTGCTGTGAGTTAATATTCTTGGAATTTAGTTTAAGATGCTGGTCTTGGTAGAAACTGTTGCTATGCAAATAATATCCTCCAGATGTGAAGTGTGTTATGGAAATAATAAAGAATGCATCTCTATGAGTGAATAATAAAGAATAATAAAGAATGCATCTCTATGAGTGTAGCTAGAACACACAAAATAATCTATGCTATGTCTTTTTATAATAAGAACCGTAAAACAGAAATAAAAATTGTGAAAAAAAGTGTACATCATGGAGCTCTCTCAAAGCTTTGAACGTGCCCTAATTTTGAACAGAGGTGTTTCATGATACTGTTTCTATAATAAGTTCCGTGTACAACAATGTAAATTATTCAGGGATGGATTCACCTATAGAATACAGGCACTTATACTAGGTGGCACAAGGAGAGGTGAGGAAAGAGAGACTTCTGCGCTCAAGTGCTGCAGTTGTGTCAGTGGCTTGGTATTTGCCCACAGTGAGTGAGAGAGGTGTGAAAACACTAAGCCTAGGAAATATGAATGAGATTTTCTCTCTTTCAAGATCAATTTTATGTAATTTGGAAACTGAAAAATGAAACTCTACTTATTTGTGTATACTGAAAGAGCAATACATTCTTCAGGGACAGATTTTGTCTTGAAATAAAGAGAAGCAAGGACCCTGAAAATATATACAGAATAGCAATCAATTTGGAAATCTTCAGGGCTCCTATTACAACGTCCGAAAAATTTGATGTCTTTTTGCAGCAATTACTTTACTTCAGGAATACAAACAAAAGCCTTATACTGTAACAGGGCTTGAGCCCCCATCGTGACTCAGGGACTTATGGTGCTATGTGCCCTGTATGACACAATGAAGCCTTGTGTCAAGTCAGGATGCAGTTGTTAGGCAACAGGGACATGCACGGTAGAGCCTGTCGGGATACAGCAGAAGTGAAATGAAGAGAGTTTAGTGAAAAATGCAGAGTCACAGCTCATAACTTGCTGGAATAGCAACCGCATCGTCGCAACTCACAGGACTGACCCAGCAAAGAACGAGGATCCTTACCACCTTGCAGCCTCAGCTTTGTCGGTGGTGACTGAGAAATCCTTTTAAGAAGACTAATTAGATGAAGATGTCAAAAGAAATCTCCCCCCCTCAACCTGCTTAGCAGCAGCATTTTAGTTATTTTAGAAAGTTTTACCAGGTCCTTCAATGGATCTTTAAATTGGACCTGCAGTTTATCATAAGAGCTCACGATGCACTTTAGACAAAATGCTGGATCCTGACCAAAGATGCTCATAAGCCATGACCTGGAACATACTCTTGTCTTCTACCTTAAGAAGATTTTGTTCCTCTTCACATCATAATTGTAAACTTTTCCATTTGTTTCAGCCTGCTTTTTTCTTTTTTTCTTTTTTTTTTTTCTTTAGAGCAAAATGGAAAGTTCAGCAGTTGTAAGTCAGTAAACACATTTTTTATGCAAGGCTTTTATATCTACCCTAGAAAGCTCTCATTTGTTTCTTTCTTCTCTGGGCATGAAAGATTGTTTATTAAATATAATAATAATAATAAAGTAGAGATAAGCTTTCTTAGCTGGCATTACTTCAGATTCCGACGTGTTTTTCCCCAGCCTCACTTCATTATAGCTCTATTTGGTAGTGCATAACCAGCATGTGTCACGCTGAATGAAGGCTGGCTTCAGAATAACATGTCAGTAAGATGATTGCTCTTGGAACACACAGTGCCCTTACTCTATAATTAAATGCAAAACCTGCGTGGAAAAAAATGATGTTAAAAGTCTTAGCTTATGCTCACCAGAGACTAGTAGTGCAGAGACAAATGCCGTCATACTAACCTTAATTGCTGCTTCTGTGTCTGGTCGCGGGAGTTTTGGCACGGCGATACTCCTGCTGGGGATTATTAAGCCATGGACTGGAGTGGATGGGGGGTGAGATGGTGCAGTCAGGGCTCAGCCTGCCGGGGGAGCTGTGCCGGTGGCAGCAGCCCTGGCTCTTTGGAGGGCAGGGGCGAGGAGGAAGGGACAACTGCACCACTTGTGGAGGGGCAAATCTGACCCCTGAGGCTCCTTATTGCCCCCGCTTTGTCTCCCTGGCTCGCTCTGCTCTGCCTTCCCGGAGCAGGAACGCTCAGCCTTCATCCAGCCTTCTCTCCTTGGAACAGCCACGCTCACATCTGCCTGCCCGGCCAAAGGAGGGGGGACCCCCCCCCGGCATACGCATGGGTATGGCACCAGGCTGGGGCATGCTGACAGGCTTGAGTGCTTTGAAAGGCATGGAAATTTAACCTGACCTTTGTTTTTTCATCCAACTTTTAGGCTGGTCAAAATTTGAAAATTCAAAAATAAGAAAAAGGTAATAAAAATGTAATCTTCCATTCTGTGTTTGGCAGTTTTGATGTTCTTTCTGTTTGAACATCTTCCTCTTCAACTGCATTTTTAATGGACAAAGCTTCAGGGGAGAAAAATCTAATAATTTCATTATCTTTAAAGATACCAAAGCTTCAGATTCTTAGAACAGCAGTTTCAGAGAAATACATTGGGACAATGTTGTTCCAAGATAGGAAGGAAAAAGGAGGGGGCCATGCTAGGATTGTTGGCTGTCAGTGCTGTCCATCTTGTATGTATTTTATAATTTTTTTTTAGTATGCTGAAAGATGCTCTAACGGAATCAGTCCAGTTTCAAGCTGAATGCAGAGTATATTGTAATATTGTCATGGAATTTTTTAGGAAATGTGTTTTAGGAAAGCTTAGAATTTCCTGAGTTTCTTTAGATTTACTTGAAGAAATCTGAAAAGAGGTAAATAATTTTAAACAGTGGTTTCTAACCTGACTTTTCCAATCAGTGCGTCATGAACATTTAGATAAGTGAACTGGATTTCTACAAGGGGAACAGAAGGAAATTATTTTTTAGAAGTTAAAAATGTTTTTCTCTTTTTAAGTTTCCCTTGTCTGTCCCCCAATCTTCTTACTAGAAATGAACAAATTTTTTGTTCTTCCAGGAGCAGGTTGTAGACTTTGAGGCCATTTTTTCCCTGTAATGATCCATTTTTCTCTTGTAAAGTTACCTTCATCCCTACCAGCCCTTCCATTTACTCAGTTCTCATAAGTCGTAGCCACATCATACTTCAAATCAGTCCAGCATTTCAGGACAGTAAGGTGCAAGTTCCTTAGACAGCCAACAGTATCTGTTTGTCTGATATACTGTGTGTCCTCTCTTGAACTGGCTCCACGATTTCCAGAGCCATATATTTTTCTGTCTCCTGAGACAAGACATTCACTTTTGATCTTGTCCCTGTCTTCTTTCTTCACACACAACTTTCAGTTTTCAGAAAGACCATCTCAGTCGTCTGACATTTGGAGGAGGCCGCTTGATTTCCTTCTTGACTTAGCTTTAGAGTTACACAGTAATAAATCAAACAGCAAAAATAGTCACCTCAGTCACCACCTCAGTCAAGACCAAGACCTTCTGAGATGTTCAGTGAGAGCTTTTTTCTCACCCTATGTTTTAAAATCTTTAATTTCTGCTTTTTGACTATTTTAAGTTGAGGAAGTCTAGTTTTGTACCAGGTTCAGCTCATAAAAGAATGATGTATGCTGCTGAAGCATGCAGTCGGTAGGAAGTGAGTGGCTTTTATCAACTGATTTTTTTGGCTGATGAAAATAACAATGAAAAAGAAGTGTGAATTTTGGCTGCACTTCACTGTGATCAGTGTTCATTTCGGTTTTGACATTAAAATATTCTAAATGCCCAAGAAAATGTTCTAGTAGACACCAAGCAAATGTTCTGAAAATTTCTGTGACTTTGCCAACTCCTTTTACTGCATTGCCTCAGATCTCTGCAGAAATCTGAAGTAAAGTTGTGTGAATGGATGAGCTCTGGCAGTCTTCTGGGGCAGGTTAGGTAAACCTTAAGGGTCAGATTTTAGCTGGTCCTGAAACTGTTTTTCACCAGTAGGAAATACTGCAATTGATGGTCTTTTAAAACTCTAGCAAAGATATTTTTTTTACTACCGCTCCAGGCTATCAGTCAAGGGTCTTCATTGTCCTCCCTGTGGGAGGTTAGCTGCATAGAGGAGGTCACCATGATGTAGGGTAACTGTCCAGGTTATATATTGTTACCCTGTCTTGCTCTGTAATGGTTTTATACCATTTCTATTGAATCCTGACATACTGCAAAGCCCAACTGGTGTAGACTGTATTCTGAAATGTTTTCAACCAGGTTTAGCAGTAAGAGCTCTTAAACGATCTTATGGA
Organism: Charadrius vociferus; assembly: GCF_000708025.1. Lineage (NCBI taxonomy): Eukaryota > Metazoa > Chordata > Aves > Charadriiformes > Charadriidae > Charadrius > Charadrius vociferus. Next base: position 685,523 of record NW_009650250.1, read on the forward strand.
AACCAAGGTGCCATAGAATAAAAAGGAGGGTACTTTATGGATTAAAAAAATGTCTAAAAGCTGGGAAAAAAGTATATGAATAAATGGTTGGCAAGGGGAGTCTCATGGTCATGTGGGGAGTCTTGGAGATGTGTGCTGATATCTGTACTGCTCAATGCACTTATAAATGAGATGTAAAAGGAGTCACTTGTAAAATGGCAAAATGCGTTGATGCTGGTAAGTAGCAGAGGGTGAAAAGATGAGGCCCTTAAAGGAGTGGTTGTTAAATTATCAAATAAAATTCAGTGTAAATAATTGTGAAGTGTTGCATCGGGGGGAAAAAAAAAGTCTTATCTTTGCATATAAAAAAAAGGGTTGGGAATCATAAGGATTCAAATAGGAAGCATATTAGAGAAGATGATTATGCCCCTGAATATTACCTAGATAAGTTTGTGTTGTGAATACTGCCTGTGTGTATGCAGTTCTGGTCGCTGTTTCAAAAAAGATAGAGTGATAGTGGAAAAGATACGGATTTTCTCCATACAACTTTCTTATGTCTATCAGTCTATGAGGAAACTTATTCGGATTAGTTAACAATAGTTCAAACTGAGAACCATCTTTAACTATTCTACATGCCCCAGAATATTTTTTTCCATCCCTCTTATAGTCAGGAACAGGTTTGTAAGCTTGGCCTCTCTGTGGGCAATCACTATTGCCAGACTTCATCTGGATCTTTGAAAGTACACATTGCTATACACATGGCATTTTGGCTCAGAGGTCAGAATGTGGCTGGGGTTGTGGAAGAAAAAGAGGGAAAGTACTCGTGTTTTACACCTTGCTCCTTTCATCACCTGCACATCTCTAACAAGTTTGTGTGACAGCCACATCCATACATCAGAGGGGCAAGTCCTTCATTGATTTCCAGCAGCATAATATTTACGTAACTCTGAGGTTAAGAAATCACTAGGAAACTCTGTGGGGACTGGAGGAAACTTACAGACAGCAATATTTAACAGAGATGGGATCTACACCACCTCTTCTGTTTCCTTCATAGGTTTTTTCCATTCAGCAATATTTTTTTTTGGAATGTGAAAATAATGATGCCAAAGGCTTTAGATGGCAGACGTAGTTCTCGGATAAATTATACATTTGTACCTGGGGAGCAGAGATTAGAACTGTACTGTATTTATTACAGAATTGCAAACCTTTTCCATGTGGGCGAAAAGGGGTTTCCTTTCCCTAATATCAAGAATACAGTTCATTTCTATTTCACAGTGAGTATTATCCTTATCGCTGTAATGTCATACCATCTCCTGTTAGATTGCTAGCCACTGGAAAGATTTTCCAAGACTGCATCACCTGAATTTTTCACCCTTGATCTCTATTTAGTCTTTGTAACAAAGGAGCTGGATATTCAGCAACTCTCTTGAAAGTCAGCTGGATGCTGCTGGTTGGATCAGTCCTCTTAGGAATTACTTTGTCAGCTTAAAGATAGATTCAGGATTTGATAGACCTCATGAAGGCTTCTTTGGTTAAACTTTGCCTCATTCTATCCAGCCAGCAGCCAGTAGAGAGCAATATTGCCCACACATGAGAAATCAGTTCACTACACTGTATTATTCTAAGGGGAATTAGCCGCTATAATTATTGCTTTCCTTCTCCAGTACTGCTGTAATAACTAAACTATACATAAAGGAGTTTAGGCTTTGCTAATTTTTTCATTCTTCTCAATACTTACTTCTTATCTTGTGTATAGTCAATGGCTTGTCAAACCTGAAGCTAATTTATTTGGTATTATATATTTAAAATGTTTTATTCTTTAAGAACCCACTAATGGGATGTAGCACATAAAAATTAGATTAAAGAGCTACGGAAAAAATCTTTTAATCATCTAATTGAACAAAGCTTTCTGCTTCTGTGGTGAGTTTATATAGGTTCTCTACTTTGTATATGCTAATATTATTTTCAGAATTCAATTTGGACTAGATTACCACACCAGGGTCACAAAACAGAAATGTGTGCACATATGTGTATAAGCACTTCAGGATCTCCTTCAACTAGTTTTTTGCCATCTCATCCTTCAAATTTAGTCCAAATTTTTCCTGATATAATATTTATGTGATATATAAAAATGTACAAGATAACTCCATTTCTGAAGTCAAATAGCTTATTACCTTAATTCCTGTCTGTAATCACAGTTTTTAATCTAGAGTCTTCCAAGTAAGAACAGAATTTATCCAATATGTCCAGAAGTCTCTGAGCATGGTAAAAGAAAAGAACACTAGACACACACTAAATATATCTAGATAGTTTTTATAATAAACCCTCTGTTCGAGTGACTGTCAGTAACTGTTGCCTCATATCAACCCACACAGCGGTTTAAATACGTCTCTACCAAATTTCAGATTCACCAAGGAAAGTCCTGTGTTTGCCCTCCAGGGCAAGGCAAGGCAGCAAGGAAAGGTGCTTCAAGCACAGGGCAAGAGCCGTGTACTCCATTAGAAGAATAAATAAAACCTCAGTCCTGCACTGAGTCCCGGACACAGGGTCCCTCTGTATACCATGTACAGGAACAGCAGTTTAAAAATGCTAAAACTGTAACTCTGCCGGGGTCTCACAGCCCCATCGGGCAAGGTCTGAAATGTGCCTTCAGGCAGGGTGGGGCTGCAGTCTTCTGCCTAGCACTCAGCCTGTGAGCGCATCATGTTTGTGCCTCATGGTACAATGCAGACTTTGCTGTGGAAGAGAGAAAATGTGTCGTCAGAAATAATCAGTAAATCTCTTCATCATTTCATCATGAACCTTTGATTCCATTTCCCAAAGAATTTTAGAGGTTTTTAGTAAATTTGGAAGACAGTATTAAGGAGAGGGTTGGAGGGGGAAGGACTTACAGAGTTTATGAGCCTCCTTAGTACACAAAGTGGAAAGAAAGTCACATGGAAAGTGAAATAAGTCTATTCAGAATTGGGATACACTTTACTGGATAACATGCAATAACCTTTTCTACATGCCCTGGAAATGAAAAATGCATTCCTAATACTAATACCCAATAGAAATGAGGACCTTTGGGAGCAAAATTCTTTGCTCCTCTATATGGAAAGACAATCCTCTTCATTCCAATACATTTTTTCTTATAAACTCTTACGAACTTCATCTATCTGTGTGTGAGTAAGAGAATCTAGGTGCTTATCAATAATATCAGATGAACCTTGAGAAACCTTCATGCATTAGTTTAAAAAATAATACTTCTTGTTTTATCATTTCCCCAGTTATTTTACAGCAGTGTCAGCAGAAAGGAGCTTCTACTTCAGCCTCTTCGGTGTCATGTCTGTCATTTTAGTGTAAACTCACATTTCTCTGCAGTGATTTAACCTCCCTCTTCCATGATGCCGTGGGGTCAGCCTGCTGTTGACAGGAGCTGAAGTAGAGATGCACACAGAAAGGCTTGTCCCTGGGCACCATCTCTGCCAAATCGCTCCCGTTCGTACCCCCTGCTTACCTCTGCCAGGTGAGCCCTGCTGGGCACCACACACCACGGACATGTGGGAGCAGAGCAGGAGGAGATGTCAGTCTGTAAAGAATGGAAATGCAAAGACCATAGACCAGTACCTGTCTTCTTTCATACACCTATTCTGGAACAGAAATGATTCTGAACCAAAAATGCCAACATCACTCCTTCTTTGGGTCCAGACTGTGCAAATGGCCTCTGTCTTCATGATGAGTATTTCAGGTCTAGCTTTAGGACGTGAGCATCTGCTCCTGGGAGCTGAAAGCCTGTCCCTTGCCTGACAAGAATACACTTAATGAAATTAAAGAGCAATAAAATCAGCTACATTACTCAAGATTATTACTTTCTGCCACATTGTGTATTCATACTATAATTTACCACCACAGGAGATCATAGGAACAAACTCCGGGTTTTACAAAGGCCTTTGAGATGTTATGGCTATAATCAGAGTCAGCTACACCAACCACCATAATGAGGGCAATCAAATCTCACACTTCAGCATGCAGCCTGATGCCTGTAGAGTCCCCACTGAGATGACTCCCCTCCTTTTCCCAACCCATCCAGTAGACAGCGCACAACTGGTCCTGTGAGTTACATGGATTTAGGATTTTATTAAAGCGTCAAAGGCTAGGTGCACCTGGAGGTAAGGGAGATTAATGGGCTAAATGTCCATCAGATCGACAGCAAAATTTCCTTTGCTTTGGGAATTCCTGACAAATTATTGAAAAGCTAATGATTTAACTGATCATCTGCCAGAAACAACAGAGTAGTGGCCTTTGAAGCAGAGAGAGATACAACAAAAGGGAAAAAAAAAAAAAAGAACGTGGGAAAGGGCAAATATATGTCTGTTAACAGAAATAGACTTTGCCACGTTTTTGCTGTTCCCATGGAAATCTTTCACTGACTTCCATGGCATGAAGATTTTTGCCTCCAGATTTCAGGTGACCCCTTCCAGCTTCCATATATTGAAACTTACATTGCAGAAGAACACTGTCATTTGCATCTGGATACACAGGATAAAGCTCACCTGTCCAAGGACATTTGGCTTGCTGGGAGTGAAGGAAGATGTTTCTTCTTTATAGAAACAGTCCAGCTCTCCCGAAGACGTACACAGGTCATAGATGTGCATGAGCAGCTGCAAAGAACAGGGTATTCCTGTTTGAATCCTCAGAACTGGGCAACACAGCTGAGCTCTAATGACTTCCCCTGCTGTCCCTATGCCTCTTTGCCACCCCTGATGGGTAGCACACTTGATCGCTGGCCTCTGCTCATTCAGCGTTCCTTGTGGTCAACAACCTGTATCGTATCCCTGTATAAAGGCAGCTCAGTCTTTTGCTCCACTTGCTCTATTATTCAGGCTTTTCTTTTTTAGACACTGCTCTTTATTAAATTTTAATCTTCCAAGACATGATTGATACAATGACTGGAGAAAATAAAAGAAGACTGCAGAGCTTCCTTCTTAGGTCAAAAGTCTGTGACAGGATAACTTGGTAATGTGAAGCAGAAGAGCTAACAAATCTCCCTCTCTCATTTCTCTTTCTCTCTGATGACCTATGAAATCTTTTCAAAATCTCATTAGCTAAGCCCAGATGCTTACTGTCTTCATCAGCCTACCTAAGTAAAGCCCAGAGAGCTGGAAAGCACCCCAGGAGGACGTGTTGGACACTGGAATTTGAGAAATAGGGTCAGCTGGAAAAAGACTCACTGCCATCTGTCTAACGTTCATGATAGCAGGCTTTCCCGGGAGGGTGTGGGTGCTGTGAGGTGTCCATGCAGTGGCTAGAGGAAAAGGGAAGCCTGAGGTCTCTCCTGTGTTTTATTCCGAAAGTCCATTCCTTTTTGTAACAAGGGATCCTGGCTTCTACCTCTTTCTCAACATTTTCTTCTATCAAAAAGAAAGAAAGATAACAGACAAGTATTCTTAATGTTTAGCAAGACAAACATGCGAATAGGAAAAGAAATAAAGGGGTATCTAGCCAAGTCCTCTCCCACTGCAGAATTCTGGCTTTTCCCTCCTTTTTAAAATGGCTCCACTGTATTGTTGGGAAGAGACATGATGAACCAGTGAAAATAACATAAGATGACTTTCTAATAATTCCAATTTATGAATAGACCGAAGAGTAAGTTAGGACAATTTTTTCAGGGAAAATGAATCTTGAAAAAACTATGAGAACAGTGTAACTTTCAAAACTTTGTGAGAATTTCTTCCAATGACATACCTTTTGTTTGTCCTGGTTTCCATCCAGGCCATTATGTAATAATAATAACAACCTTTAATGTTTGGTGTTTAGCTATGTCCCTAAGTCATTTGAAAATAAGCCTCCTAAAGAAGTCCTACAGCCAGCCCTGATTGAGATACATATGGAGACGCGTTTAAGTCAGGAAAGGTCAGGTCCTGTGTGGTTTGAATATTCCCAATTCACATTTCTTTCAGAGGCACTGAAGGGTTCTCAGAATGAAACAAAAGCCAACAGCACTTTCAGGAACCTTTTGTCCATTTAAAATTATCACTTGCCATTAGCACTGCCTCGGTTTGCAGCCTTGAGACTATACTCACAACTCCAAAGTTTTGAAATGTGTCTGTTTTCAAGCAGGTGTTTGCATTCAGTCTGAATTTATTGTGGGTTCCACATAAAGATACCCTTGGGGCTGAGAGTTTGATGCTCACAATGAATTCATTGAAAAGGAGATGAATGTTCACATCACAGTATAGTCATTAGCAGTGTTTTTCTGACCTGCTTGGGATGCCTCCCATGTGGTGGATGTCTCTCCAGCAAGCTTTCCCACCCCCTCTGTGCTGCTCAGGCAGATTGTGATAGCTGTGAGCATTCATAAGTGCACAGCATTGGCTCACTATGCCCAATTTAAAATAAATTGCTGTGCAAAAAGCAAGTCAGTCAGGCTCTGACCAGAATTCAGGACCTACTTTGATGAGATTGCAAAGCACGCAGCAGAAATACACTGTTGTTTCCCTCATGTTCTTGACTTCTTTTTCCCTTGTATGTTTTTTGAATTGTGTTTAACAGTAGAACTGCTGCACGCTACAGCTTCTCCTTGCCTCTGAGGAAAGCTCCAGGGGCTTCATCTAGACAAAAGCAAAAGATTTGTACTGTGAAGGTCTAGGGAGAGATTTAGAGGACTGAAGTTGTCACCAAGCACCTGCAGAGGTGAGAGAAGCAAAGCTTGAGAGGCAGAGAACATCCCCAGCACACAAAGAATGAGAGAAAAAGAGAGATACTGTCCCCAGCGGGGATGGTATGGGGATATGCTGGGACAGGAAAGGAGGCAGTCCTGAAAAAATTTCTCCGTTTAGCTCATGGTATCAGAAATAGCTGTTTTGAGTTCTAATTTCAGATTTAAAGTAGTTAAACTAATCAAATGTGACCAACTGGTTGAATAAATAGAACCGGGCTGCTGTCATCTACTGAAATAAAAAACTTTACCAATTTATTCTGGTGATCACCTGCATATCGGTGTGAATCATAGTCACTCACAATTAAAATCATAAGCCCAGTACTTAATCTCCATTAACTGCCATTTATTTTCCTCACTCCCCTCAGGCTTGCCAGTCCTCTGAGGCAAATCTTCTGTGCGTCTGTGACTCTCGTACAGCAAACAGACCGGCAGGGTTCTGTCAATGGCACAGGCCAGCTCTGTCCATATGCCCTCGCTTGCTCTCAGCGTGGGGCAGTAGTTTCTTGACCTTGTGCATCGTTATCCCCAGGCTGCCACAATGTCAGCTCAGAGCCTTAATACATAGAGAAGAGAAAGAAAAATAGATACTGCTGTTGTTTGAAAGTTCAGTCGACCCACACGATTTTAATTTTTTAGCTCTATGGTGTCAGAAGTCGCTTTGACTTCAAAAAAATCTATGGGCTAGTATGCGCTTCTGATGTACTTCATGTACAGTCCATATGTATAGTATAGATACATTATAAAAGGACAAAATAGTTCAACACAGTGAATGACGAAACTTTGTATAAAATTAATATAAAAAAACCCCAGGGTATTAAGAAGCATGGAAATGATCAGCTATGCAATTTTGCATTGATTCAATTCCATTTACAGCTCATAAATTCACTTAACATTTCTGCACACTTTTGACTTTGCGCTTTCCCCCAGCACTTACATTCTGATTCAGAGGAGATGCTCACAGACTCGTACCGCAGCCTGTATTTACAATAACAGCGATGTGAATATGTAAATGTTGCCGCCTTCTTTTTAAGCCTATGTGGTCACCGAAGTAGAGAGCTCTGCAGTTACTGTGCGATAGCTCAGACAGAGAGCGTCCCGGGGAACAGAATCAAGAGCTCAGTGAGGACAGCACAGTCATCCTTGTGTAAATGTTAACAGAGGGTAGCTCGCTGCAGCCGATGCGCTCCTTTCCTGGGAGCGTGCAGTAGCTCCTGCTGACATTTGCATCCTCCATATGGCAGAGTGCAGCACGGCCATCCAAAGCAGATCTCTTCACCTTAAAAACAATACAGCTGCCCTTGGGTTGATTCATGGGTTGTATTTCTGGCATCCTGTGGTGCTAGGTGCCTCTGTTTACACTATACAAGCCCCTCTCTATTTTGGGGGAATGTTATTGTCACTGTTAATATTCTGGAAACGTGTAAGTTACATACATGAAACCAACACAAAGCCAAACAAAACAAAGGGTAATTGGGTAAAACAGGTGGCTCTTTGTGGTCGTTGTGGAGCACAGGCATGAACGTGAGTTTTCAGTGTGTGTACATATGCGTGGTCTCTTTAGCAGATGCAGAGTCAGGTCCTGCCTCTTCAGACTAATAGCTCATCTCATTTCTTGTAGGAAGTCATAACCTTGTCTTCCATTTAACAGTGGGGTCCGCAATGGAAATTGCTATAGTGATAGGAAAAATGCAATGCTTTTGGTGTTTTCTTTAGGAGGAAAGTATAATTATGTGAATGCGCTCATTCATACAGAATTCTGCGTGTAAGGAAAGTAACAAAAACAAGATACATTTTCCTAAAATTTTGGGATGCAGCATATTACAGATTTAATACCCGCAGAATAATCCATAGAATAATCTGTGAAAAATCTTCCTGCTTATTTCAAATATATTTTTCTGTTATCATAAAAGCAAAATATGTTGTATACCACAACGTGAATATTATGTATTAGTTTATTTTTAATTAGTTAGAAAGATTTGCTTTAGAAAAAGTAATTTTGGTAAAATAAAAATATGCGATGGTTTTACATTGCAAATATATTTTCCTATTTTATTGTGCCTGTAAATTCACCTCAGCAGCAGCTAAAGCAAACAACAGCGAAAAGTTACATATTTATAGTTGCCAGAGCAATTAGTTAGGAATAAGGAAGTTTTAAGCTCCTTATGTGCATGTAGTGAAGGCCATGACATTTCAAGGTAATTTTGAGGGCAAGCTCTTTTATAAAGATTTTTAAATGCGTTGGTAGCCTTAGCCAGCTCAGGGGTGGACTAGCTGTTGCACCTCAAACAAGCCCTTTCCTTGGAGTCGTCTTCCTCCCACAGTTAGCATCCTTGCTGCACCTTCTTCTTACTTCACTTTTACAAAGAACAGATGTGGAGATAAAACCAATCTTTCACCTTCAGAGCCGTTTCTTACAGGTCAAAGCTAAAGGATTTTAATGAAATATTATAATGAAAAGCATACCGCTAGCTATGTAAATTCTTAGGTGTGGATAAACAGAGGTTATCACTTGTTACTGCTGTGAATCTGTCATCTTTTGAAAGCATAATTCTCTTTTAAAAGAAAAAGTATAAGAATTACAGTTAATTCTGTCCTGTACATTGCACTGGGTGTGATATATGAGTCTTATTAGTACATAGAGATTTATGAGAGAGAGCATACAGACCTTGAGAAGAAAAATCTCTTAAATGATCACATTTTACCTCCCTAACCTTTGTTCTTATGCAAGGTCAAACTGCATATTTAAAATGTGTACCTGTCACATACTTTCTTTAAAGATTAAGACTGCTGAAGGTTGGGCTATGCTGAATTTGCCACCCTGAACACCGAAAGCAGCACGAGGGTTTTGTCAGGTCATGATAGCAATTTGCCTGAGAGACAAGAAATGATTGCTTTTTATGGTACTCGGGTCCCCATCCCCGTTAATGCAAACAGAAATTGTATCCATCAGATGCTATTTAAAAGTAAGCAAACCTTTTTTAGCCATTTGGTCTTCTTCCCTCGATGAAACCAATTAGCTATGCATAGAAGTAGCAAAGAAATAGCCAAATAATTATGTTATCTGTACTAGTGGAAGAAGAAATTAAATGTGAAGCAGCTATAGAAAAGGAGTCAGTGGAGACAAAAGGGAAATGGAGAAGGCAAGAGAAATGGAAGGGAACTTAATTTCTTAGTTTCATCTCACAGTAATTTGTGTGTTGTGGTAGCCCATTTTGGTATAAAATTTTGCAGTACATTGAAAATGATCAGCTATGGGTGCGGGAACATTCACTAAATCTTATTTCTCTTTAACAAAAAGAAGCAGCACTTTCTGAATCAGCAG
>NW_009650250.1:695544-703297 GCF_000708025.1 Charadrius vociferus
AGCAGGAAGGTTGTCAGGGAAGCGTGTCAAAAGGCAGGGTTTACCTGAAACCTAACTGTGAACAAATTTAGACAACTTCAGGCTTAATGAACACGATTGCTTTTAAAATTTACCCTTTCATAAGATTTTTTCATAAAAAATGCCCAAGCATCCCCTGCCACCCTGGCAGCAAAATGAAGCTTTTCCAGCCTGTGGGAGAAGTGCCAGCAGTGCCGCCAGCTCCTGGGGACCAGTCTAGTGCAGGTCTCGCTCCCAGCAGGTGATGGTTTGGTGAGAAACTATTTCCTAAGCACAGGGGAACACTGTGGTTTAGTAGAGATGACTCCATGATAATTTCTGGGAAATGGCAACTCATTTAAAAGGGGATTATGGTAGAGTCTAGTACAAACGGAGGAAGTTTTTTCTTATAAGACTGTCACTGTTTCTCTTTAATGATCTGCATTTCAGATATCAATTCATAATAAGGTTAGAATGAGATTGAAGCAAGTTCAAGTTTAATCTGATTTTGACACACTGTAATTAGGCACTCCCCAAGAAGCAGATGGTTTTGTATTGTAATTATAAAGCCCCCAAATGATTACTAAAACAATACTCGCAAGTCCTCTGTGACATGTCTTGACAGATTCATAACTTGGAGGAAAGAAAACTTTCTTAGGTCCTTTACTGCTGCTGTATTCTTACTTTTCATTTGGAAAACACACTTGTGCGTATACGTTAATGACTTTTCCTGCTTGAATTCAGTTACTGGAAGCGCCCTGTGAGAGTGAAACCTTATATTTTTCCTCTCAGTAGGCACCTGGGACCTGGTTCTGCAAATGTGGTGTGGGTAGGATTTCCATGTGCAGGGCACAGTGTGCTAGTTTCCAAGGAGACGGGTACATCATGCTTGGGGTAACGGAGATCTTGGAAGAGTGAGACTGGGTAGAACGGTTCTCTGTTTATCAGTTTGCTCACTGGTTAGGAATATAAAGTAAGAGCCTCGTATTTTCTAATGACTTTACAACTGGCAGGCATTTGCTGGCAGCTGTGGCAGTGACCAATGCACAGCACCAGCATCCAGCTGCTTTACTTCTGAATTATTTCCTTGAAAGAGCTACGCGTGTGGGGCCTCCTTGCACGTTAGAAATTATCACGGTGTTTGTCATCAATATTAGGAAATGCTTGAGATGCATATTCTCCCTCTCTTTGCTGTTCGCCCTGACACCGAGCAGCAATGGGACTGCAGTGGTTGCACCGCACAGACACACAGAGCTGCTCCTGTGCCACCCACCCACCTTCTGTCCGGAATGATCTCTAGCAGTGTAAAGAGCTGTACATGGCAGGGCTCAGATTAGTGAAGCAACACTGGTCTCTGTCATCAAGAATGGGAATAAAACCCCGATGTAGACACAGCCTTTGATGTAGCAAAAGCTTGTGGTGATAATCCCCTGGGCAAGCACTGGAAGTGGACTTACCGGAAGTTAAATAAAAGTGCTGTCTAGATGCCTTGTTCTGAAAAGATCTTTTATTCTGTGAACAATTTAAATGGATTTTCTAGTCAAATTACATTATGCCTGATTTTTATTGTGTGCCTGTGAACGTATATATTAGATGAGGTACAGAGCTGGAAAACTCGGTGTTTTGAATTGTATCTAGCAGAGATACAATGTAAAAACCCAATGTCTCTATGGCTTTACTGACAAGCCATACTACAGCTAAATGGAAACTTTTATATTCCTCCTAAAAAAATGAAATTATTTGTATTTTGGTAGGTGTGACTGAAGGGAATGCATAAAACTGTGCAATGATACAGCCGACAGGTAATAGGGAGACAGATATGGACTACAAAAGCAATCGCATTCCCGTCACAAGGTAGGTTGCAAAATCTGGATTTTTCCTTACACTGTGAATTCAAACAGAAGTACTGTGTTGTTGTTTAACTCCAGCCAGCAACTAGGACCATGCAGCCTATCCTCATCCCCACCTCTCCCCTAGCAGGGAAGGGAAAAGAGGGAGAAAAGGAGGGGAAAGAAAAAAGAAAGCCCTTGGGGGTTGAGATAAAGACAGTTTAATAGAAAAGGAAAATAACAGTAATAATAATAACAGTAAAAGACTGCACAAGACACAAGTCACTCTCACTGCCCAGTCAATTGGTTACCCAGCCTGAACCAAGCAGTGATCATGGATTCCCACCCCCCCAGCCAACCCCCATTTATATACCGAGCATGACATCTATGGTATGAAATGTTACACTGGTTGTTCCATTGTTCCTGTCTGTGCTCCTTCTCAGCTTCTATGGGAAGCTAAAAATATTCCTCGAATATTATAAACATCACCTATCAGCAACTCAAACAATATGCGTTATTGACAGTCCTTTCGTACCAAATCTGAAAACACAACAGCCACTCGAAAGAAAATTAACTCTGTCTCAGCTGAAACCAGGACACCCTGTGTGGAGCAGATCACAAAGCAGCTGTAAAATACGTGTTTGCTACCAGGTGCTGCTTCTAATTCCTTTGATGTACTATGTCTGTCAGCTTACCCATTCTCCGTTCACATTGCCCTCCAGAATCCAGCTGAAGTGTAGATAACGTAGGTAATCACGGGGTTTTTTTGCCTGTTGATAGATAATAATGTATTTATGAAATGACTTATAAGAAATCAGACGTTTCTAATACACTGGTTTAACAGAGGAGGTTAGCATAATAACTCAGCTTCTTATATGTGCCCAGATGACAATGCTGTGAATTCTCTTTTCTCTCAACTTAATTCAAGGATCAGTTCCACAACTTGATTTATTCTTGTACCTTCTCCAGATATGTTGATTGAGGTAATAGATGGGCAAAGAAAAACAAATCACTGCTCACATCATAGTACGTGCTATATTTTGCTCAGGCTAAATTATATGTAGTATTCTAAGTACATCTTTCTTGCTTGAAGAAAAATAAATGGAAAAGACAACCCTTTGGGGGTTGAGTAGTTGCCTAGAGTGTTTTCTGTAGAAGATTCTGCAGCATCTTCTAAAATTCTGCAGAAATTACTGTAAAGGAAAGTCTACACATAGCATGAAAGAGAGAATGAAAGCCTCTTCTAACACAGAAACCAACTCATCAGTACTCGTGGCTGAATATAGGTGTGGGTATGTTCGGATGGCATTCAGTGCTCAGTACACAAAGTATAGTCTTGTGTTAGGAATGTCAGGAGACAGTCATGCTTGCTGCATTGTACATGGCTTGTGGTTTGATGTTGTCTGCAAAGAGCATTCAATCAAATAGTAAATGCATGGAGCACTTCTGATTTAGCAAGCAACATAGAGTGCATATAGATGTCTTTACAGGCAAGAGAGGGCAAACGTCACGAGGGGAGAAGGGTGAGCAATGTATGAGCTGACTGTGTGTGAATGGGAGGATGGAGAAGAGTAAAATGAACTTGTGAATCAGAGCACGTTAGCAGGAATTTATTTTGTAGTACTCTTGTTCGTTCTGTAAACACACTGAGGCAGCTAAGCAAGTTTTGAAATCCCATACAGGTTGCTATTATGTCTTTTGAAAACCTGCTGATTTGGAATGCATATGGTCATTTCTAAACCATAGCTTTGGCAGAGCACTATGATCACAGGAGGACAATCATTACTGTGTTTACAGTTGTTGCCACACCAATGTGATACTATATGAGATGGAAGTGCCGAATGTAAGTCTTTTATAGTCGTAATGGAACAGCTAAAGAAAAGGGTGATTTGAACACACTGAGCATTACCTTTCTCGGGTATTTTGATGGAAAGTATCTTTCCAGTTACAGGAAATATTTCATGGCTGCAGGTTGACTTCCTCAGAATTTCATTGAGGAAAAAGGCAGCATTCCTACGAGAGCAAACATTACGGTTTAGCATTGCAAAACACAGCACTTCAAGTATCATTTTAAATGGGATAAAAATGAAATATTTATAACTGGGAAAGGAAGAGGCAACATCAGAAGGAAAATGAAAAAGGAAAGTTTGGGTGAAGCACAAACATTCCCTCACCACTGCCCCTGCTCCCTTCTTTGGGAAACAACCTCATATCTGACCTGATTTTAGAAGAGAAAGAGCTGTTACATCTTCTACTAGCAAAAACCCCTGCGTATTTTTAATTACGTTTAACAGGAGCTATTTATTTCAGTGTTTTTGAAAGCGATGTCACTAGCCTAATCTATGAAGGTAGTTTATAGTGGTCTTAAAGGGGATTAAACACCATGTCTTCTTCCAACCTCAGTCTCCTGCAGTGTGAGTAAGTGATCTAGATTAGGTCATATATGTGTTGCTGCAGCTGAATATTTATCCATTCAAGGTAGCTGTCAATCAAGAGTTGGATTTCCTGTCAAGCAGGACTTTAAAACAATATTAGGGAGGTGTCTCGCAATGCAGCAGGTGGAAATGTGTCAGGGTTTCCCCGGCTGCTAGACCACAGGTCCAAAACCTCCTTTCCATCCCCTCAGCTCCTGCGTGAGTTGAGGGCAGCCAGTCCCCTGCAGCGAGGCCAGGCTGGGTTAAGTGCTAGGAGGAGAGCAGGGCAGTGGGCAGCCTTCCACCAGATGGTACAAATGAGCAATCTCTGCACTAGATGAGTGAATTCGGGAAGAGATCCCCAATGTGCAGAGTTAATCAAGTTGTGGCCTAATTAAACCACATTACTGCTGTTTTGTCTTCCTTCCTGTGGCGTTGAAGACAATAAGCTACAATAGAGGAGGCCTGGCAGTGTAGTTTTATGCATTTCTTAACAGGTCAAATAACTTTGGTATATGAGCGTTGATCATATGGAGAGACAAAAGGCTAAGATTTGTTAACTTTATCCCTCCTGACAAGTTAATTTTAGTACCTTTTTGACATAGCTAATTAAACCATATTTCATTCTTTTCCAGTCTGTAGTAGCTAAATACTAACAAACAGAATTACTGAACAGCTGAAACCTGCTTAAAGGTACTCCTGCTCTGTCATATACCAACTTTTGTGACATACAGAACATTTTAAAGCCAGAGGAAAAGTTTCTTTTTAAAGAAAAGCAAATGTGTTTATGCTGTCAATGTCTACAAGATCTCTAATGATCACCCAAACACGCTGAACACCACTAGACTATATTTGTATTTCTTCTGGTTTTGTAGAGGAATACAGACGATTCAGTGGTGTTTAACTGCTAATGTAAAATGTATCAACAAATTTTCTCTCTATTCCTTTCACAGTATTGTAGCAATAACTGTACTACAGTTACTTGCTGTAAACAATAATTGTAACAACATAAAAATATTTAAGAAAGTGATGTAATTTTGGACAAACAGAACTGACAGACAGAAATCATTAATAAATCAAAGTTCATTCTTAGTTTATTTCTATTGAATCAAAACTCAAAGCTTAATTCTGGTTTTCTTTGCATCGCCAGATAGTGTAAAAGTATAATGTTGGCATGTCCTGTAATTTTCTTGTGAGTATTCTATACCTGGTATTTCTCTGTTAGTCCAGAATTCACCAAGAATCTCAGTTTGGCTTTCGTTTTCTTTTCAAGCAAGTATTTGGCTTGTTACAAGGACAATCTTGAAAACCAACTACAACTTCTCAACAGCTAATAGACTAAACAATGAAAAGAACTCAGAACACAATTAGTTTTTAGTATTGTGATCTCATGCTTTGGAAATAATCTCGTTCGTGAATTTGCACTGTTTATGTTTACCGGTGTAACACGGGCAGTGCAAGACGAATCTTTTTTTTTCTTTGGTAAATGACAGAAGAGTCCTCTGCCTGGAATTCTTGTTCAGTTTTGCACCCAAAAACATCTTGGAAATAAATAGGAAGTGCCTTAAAATATGGGCGAGATTATGGTCTTGTGTTAGAGTAAATCAGGTACAATTAGTCTGAAAGCAAGAGAATAAAAACTATGTTAACTGTTATGAGAGCATAATGTGGTCTTATGTTTTCATTCTGTCTGTGGTGTGCAAAGGATGTAATTTCTTATTTCTATAGTGCATTTGTTTTATTAAGCATTGCTACCTCCTAATTAATACATCAAATACCAAAATATCTAGTTACTAAAATTGTTCTGGCTTTTCCCTGTATGCTAAAGTCTCCCCTCCTAGGAGAGCATCACAAAAAAAACCAAAAACCAAAAACCAAACAGAAATTAATGACCTAATATTTTTATCTGAGAGTGATGAGAATTCATTTTGGTTCTTCTAATCACTCTGGAAATAGTGAGCCACTTTCAATTATCTAACGGCTGGAACTATGAAGCAGAACAAACTGCCACTACAGAGCAGCAGGAGATTTCTGGTTACTTCCACTTTGGACTTCCGACACCTGGGGACTCCTGAGGGTTTTGACTTTCACAGAGCAGTTGCTCAATATTTTGAGGACCTGAAAACTATCTAAGAAAAATCTGAAAGCCTGATACCTGAAAAAAGGTACCTTCTGAGAAATTGGGACTCAAAACTGACAGCCACCTAAATCAGGAGTCACTTTTCAAAACCTTAGGATCCATACTGCTACTTTAAAGATTTTGTCCTGGCAAGTCCACCTTCAATTTGTCCACAAATTTATCATATCTGGAAGATGTGCAGTACATATGTGAGAGTCTCTTGCAGGGTCACCATAACCATGGTTTCACTGATGAGCTACCAGAGGCCCCATATTGTCTTCCTCTGAGATGTTTGGGCACCAGAAAACTGTCTAGAACCTCTTTCTTGGTCCTGCAGTATCCCCCTGAATTTGTGCCTCAGAAACACTGCTCCTCATATGTCTCCATTAGACTGCTTTGGGATCCAGGACCTGAAGCACCCAGACTACTCAGATGGGGGAGGGAAGATAGGAGAAAAGGTGGAATTTGTCAATAATCGGACAAATTCCCATTAAAAAAAAAAAAAAAAAAAAAAGATTGGTGAAACTTCTTGGAAGGGTAGAGTTTGCTAATGAAATGCTTTTGGTTGATTAAACACAGATTAATCAGAATATTTTTGACCATCTAATTACCCAGAAGGAGAGGCCGTAAAATGTTGAGGAATCAATCCGATAATGAGAGAATTTGCATTAAAAGGCTCATCAGTCTCATAGTGGCAGAGAGAACTGTATATGAAAGTCATGACAATTTAGCAGGTTAGCTCTAAGTATTCAAGTGACAGATGTAATTTAGAGAGAAATGTTCTTATATCCTTTATTAACTAGTTTTATGATGATTTGCTAAAGAAATCTGCCATCTCTAGTTATGCTAGATGTGCATTCATCTGTCTGTCAACTCCTTCTCTTTGAACCTGATTTGCGTGAGACTAGGACAGACCTCAGACAACTCTGTTACTATCAATGTATGTTTTTTTCAAACATGTCCAGGTAAGTTCATGCCCTCTTAGAGGGAAGGCTCTGATGTCAGCTCAATGGCACTGGGAGACTCTAGAGAATCAGCTCTTGAAACACACACAGAAAAGTAGCCTATGTAAATGCTGCTAATCATGCAACTGCCTTTTTCTTGTCCAGTTTACTGTCATTAATTAACAGAAACGTGTTAATCTCAAACTTCTGAGTTTTGCTCAGAGGGAAGAAAGGCTGCTATGTGAAAAGAAAATCCAAATCAACTGACCAAATGCTGCAGGCCCCCTCCACTATGTAGGTTATAATAAGACAAGCCAAGAGGTGGTTTCCAAGGCTTGGCACTTCTGCCATGCCAGCTGCAGGCACATTTTGACCAGGTTGGTGGCTATCTTGACAAGTTATGGAGATCTTGCAATAACACAAGGAACTGGATATTTGTTGTCAGCTAGT
>NW_009650250.1:703349-706167 GCF_000708025.1 Charadrius vociferus
TTTTACAACATCTGAAATAACAGTGTAAGAAATGACATGTAGCTACATCCCAGAGGATGTTACTGCCACAGGAAAAGATGACTGAGGCAAGCTCAGGCCATTTGAACTTCTACAAGAGCACTGCCATGTCTCATTCATTGCCTGATCACAGCTGCAGGATCAATGATTTTTCCTAGCACTGTGGTTTATTTTTTGAGGGAAGGCTCATTTGAATGACAATACAAGAAAATGAGTTTGAACATTCTGAACTGAGATGGATCCATTTGGGTTTCTGATTTATTTACTGTTCAGTAATTCAAGAGATATATGTATCCTGGCTGTGAGCGTTCTTTCTTCTGATGCGACTTACAAAAGTGTGTATCTCAGCTTCTCCACACCAATGTGCTGGTGTAGTGAGACCAGACACAGTGAGGTTCCTCTTCTCCCTTTTTTCCTCTGTAGAGTCTCTGGTAGGTGGGTCAGAAAGCCAGGAATTGCCTTTATGGCCGTGCAGTCTGATCTTGGGCATCACACAAAGTTACTGCCTTCCAGCAATAACATGTCCTTTCTCTCATGTGAGTTATATTTGTTGCATTGTCGCTTTATTCTGCAACACATTTTCTCTCTGTGCTTTATCAGCTGTGGTTGGTGCAGCCGACCATGGGCTGAAGGAAAGAGAACACAATGCGCGCTAAGGGAGATGTCGTGGCCTTTCCACACATTCATTCTCAGCAAGCTTTTGTGCAAGAAGTGAGAAGAGGGCTGTGATCTGTATAGAAAATACATATGGTGAGGGAGTAGCATTGAAGCTACAAGATTCAATAGCATTTACTCAGAGAACACTTTTGAATCGAGAGGATCACAATCTGTAAGAATATACATCTCAAGTGGGAAAAAAAAATGCTGCTAAGGTTGTACTGTTGGTTTTCTTATCAAGAAAAAAGATAGCAAGTGTGCAATGTTCAAGAGGGCTGAGGAAGTCCAGTAAGTCTGTAATAACAGGTGTCTTGAAGCATTACACAGATCAAGTAAACCAACTGGACAAGTTTTATAGATGCTATTTCTCATTCCTTGAGTTTACTGCTTCTGAAAATAGTTTTAGTTCTGCAGCACAGGAGGCAAGAGGCTGCTGTCATCTTAAATAACCTGAGGAAAAGTGAGAATTAAAAAAAATAAAAATGAGATTAGAAAAAAGAAAGAAGAAATATGACAAGCTCTCATTCAGATTGTGGGCCCTTGGCTTCCCTCTTGCTCTGACTGGGAAAAGCCCCGGACTTGCCCAGACTAACAGCTCCAGTGCAGGAACATCCACAGCAGAGCCGGGCGAGCGCGGCCCGAAGGGGCCTTTCCCCGGCTTTCCTGAGGCGGGAGAGGCCTGGGCAGCGCGGGGAGCTGGCAGCTGGCGCCATGGCGGCTGGCGAGGCTGGGCAGTGCCAGCAGCAACCGCGGCCACCCACACTCCCCTCAAAGGCAGCCCCGGGGAGCACGAGTGACTAGGCCGTGGTGTGTCGGGCTTAGTCCAGGGCAGGGTGTGTCAGCCAGGGCACGGAAGGGGGGAGTTCAGCTGGTGAGAGGGGGCTTATCCACGGTCTGCACCAGGCAGAAAGCTGCATGCCCTGCGCTTGCCTGAGCAGCCGTAGCCACGCAGACAGAGCTCCCGTGGAAACATGCAGCCACCCAGGCCTCAGGCTGCAGGGAATGCCACAACCTGACATGGCTAACGGAGGGCTGTAGAGATGACAGCTGTGTGAGGTGCAACCAGGTGGACGATCTGCTCGGCCTGGTGGCAGAGCTGAGACAGGAAGGAGCAAGGCTAAGGAGCACCAGGGAGCGCGAGAAAGAAACAGATTGGTGGAATCATGCTCTGACCTCTCTGAGAGAAAAACAGGGACAGACACCAGAAAAAAAACAAGATCAAGGGGATCCTGTATCCTCCCCCCGTCAGGCTGAAGGTGGTGGCCCAATGGAGAGCTGTGAGGGGAGGCAAGTCCGTGATAGAGGCAGCAAGCAAACCCGCTCCTTGGCCACCTCCCCAACGCAGGTGCCTCTGTACAATTGGTGTGAGGCTCTGGATGAGGTAGGCCAGCCCGTGGTTGACATGGAGGATGGTCTGACCACACCAGAGAAGTTAACAGGACTGGAAAGGCCTATTCCCCATTTAACAGCCACCTCCACAAGGAAGAAAAGACAGGTTGTAGTTGTGGGTGACTCCTTCCTGAGGGGAACAGAGGGTCCGGTGTGCTGGGCAGACCCTCTTCATAGGGAAGTATGCTGCTGCCCTGGAGCCGGGTTCGGGACATCAGTAGGAAACTTCCTAGCCTGGCACCTGTTGGAGCAGGTACAGAGTAGGGCCACAAAGATGATCAGAGGGCTGGTGCATGTCTCCTATGAGGACAGGCTAAGAGAGTTGGGGTTGTGTGGCTTGGAGGAGAGAAGACTCTGGGGAGGCCTAATACCAGCCTTCCAGTATCTGAAAGAATACTGGCCTGCAAGAAAGCTGGAGAGGGACTTTTTACAAGGGCATATAAGTGACAAGACAAGGGGTAAAGGCTTCAAACTGGAAGAAGGGAGATTTAGAACAGATATCAGGAATAAATTTTTTACACTGAGGGTAGTGAGACACTGGAACAGGCTGTCCGGAGAGGTTGTAGATGCCCCATTCCTGTAAGTGTTCAAGACCAGGCTGGATTGGGCTCTGAATGACTCGGTCTAAGTTGCTCTAGGGAAGGTGTCCCTGCCCATGGCAGAGAGGTGGAACTAATGATCTTTAAGGTCCCTTTCAACCTAAACCATTCTATGATTCTATGATATGTGAAGGTGGTGATAAAGTTATAGCAGG
>NW_009650250.1:706195-716409 GCF_000708025.1 Charadrius vociferus
GAATGGAAGATTCAGTCATTTCATTTCATTGTCTAATGAAATGTGTCCCTCTTTGGAGGTAAAATATGTTAGTGGTTAAAGGAATAACAGGAAAGCCAACCATGAGTTTATAGAAAAGGGTTGAAGACCACCTCATAATTGTAGCTCGCCTGGACAATGGGTGACAAGGCTAGCAGACTGCTGTGGGAGCAGGAATACAGGAGCACTTCTTCTCTTCACTGCTTCCAAAGATGCAGTCAGTGCCAGCTTCTGACCCACTTTTTTCTACCGGTGTTTCTTATTTTTCCTCCTTCCACCAAATTTTAGCTGATGAAGTTTCCATGTTTTAATTACTGAAGACTCATTCTTTAAGGTCCTTTCCAACCTAAACCATTCTATGATTCTATGATTCTGCTATATGGCTGGAATAAGACGTACGAAAGTGTATTTACAATGCTGCAGAAGGTTATTTAGTGGGCACTTTTGCAAACAGGAGTCTAGAAGAAGGGAAAAAATGGCATACACTTAAAAATTGATTTAAAAGAATTAATAGGAAGACTTGTTCAAGAAACTTAAAATAATCAGTCCTCAAAAAAAGATATTCTATAATCTAGTAGAATATGATTTCCTATGAGCTCGTATCTGATGCTCTTCTAATCCTTATTTGTGTTCTCCCCTTGCTTCTGGTAGGTTCCTTGGCTGGTTCCTGACTTTTACAGGGTGAATCTACACTGAGTTGTAACTGATTTTCCTCCAGAAAGTAAGTAATTTTCTCTATTTGACACAGTTGCTAACTAACATTTTTAGGGACTGGACATATTTGAAAGTCTTACCTCTGTAAAATTTGAATTTGAAATTGCCCAAATAGTGCCCAAAATTGTTAGTGAACGGACTGGAACAGACACATGTAGATAGACATTGCAAGTCTCGGTTTTGCTGGAAACCAGAATAAAAATTATGGTAACAAGATGTTATTTTGAAGAAGGGCTATCTTAAGAAGTGCTGACTATCTTCTCCCATGTGTGGTAAGTCAGGGCTTGCTTGTCCAAAAAGAAGAGACAGGTTGTTAATGAGTTTGCTTTATCTTGCTCATCATGCATATATTTTAGTTAGGGATTAAAATAAAATATTTAAGGCACCAGAAAGACAGGAGGACTTGCAATGACTGTTCCCCCAACAGACTTTTTCCAGATTGCTCACATATGTTGGTGAAACAAAGTGGCGCATTTGCTGAAGTAAAAAGACTCAGCGCCAGAGGGCTGTAGGACACATTGCTTTCTCTCATAAGGCTGCAGGTACCTGCTGCAAGACGTGCTCATCACTTCACTTTCCCTTTCCTTAAATAATGAATGTAATTACCATTGTTGTTTCCTGGCCTACATGGCTAGGGCTGCTGGGGTTTTGAGTTATGATTTTGAGCAGCCTGATGGGTTTAGTTTCCATGAGAGCTTGCTGATCACCTCCTATGCTTATTCATGGGATCAGACATTATGCAAGACCTGGATTTTAAATAAAATCATGGTACACATTTTGTCTTGAAGGAAGGAAGGAATTATTCTTGTCAGGAACTTTTTTTTTTTTTTAAATCCAGTTCAAAATTTATCTTCTTTTTGTTGCCAGTCATCTAAATCAGTTTTAAATTATCCTGAATGTAATATAGTTATTCTAACTATCGGTTGAATAATTTCTATGAATAATTCTTGGCTTAGGGTTTGTTTCTTCTGTGAAATTTAAGTAGGCCAGGTAAATGTCTGTTCCCTGTCCAGCTAAACTCTTCAGAATGATCTTTCTTCTAAGTCCAGGTAAAAGTTCAAAAATATCTCTCTTTGAGTGTTCCCAAATACTTGTTCATGATGCATTTTATTCACCTATGTAGAAAAGGTACACAAGAAGTGTGAACATGGTAGAAGTAAACTAATGTGTTCATGCAAATAAATATTTATGGTTAAAAAAACACCTGTGCTTTAAAACTGTGAGCGGAATAGACAACTATAAGAAATTCTTATTAAAACAGTCAAATCAAGAGCTAGATGCTTTCTGGGAGATATTACTGAGCTAAATGTGAGGTAATAAGCTCTCTAAAAGAATAACTTGATTAAATGAGGTCAGAGCAGCTCATCCAGTGGTGTTTGTTTAAAATCTTTTGATTTAACTATGGCATAGGAATGGTATACACCTATATAACTAAGTATGAGTTATGTCTTGCACTTAACTTCCCATTGGTACATAACATTAACAGGAGAAGAACAACTACATTTTTTAAGTGGTTTCTACTGTAAGGTAGTGGTGATATCTATGCACTCTTGCAGTCTGTCTATAAATACAGTACGTGTATCTAGTACGTAAAAAAATTCCATGTGTGCTCAAGCTAAGAAAATATGTTTGTGGCATATGATGATTAGAAAAAAGCTGCCATTTGAAGATGCTTAGAAGTTTTGAGCTTTAGCATTAGTCCTGGGAGAGAGGGATTGTGATAAGGCAATTACAGATGCGTGCTAAATTAATTAATCCCACAGCTTTATCACACAGTGGATGTTTTTGAGAAATAATTTGCAGGAAAAAAAAAGTTTCCACATATGGGATTTTCTGTTCAGTGATATTTTTTGCTTAATGTTACGGATACAGAAGATTAAATTCTGGGGTAATAGCATATCTGTTTCTATTCTGTGACTTTTATTGTGTTTTATAACTGTAAATTACGAAAGGCAAATATTTGTATTGTTTAGTAGACCTAATACTTTCTTCTGGTTGCAAATTACCACAGAGAGTAGACTTTAAACTTGACAGTTCTCTCTGTATAAAGCCAACATATTTTACATAGCTTTGTGGCTCGTTGATATGGAGTTATACAAAGATTCAACTCAAATTAAACACCCAAATACCAAGCATTGAATCTAATCAAGTTTAAGATGTTTGTCTCATTTAACTGTCTAGGATGGACTGTAGCTAATGGATAGAGTTGGGAAGTGCTCAAGCCTCACGTGTCTCCCGCGGGGGAGATGAGCCCCTTCTGCGATACCTGTGTTCTTCACTGACTATAAGGAGAAAGGAGAGCCTAGAGAGACTACCTCAGACAGAAATCTGCCCTAGCTGAGGGAGAAGGATAGTTCAGATTAAGGCTTTTAATTTCTTTTTACCAGAAAGAATAAGAAAAACAGGATCATTTATGCATACTGTATATGCATATTTACAGACGGCATATGTATGCCTCTGATATGTTTGCCAGGCTGTGAACCAATTTACAATAATTGTACTTTACAAAGTAAAGGGGCTGGGCCGGTACATGGGGTTATGACACACTGGCACTTCTCCCAGGCTGCCAACATGTACAATTGAATCTTGTTTTTCATTTCTGCTCCTGCTGTGAAAAATAAACCTTAAAAACACTTATTGAAGTGCAGATTGATGCAGCAGTGTCTACCCACATTTGCAACCTGAACCAGTGCCACCGAGAGGTGTGAACTGGCCCTTTCATTTCAATGGCTAGCTCAGAAGTTATATGATAGCAGTGCAGAAGTCAGTATTAAGGGCTACTTTGCAAAAGAGTAGGGAGGAATCACATCAGGAAGATTTGCATATCTGTGACTGAGTGGCCCTTCATTTCCATGCAGATGGAGCTACGTAATAGTACATCTCTGTCTTCTTAAAGTCATAAATAGTATGCCCACATACTAATGCATCTCTCATCCATCTTACACTCAATTTTTATGCTACAAATACATTTAAGGTCTAGATTTCTGTTTTGTTACACTGTTAATACCCCTTCTGCATCTGCTTAGTATTAACAGCATTTTTACCAGCTCTTGAATCAAATTTTGTTATAGGAAAAATTTCTCTTTACCATATTCTAAATTAAACTTTCATGCCTTTTCAGTCTGCATACGTTTTTGTCAAGCATCATATGAAAATATTAAGGAGTTCATTAAAAATTATGATTAATTAATTTTATTACAGTAGCACTTAAAAGCCCCTGCTGAGACAGGAGACCTATTGCACTGGGCACTGTAGGGACACATAAAAGAGTGAGTTTCTGCTTCAAAGAGCTGAAAATTGAACCAGAAAAGACATGTTTCTCTTGGCTTCAAGGGAAACTGAATAAGGGCTTTGTGATATTCTTGAGCAAGCTGGAAGCCCCATGTTTCATTGAAACCTTTTCTTTTTCATTCCACAGTTTCATAAAAAATATATAATGAAGGAAGTTGGATTCAATTTTCAATTAAAAGAATCTCAGACTATCTGCTGCTCTGTCTCCATGCAGCCTGCTCCTTTTGCTTTCTTCATTCTTCCTGTGCAGGAACTATACAACAGCCCTATGTTCCCTGTTCAGCAAACCTTTTCAAACAGCTACACTTGTGTCTTGTCATCACATTTCTAATATTGAATTTTCACATTTCAAAAGAGATTTGACTGCTCATTTTTGTTACCTCTGTAGCTATGTGAAAATATTCAAAACTTTCAAAGTAGTGAAAAAGAAA
Source organism: Charadrius vociferus (assembly GCF_000708025.1). Taxonomy (NCBI): domain Eukaryota; kingdom Metazoa; phylum Chordata; class Aves; order Charadriiformes; family Charadriidae; genus Charadrius; species Charadrius vociferus. Next base: position 710,650 of record NW_009650250.1, read on the forward strand.
AAGAGCAAGGAAAGAATGGCCTCCCCTCTCTCATTCTTCTTTCTACCAGCTCTATTAGGAAAGGAGTTAGCAAAATGCTGTACGAGAAGTGCAATAGATAAAGACTATGCTCTCTCTTACCACTAGCCTTGAGTCAGTTTTTCTTCGTTGTACAATAGATAGAGAAAAAAAGAAGGGAGCAGAGCTGAAGGTTATTGCCTTCGTTGATGCAAAGGCAGAGAGAAATCTACCTTGAGAAACAAAGTAGATCGGTAAGCTACCAAGTTCACAAAAGAACTCTTGCATTGTGCTCGGATTTAGCCTTATATTTCCTAAGTTTCTGCTCTGCATCTAGTGAGATGTCCCCCTAAGCTCTCTCCTACCAGCATAAAAAGTTGGGAAGAAGTTGAAATCAGAGAGGAAGGAGGGGCTATGTGGAGGGGCAGCCCCAGAGGGTGCCAGGCAAACTGTGAAGTGACTGATTAGTGCAGACAGTGACAGTGCAAGTTCCAGCCAAGCGTGATCGCTTCTAAGAGGAAACGGCTTTGTTTCAACTTGAGTATTGTTCTCTGATAATCTGCAAAGCTGGAGTGGAATTCAAAGTAGCATTGGTCTAAGCATTAATCTAATGCACAGTGGTTCCTTGCAACTTGCTCTGATCTCCAGTGCCTTTAATCTTGCAGTAAATTTTGATTTGATTTCTCTCTGATATACCTCCCCAAGGAGACAGTAGGCAGGGAGCTGAGGGAAGCTGCCCAGGCCAGTTGAAGTATTGGGGGGCCTGCTTGAGGCCATTGTGAAGAAAAAAAGAGACAGCTTCTCAGGCTCTCCAATCTATCTTCTCATATGAAAACAAGCTGACGGTTTTAAATTGAGTAAAACAAGTGGCTAAATCACCTTCTGAAAATGAACTGCTGAACAGGAACACAATCTCTCCAATGAATTTCTGTATGTGACAACCAAATTCCCTGTAGTCTCTCTGACACGCAAAACTGTTATCTAGATTTCTATGGAATCTGGTAAATTATATTAGCTGACTCAGAAGCTCCATGAGGACTACTTCTGTCTGCTCCAAAGCACCTCATTTTCAGGGCTGTAACCTCCGTTTCTCACTCTAAGCATGAGGTGCTGCAGTCCCATCAGTTGCAAGGCTCATGATGCTCAGGCAGACTAGGACTGGATGGTCCAAAACCAGGCAAGCAGGACTCAGGGGAGGTTTGGGAGCAACGTGAGAGCCAGCTCCTTTCCCGGATTTCTTGCTTTCAACATCTACCTGCTTCTTCTGAGGGAGGCTGCACTACCAGACAAAGCAACCTTTCATCTGTAACTGTGCCATGCTCTGGCAGAATTTTGTTCCATGAGGGGCAGCCCCAGCTTTCCCCCAGTTGGGTGATGCTGCCTGGTGGCAGGAGCATGGCTGTGTCCCACTTTGCTTTGATTCAGCACATGCTGGTAGCAGCCTTGTGTTTCACTCGGTCTAGTGAAAACTTGGGATCAGTCGGGTTCTGCCATCGGAGTTGCCACTTTAGTGTTTTCTCAGGAAATATAAACGAGGCAGCGTCTTGCCAGCTGCTCAGCTATGGAGCCAAATGGAGCCTCTGAAAATGTTTTAGAGGGTGTGCATTTCTTCCCCATCCCCAAATGTTAAGAAGGTTAAAAAAATAAAAATAAAAATCCTTGTAAATTGTATTAGGCTGCTGTGATAATTTTGTAAAATTTCTATTTTGAAATGAATGAGAATGAACTATTCTCATTCTGTACAATTTCAAAACAATGAGCAATTCTGTAATGGAAAATTAATTGGAATCTTTCAACCTTTTTAAAATATTTTCTCTGGTTTTCTCCCTCCTATATCAGAAATTTTATTATAATTGATATTTCCCATTTCTATTGGTTTAATTTACATCTTTTTTACAAAAAAAGGACTGGGAAAATTTCTGACTGGCTGACTGATGATCACGACTGGGATGAACCTGTTACTATTATGCTTGCAGATTATTTAGGAAATAGCACAGGGAGACAAACTGCTCTTAGCTGCTCTTCAGATAGCTTGGCAGCACATGGGGCGTGCAGATGAGCCCTGTATGCCATTCTGCACAGCGCTGTGCCGCGCGGAGGGTTAGCAACCCAGTTCGGTGCCCTGAACACCCATCTCACTTCACCCAGGCTGCAGCTCTGTTTTCCTGTCCTGTGGATATATCAGGGGACTCCGGTTAGCTGAACTGTCAGTAACGGTAAATTCACCAACAAGCTTTCAATAAATAGGATAGTCCGAGAGAGTTGTCCAGATTAAATTTGAAGCAAAGGTGAAAGCGGGGGGTGTATTTCAGGCACGGGTTTATGAGATTTGCAGAGGAAGAAAGGAAAGTAGGCATAATAGGATTGAGTGGATTATTTTGTTCATTTGTTTGCTTTTCAAATACCTTAGACGCTTGATGTTCTGCTGTTTCCAGCTTCTCGGTGTGTGCCTCAGTTTAAATTTTCATAGTACTCATTTCACCGCTTAGCCGCGTCATGTCGCGTTACCCTGTAGCACCACACATCAAAACTTAATAACGGAACAAACACAACAATCACTTTAAACTAATGCTGCCCCTCTTTCATTATTCAGCGAGTTATATCATAGGCTGCAGACAAAGGTGATCTTGGAACTAAATTTAAAGGCATATTTACGTAAAAACTTTGTGTATGTGTGTGTAAGTTAGTCATTTTGGTGTTCTTTTTCTGTGCACTCTATTCACCTCTTGGGAGAAAAGACTCCTCATTCAGCACATGAATAAAAGGAAGAGGGAACAGGCACAAACATGAATTCTCAAAGAAATACTTTATACACACAATGCACATCTTTAAACTCCTCTTCTTTCAATTTAGGAAGGTTTGTATCAACCTTAGGGTTAATATTGCCTTATTTTACAGCTGTAATTTGTAACATCATTCTACCTTCATAAACGAAGTTAAAAAAAAAGGAAGGAGATAGTCTTGGTGCAGTGGTTTGATGATGAGTTAAAGCAAGATTGTGCCATTATGGTACAGTGAAATATTTACATTTAGTTGATGTCCTGATTGAGGAAAATAGCAAGGCAATCTTAGTGGCTTATTCTTACTTCTCACAAATGCTGGGAGAACTAGTGTGAATGGCAGGATTTGGCAAAATATTGAGCATGTAAATGAGCACAGTAATAAAATAAACAGGCAAGCTGATCACAATATGAAGTCATACTGATCATTCACTTGGCGTGTGTGGGTTTAGTGCTAATTATTTATGATACTTCATACTGTGATAATGAATATTCTTCGGTATGCTTTGGAAGGCTAATGAAGTTCTACTGCCAGATTCTGACACCTTTATTTTTAATTGTCTATCAGTTATCATGTACATGGCCCTGCTGACTTAAGGAGTACCGTATCTCTGAACATGGGAAAGAGGAACAGACTTTGGCTCTTAGAAAAAAAGCAAAAAAAAATGGACATATATGTGACATAGGACAATCTGGATTAATGAAAGGTTTTGCACTGATGTTCTGTGGAAGCAAGAAATCTATCTATTTTGATTTCAAGAGATGTCTTGCTGGAAGAGGTTATCAAAAAGAACTCCAGCAGAGGACACAAAAGCATTTAGAAAAGGCACAATGAATTTTGACTGCCTTTGAATCTATTTATCAAAGCTATTGCTGTTCCCATTTCAACGCAGGTGGAAAAATAATAAATATCGAACAAAGCAACTCAATCTGTATTCAGAGCATTTCAATACATGGAAAGTGAAATGCAAAAAGAAAGAAAGCTTGCAGAGTCAGACCTATTGACTCCTGCTACTTCTATTCCTCATTGAAAATGAATGGTGGATGGTGCACAAAGATCTGCAAGATATTTACATTACTGTGATTAACATATAATAAGAATCACATTCAGTAGTGCGACTTCATTATTTAACTGAACCAATAATCTTTTACATCATGGGAACATAATTCAGCTGTAAATCTTGGCGCTTTCTTTCATTTTAAGTGACTAACATCACATGTAAATTTTCAGACTCGGTGGAGCCATATTATTTCTCTAGCTGCCATTTATCCCTATAGGAGGGACTTTGTACCATGAATGGACCCCTGTATGATAAAAACCTGCCTCTTCTGTGGAGGACAGCAGTGGGAAGACTCCACATTCAAGTTGTGAGTCCTGGTTTGCACAGGTGCCATCCCCTGGGAGCAGGCAAGTATGGCATCAGCAACTCTTTCTCTCTGCCAGTCCGCGTTCATAATCTTTTAAAGATCACAGTGCCTGCACAGCCTTCCTCCCTTGGATTTTTCTCCCACTGTCCCTATATTAGATGCTAAAACGAAATCACTGGAGAGAATTTCACCTTGCTCAGCCAGAGCAGCAGCTGAGGCTGAAGCCTGCCAGGCACTCAGCAGAGGCTATTCTAATGAACCCTCCTTCAGAGCAGACTAGATTTTGCGTAATTTCTACTTCAACCAGAAATGCAAAGCAGGTCCTTGATGATATAAAGGAAAAACAAATAAACGAAACCTGAGCATATTGGGTCATTATAAAATGCAGTTAAACATTTAAAGGACATCACAAGATCACGGAAAAAATGACTAATGATCAGTTCACTGATGCTGTCTGGAAAAAAACCCACAACACAACACCAAAAGAACCCCCCGCCCAAAACCAACTTAGTCCAAAACTGCAGTGGATATGTCTTCTGGCCAGATCTAAAGTGCTGTGAGACCAACGACAGAAACCTCATTGCCTCCTCCGGCTTTTGGGTCAAGTCATCCAGTATAAATGAGTCTTTTATCTCCGTGATTAGTGCCTTGCAGCAGATAATAAAAATTCAGTATATCTCTTTTGTCTTGAAATTTCCAGGGCTTACAGGTTTTGCCTGATTTCACCTGGGTATTCAACAAACAGCCTAGCACATCGCTGTTTGCTTTTGGTCATTTGTTCTCTCCTTTGGGCAGTCGTGCAGGCATTTTTCATTTCAGATATCCTCATTCACAGTGTGCTGCAGCACTTACCCAAAGCTGGTTCAGACCCTTAGAGCAAAGCAAAAAAGTGGATTTTAATTTTGAGTTGCATCTGCTGTTATCGAAGTTCAGTGCATTAAGCATGGATTTTGTTTTCATTGCTCTCTCATAACACCAGGAACTACATTAACTAGAAAACACGTGTTTAAAGTAGAGTAATGGAAAAATATATTGTTCTTGTTATTTGAAATGTCACAAAAGATCTTGGGTTCATTTCAGTAGCACAATGAAACCAAGCTGCAGTTTTCACAAAGGCATAGTTTTAGATGGTTAAAGTGAATAGGTGAAATGTTCTTTTGTTTTCTTTTGCTGTTGCTTCACTGGAACACAACAAACAACTGCTTCCACATTGTAGCAATGAAGATCGCACCTTCTTCTAGCTGCCTGCACTTTCATGCGAATTCAGGGAGGAGGATTTGATGATGCCCCGTCATTTACAACCGTATCTCCGCTGTTCAATTTGACATGCTTTGTATTGTCTTTTACCCCTGTATTTTCTTAGCTCAAAAGCCATTACATTGCAACTAACTGCAGTATTAAACTATAACTTGAATAAAATCATGCGGGAAATGGAAAGAGTTGGACAAAAGCCCACAGTATATGTAAAGGATGGCTTGGACATCAAACATACATTAAGGTATAAATTCCCAGCTGGCCAACACAGAAAGATAAGGGCAGTGTTGCTCACCCTCATGAGGCTCTCATGAGTAAAGGTGTGCCAGCTATAATGTCAGTCTCTCTCTTTGTTCACACC
>NW_009650250.1:716437-718352 GCF_000708025.1 Charadrius vociferus
TCTTTTCTACTCTACTTTCTGAGGGTTTTTCTCACCCTCTTCATTCCCTGGCTGTGTTATTGAATAGGTGAGACGATACCCGAGACAATCTCGCTGCCTGGCTGGAAGAAAGGAAGAGGGAAGATTGGTGTTGCTATGGAGCAATGTTAAGGTTACTTCAATCCCTTTAGTATCATTTTGGCTGCAAAAGGGTTGCAGGGGAAAGTGTTTTTCAGAAGCTGCAATAATCCTATTATTTCTTCTTTTTTTTCCTCACCCTTGACTTAAAAATATAAGTTCTCCAGAAAAAAACATTAAAAAGCAATAACGTAAACTGTTGTAAAGTTCACCCCGTATAGCTGATTGTCCACAGAGACATATGCAGTACAGCCCTTTCTGTGAGTATATGCATTGATTTATATGCACATTCGTCATTGTGTTTGTACCCATACATATATTTATTACACTCATACTTTTTGCGCATGCCCATAAAAATATCAGCGTATTTCTGGAGTGCCAAGATCTCAGCAACCCACTGGAGCTCTCTCTCATATGCTGCCCATAGGCCATTTGTAGCCATGCTTCAAGTGGCTGTAGACTTTTAAGAGAACAGCAAGTTCGAGCTAACAGACTTGTCTACATGTAGAAGGACCTCAGGTCACCTTTCTCTGTCCCATGTTTCGTAAGGGCAGCTGGCAGCCAGCACTGATTCTATTCCAACTTTTCCAACCTGGTTGACTTGGAGAGTCATCTACAAGGCGTCAATGAGGCCTTGGTGCAAGCTCGGGGTGATGCACTCCCTGCCCCCAGCTACGCCTCGGCGTGTCTCCTTGGCTCACTCATGCATCATCTGCAGGAAGCAGATGTATTGTCTTTTACCCCTTCAGTTTCTCATTGCTGACACTGTAGCAGCTTGTGATGACAACCTGAGCCAGAACCATGCTGAACAAGCAGACTGCTGACAAGCTTTCAACCAGCTGACTCTAAGTTAAAAGCAAGGCCATCTCCACGACCAGAATTGTAATACAAATCAAAAGGCCATCACCTCCACCCATCTCCAGTGGCTGTGTTTAAGACGTGAATATTATGGAAAGCTTTTTCAAGTTTAAAGTGCCATTCTGAGTGTTCAGTCCTGGAATCTCATGCGGTTACATATCTAAATCTTGGTAACGGTGGATTCCTTTGTTGCAAAAAAAGAATTAAGTCACTATTTGAGCAACTGGCTACTAATAATGAAATGGGTGTTATCATATTACCAAGCAGAGATCTATCTAATTATAGTTCTTTTTATGGCTTGTTAAAGAGGATTTCATGGCATCAAACCAGTTCCTCATAAGCAGATGTTCGTGATACAGAAGAGAAAACATTTTTGCACTTGGCATCCTTATTGGAAGCCTCAGTCCAAAAGCCAAGGGATAAATATAGAAAGCAGAAGCATATGAGTGGAGCTGTGACACTCACTAGTTCCTCTACTATTTCTGAACTAAATTTTCAACGTAGACTGGCTCTACAAGTTTCTTCAGTTACAGTTAGGGAGCATTCACCATCATGCTCTGTACAGCTTGTGCTCAGGCCTTAGGTTCATAGCATTATCAGTCAAGCAACATAAAACAGCTTGAAGTATCAAAAATCAATTAACGCAACAATTAGTTAAATAAGTCATAAAGCTTGACCAAATATGAAAAGACCCTATGTCTCACACTATCTCCACTTATGGGCCAAATTGCTTGAAGCATAGAAACTGTCCTTCAGATTTCAGTGAGCCCCACGGTAGCAAGTGGATTTTCTTCCTTATAGAAGATTTTGAAGACCCTTGCTATGGGGTTGAGTTCTTGACATTTTCATCTACATCTCTTCCAAATATGAAAGTGTTAAGTGTTTGAAAGTTTCTTTTTTTTTGAAAGTCTCCTTTTTCATATGTTTTCTTCCCCCCCCC
>NW_009650250.1:718487-808698 GCF_000708025.1 Charadrius vociferus
CCCCCCCGCCCGAAAGCCTTCAGAAGCACTGTATAACCAAAAAGCACTTGAAGGCCATAACTGACTGTAAAGTCCCCTCAGCAACGTATGGACTTCCCGTGAGCTGACTGCAAGAGAGTTTTCAATGAATAATGTCATCACTCTTTACTTGCTTTTACGTCATTTTCCAGAGATGGGAGTTGGATTGCTCTTCTTTTAATCTGTTCCCAAGGTTTGCTTTAATTCTGTCTGATACAATATGCGTACATCCTGTGAAAGTCTGTCAGCATACAGAAGTTTATCACTCTCCTACCAGCTATTATAGAGAGTCTCAGCTGTAAAATGATTTGGGTGACATGAAACTGCAGAGATGTGAGCAGAAACTGAGTGTTCCATTAACTCCCACACTTCAACTGAACTGGTCTGGCTGAAATGCATACGCAAGCAATTAGAAAAAGATATACAGGCTTAGCATCCTGCTTTAATTCTTATTCAGCTTTGCCTAGCTGTGGAGCATGGACACACACACACGAAATATGAAGGATGTCTCTTTGCCACCTTCTGAATAAATTATTGGTTACTCATCTGAACGATCGCTTTAATGCAGTTTTGGATTAGAGTCTCGTGACATGTAAGGTCAACACTGATGATGCCCCAAAGTACTGATGTTCAGGTTTTCAGTACAGCCCAAAGCAGAATTTTATAGACTTTTCAAACCTGAATGTTGGTGCCTTAGGATCAGGGTGTTCATTTTATACAGGCGAGTTTTGGAAGCTGATTTCATGAATAATGAGATACCTAGATAATGCCAGGGGATTAAACTATTCTAGAGTAGTTTTTCCATTGAATAAATAGCAGAAAATCAAATTTGTGGTATGATGCAATTGTCTCAACCACAATCCCTCAGTGTGAGGCACATGATGCACGGAGAGTTAGGAACTGCATAATGCATGGGTTGAGAAAGAATAGTTTTCACTTAAATGTAAGGTTGAGAAAACCTGCCCAAAATTTAAGAGAGAGGGAAACAGGCCAATGCTATTTTTTATGGCTTTACTTTTTAGATATATCCTAACCAAATTAATAACACAGGCACTAGTTAAAACAGTGCAATGTGAAACCACTGCGCATTATTAAGCCTGGCGAAAATGATGGTAATTCATCACTTCATGCTTCGTGGCATTTCCCAGTTCAGACTGACATTCCACATCAGTGATAGAAAATGTTGTACTCTCTGCCTGAAATATGTAGAACACTGTACCAATAAATGAGAAAAGACTTTTTCTTAAGCTGCATGCGTACAATGAACATGTACAGTCAACTTGTGCCTACCAAATAATCTTTGCATGTTATGGAAATACAATCCAGGCCATACAATGAAGTATAAACACTACTTTTTTTCTCAAATTTAGACTCATCTCTGCACTCTCGAATGTTTCTTTTTCACTGTGATAAATAGCATCACTAGTAACAGGTTGAACGTGCAGTTGTTGCCATAAATGGGTCACTATATTGCTACTAGGAAAATATGAAAAACTTAACTGACGGTTGGGAAACACAAAATAAAACATCAGATGATTCCAAAGGCTTTTGCAATGTTGGCCACTCTTTCAAACACCATATGTTCAATATCATCTGCACCCACAAAAAAATTTATGCTATTTTAAAAGCTGTCACTAAGGCAGGTTTGCAGCACTGATGCTGTACTTTCCCTTGGTATTACCGTGGAAAAGCATGAGTTTGGAGGAAGAGTAACAGTCCAAGATTTCAGCAAACTTTAGATAGTCCTTTCCCTTTCCCTTTTCTCCCTTTCCCTTTCCTGGTCAGGACTGGGATTTGTTGTCCTACTGCAGAACCCGTGGCAAAGGAAACCTCAGATGGAGACCAAAAGAATATGTCTATTTGACAAGGACAAAGATAGACCTGATTGTATTTCCCATAAAACCTCAAAAATCTCATGAGTTAATCATATGACTGTCATGAAATATTTAATTTGCAATCCAGTGAGTTTACGCGTTATCCTAGGAACAGTCAGACAAAAGAGTTACGACTCATGTGCTCAACTTTTGGGAGAGTGCTGTGCTATTATCATTTATTTTGACCTGATAATCTAGTGCTGCACAATGATTGTGAGTAGGTAGCACAATTCATAAAAGCACATCTTCCAATAAAAATGGTGTGCATGCATGTGTGAAGAAAGGAACATTGGGGTGAAGGGAGATGTTGGGGAGTTAATGAGAACTCCTCTAACTTGACTAAAGAAACAGTAATTCTAGACATGAATGACAAATAAGTTTTCACATCAATAAGTAAAGTTATCCCCATCTTGCTCTTTCACCACTTGTACCCCCCAAAACTGTATGCAGTACAGGAGGTTTACATGATAATACACATAGGAAAAATCCTGACTAAGCAGTCTGCCCTGAGCAGAGCCATAAATACTCCGTTGCTGTGTGGTCTGCCATAATAATACAATGTTTTTTCTTCACAGTTATGACTGTTCCTTTAGCAATACAATAATTTTTTATTCCAACAAAAATGCAGTTTTGATAAGGCAGAATACTTAAACTATGTTCATATTTATTCTGTGTATTACAAGCTTTATTGGAATTATCCCATTTTTAGATTTCTCTCTTGTTTATGTATCCCAGAGCTTGCTTTATGGCACCATACTTACAAGTGAATTTTTCCTTGGGTTTCTTCCTGCCCTGTGCTACTTGTCCTAATCATCAAAATTGAGTATTGACATTTATCTGATTTTTTTTTTCCCCCATAAGTCTCAAAATACCTTAAAAATGAGAAGCATCTTTATGCATGCTCAACAGCTGGGAAAATGGAAAACAGAGGGGAAATGTTTTGTCTGTGGTCACAGAGCAAATCACACAGAGTTTGGAATAAAACCCTAATTTTTTAAACCAGCAAGAGGACTTAATGAGTTCAGGGCTTTGTTGGGCAGACACAACCATCGTGATTCTGGTTGTGAAGCTGGAGAGGGCACTTCTTGCAGGGTGCACTGTTGTCAGTTTTAAGCCCTCCTCTCTAATGCACAATCTGTGTTTCCAACCCTGTGTTTGATAACACACACTGTAACTTATCTCACATGCCTTCCCAGTTATATGAATTTAAAAAATGGTTAATTAAGGGTATTATTTGCAGAGCTGGTTACAGAATAGAAAAGCATTCAAATATGCCAGATAGAATAGAAGGATATACGCAGGTGAAATGGAAAGAAAATAAATAATGATTATGACAAGGTTACACTTTCAAAAAAAAAAAGAAATTCAGATGTTCTATTTACCTTTGTTATTAATCTGTTATTTAGTTTGTCACAGTTGTTCTTGAGTCCTCAGCATAGATACATACGTACTTAAGTGCTGCAGGGCTGAAAGCTGCATTGGATATTACTGTATTCTCTTCTTTCCAGCCAGTAGTAAAAGATAACCATCTCTTTTATCTTATTTATTTAATGGTTGTTCTTAAATATTACTATTTATTAATAATTGTGAACTATAATAATAGTAATAAAAAACTCATAGAATTGTGAAACATAATACTGTAACCTTTGGGAGATGGGCAATGACAGTTACAGTGTTTAGCATTCATGAGAAATATCTTAGTTTGGATTAAATGTCAGTACGGTCAATATGATAGTAGTAGTCAAAATTCCTAGTACTCAGAATGCCAGTGCTCCCCTCTGTTCAGGATGATGATTTAAGATTTGCCAATGCTTGGCTTCATGTGTGAACTTTCTTACCAAATATGGGGCATCTGGAAGAGGATGTTTAATCTCGCTTGAGTTATTACCTCTGGGAAAGGAGAAAAGAAAAAGGATGGTGTAGCTGAGCCAGGTCTGATAGTTAAGTGGAAGAAAATGATGGAGGGTGTCTCAGAAATGCACATATTAAAAACCACCACCACCAGTAAAAAAAGAGGGAGACTGATCCAAAATGGAGGGAGCAATGGAAGAGGGAATAGTATTGCGCTTTGAGTTTGAATCCTGCTATCGTCAGGACTCATAAGAAGTACATCCTTGGTCATTAACTTTTATGAAGCGCTGATTTCCCTTTTGGCTTCCACCCGTCTATCAGCCCTGCGGCAGGGGCTGTCTTTCTGCACACAGCTGAGCTAAGCAGTTGCTCAGTGTGATCCTCGAGTACAACGTTTTCTCACAACCAACCTCTCACCACCTACCTAATACCTTTGAGTCTGTTCAATTGAATGACCACTAATGACCAAACTGTTCTTAGGAAGATGTAGCATGTTTTTCTGCCAAGACTTAAAATGTCTTCTGTTATGTTTAGTGCTCGTTGGGAATGTGATGCAGGGCAAAGACAGCACAAAGCAGCCAGGTGTTCTCAAAGCCATCTTTCTTTCCCCTGCCTTGTGCAGGTAGCCTCTTCATTCACTATAAATTGCATGAAGCTTGTGTCTGCAGCACTCTGAAAAGTGCAGGCCAGGGCAGATGGTAGTCTCTATGGTCATTTTGAACAGTTAGTATGTTGGTTTTCAGAAAATAAAACAGTTCTGAGATGAGAAAACTTCCACTATCCCGTGTTAGGTCTTTTCTGACTTCTTACAGGAGAGCACAGGTGGGTCTGAAGACTGAAGTGCAGTAGTAGAAATCACAACTTCTTTCACAGCTTCACAATTATTTTACAGATCACAACTTATTGAGGATACAGTCTAAAGTATCAAACCAATAAAAGGTTCCTGCTCTGTGCTATACAAATATACAGGAAGAGAAAATAACATCCCTGTAAAGTGTACAGAGGGGGTTTCTACACCTTTTCTAAGTGACTAAGGCACAGAGAAACAAAATGACATGTTGACAGAGGCCGAAGGACTCAATGAAAAAAACCCAAACCACAAAAACCCCACAGAAAACTACGTTCTTCTGGTAACTGGGGGAGGGAATGTAGATCCATCTGTGGGACCTTCTGTATTATCACAAATTGGTTGTGCAAGGGAGTATCCAAGGAAGGTAGATGTTCCTAGAAAGGAAGTCTGGGAATGTCCAAAATACCTGGACATCCTTAAAAGAAAAGACTTTTGGTAAGTCACCAGACCTTTTCTTTTTGTTACACCAGGAGGTCTAAAATCCCCCTTGGATGGCAATGAATATGACAATTAGTAGAAACAGAAGAGAAGTTGAAAATAAGGAAGCCATCCTTATGGCTAGGGTGCACAGAAGTATTTCTAGTACTCAGCAATTAAACGTGGAACTTCAACTGAAGATTTTTCTCTCAGCAAAATGGTCCGTAGTTTTTCTTCAAACATTGTAAAGAAACATGGATTAAAAAATAGGTTGAGCAAATATACAGATAGCTTTATAAAAAGGTATTTTTAACTTAAGTGTCTGCCCTAGCAAAAAAAAAAAAAAAAAGGAGAAACACAAGAAGGATATTTATTCATGATATGGAAATAAAATGAAACCCATGGAAGAGATTAGGTTTTTAAAGATTTAAATAAATGTTGTCTCTCACATGTTTCTCCTTTTTAAAAACCACTTTAATTAGGTATTCTTTTTCAGTTTCTCCCTGAAGAATAAATAAAAAAAGTATCCCTTTTTAAGACAGCCCTATTTTTGCATCTTGAGTGCTAAATTCACTCTGTAGCCTGAATGCTGAATCTCTACACTGAAAATCAAAATTTGTTTGGGGTTTTATGAATTCAAGAAATAAGTAGAAAAAAACATAGTGCAGCAAGACTTAAATGAACTAAAAAATTTTCCCAGTGATACATTACATGAAGCCTTCTGCAATACTTAAGACATAATATGAACTGATTTATACTCATTCTGCACCATTTGAGTGTGTCATCTCTGTGTCCCCTCATTGCTAGGTGTCACTGTACATGACTCATCATGTACATGCACATCACTCTCGCTTTCCTCCTTTAATACTGCTGGGCCACTGTATCTATGTTTGTATGTAATAGAGCAATGTATGAAATGCACCAGTAAATGTAAAAATGCCTCTCTTTCTAGGAAGATATTTCTCCAGGCTATATCAAACTGATTCCTGGAAAGGAAGCAATTCATCTCATGCTTCTGCCGAAGACCTCAAACTCAATGCCCTTTCTGGAAAGGGAGGTTCTTCTGTCACCTTTCTCACCAGGAAACTCAGCACCTTGTTTTTTTCTCTTTCCAACACTGCCTCTCACAAAGGATAAACTGCCCAGACACTTGCTGTCAAGGAGCAGCAACCACAAAAGTGCTTCTCTGAGAAAGCTGGCAATAGATTTTTTGAACAGAGAAGGAATTCAGTGATGCTAATAATTCTCCTGTAGCAGGGAGAAGCTGATATTTTGGTAAATGTTCCCTTTTGATATGAACTTTTTCCCTCTCCGATGTCAGGGGGATTGTTTACATATAATAAGGAAAAAATCCCATTTCCGTGTCTCCAAAAAAAATAATTTTATTTTTTTTTTGCCTCTATGGGCCATCAGAGCTGAAAATAAACCAAGCTGGCTGCCTCTGGGGATTTATTGAATTCAAGTGCCCGTGACTCATTCCATGATTACAAAAAAAAAGAATATCTTTCAAATTTGCCACATGAGAGACTGAAACAGGGTTCTCAGTGCTGCTGTGTGGCAGGAGAGAGGAAGAAAGGAAAGGCTATACCGACTCTAGTGCAAAATGTGGCTCTGTTTTACTTCCCTAGCATTCAGTGTCCACTGGAGTCAATTGAAACAGGTTTTTTAAAAATAATATCTTCTTTAAAGAGGAAGAATTTGAAATTAGCTGTGCATGCATTTCACAAGACATCATCAGAAAGAAAATGAATGCTTTATGTGCTGAATGTAGTGGATGCAGAAACAAAGATGCTATTAATAGGTGTTATTTGGAATACAAATGGAAAGAACAAAATGTATGGTGAGACTCTTTCATGCTGATTCTGGTGAGGATGGAAGAGAAAGAGCTTTGCTGGAAGGAGAGTGCAGATTGAATATTATGCTGGGAGCATTTCCAAACCAAATGGCAAGAAGTTCTCAGAAACAAGGAGTACTCTAAGCACCTCACCCTGCCCTACCCTCCCTGAACCAGCCACTGAAGGGTTAATGCTGCTTCTCCACTCCCAAGGTGCCAAATTAGGATAACAGGTGGCAGCTGTGCTAGGGAGTAGGCCCTCTTTAAATGCGGTCTTCTCCAGGCACAGTGCCCCTATGTGAGATGGAGCTGGTGCCTGGGTAAGTTGGGGCTGTGCTTAGTTTCAGGCTTTGTGTCTTGCACTCTTTCACATCTTTTCTTATTAAATGCTTACACAAATATCCGTTTCATTTGTTGCAGTCAGTAAATCTTGAACCTCTTCTTCTGACTGAGGACTTGTTGCAATGGTGGTATTCGGCTGCTCGCAAGCTGTGGATGGAATCTGTAAGTACCTTAAAATTTTCCAAAGCTTTGCAAATAGTAGATGGGACACCAACAATTCCATTAGACTGAAGATACTAGAAATTCAGGGAGAACTGCAAGAGTGTGAGGGAGGGCTGCAGTTTGAAAAAATAACAAGCAAGGGAATGAGAGCAATGTATTTGAATATGGGGCAGCCCATATTCTGCAATGGGTGGAGATGCCTGATGAGCAAGGCCTGAGCCTCCTCTTGTAAATATAGCTGTACTTGCTTATGTACACATGAGGTGGTCCCAGTACAAATTTCTAGCAGGCAGGTAGCTAAGTCCAAAAGCAATGTACCAGTTAAAATGATAATGCAGATTAAAGCTGCTTACCTACTTGTTCAGTCTTCATTCATTGCAGTGGGAAGGCACCTTATTGAGAAACCAGAGGGAACTAAGTTAGTTAAAAAAAACAAAAACAAACTGCAAACATTGAGGGCATCAGACTTTAAGAGAAAGGATGACTTATGTTTTATGCACTGCTTCTGCATTCTTTGGCTTTCTGGGGGAATTATGAGGAATGATTACTCAAAAATAAGTTCTTAAGGGAATCAATAAGCAATTAGTAGCAACATGATCGTCTGTTTCTGTATTTTATGCCTGTGTGCTTCATAGTGCCAACTTCTGCAATGTAGAGTGCAATGCCCTACAATTTGCCTCACTGAGCTCAGGGGACTCTGACCCCAAAAAAGCTGGGCCAATGGGAGAAGGTGCTGAATAATGTCCCTGGTCTGGTCACCTATATGGCAGCTTACAGGTGGCTGTAGTTCAATAAGTTGCCTTGGGAGCACAGGTGATGTGGATTACTTCTAAAGAGGTTGAAGTTGCTCCTCTTCTATATAGTCATGGCTGTAAAGTGGTTTGGCTTTCCTGTGAAGCCTTGGACCTATTCAAAGGAAATAGAGAGGGCAGATGGAACATTTATGGAGTAAGAAGAGATGTTAGTGGTAATGGTCTGAGTGTCTTTTTTTTTTTTAAGAAAGTGTTCTTGATCTCTAAACTGCTGTGCTGGGGAGGGTGTGTGTGGGGGAGTTGCTTTTTGTTCCTTCTGCTAGAAAGAATGTAGAGGAATGGGAAAGGAGACATGAACAGGGAGCCAGACTATCTGTCTAATGAAGCTGATAGTGTCTGTGATTGTGGATATCGTCTGTAAAAGATTGGTCCAAGGGAGATGGGAAGGCCTAGAAAAAAAAAAGAGAGGTGCTAGAACTGAAGTATCTTCTTTCTCACTCCAGTGCAGTCACTGAATCAACTGAAAAATCTGGTATTTAACTCTACCTCTTCTCCTGTCTCTTGATTTTAAAAAATTCACCTCTAATAGACAATAGGATACAGTTTGTTACTGGTTGGTCCAATGGAATAAATCCTTCAAGAAATCAGATCTCTCGCACATGCTCATCTGCAATGAGCCCAGCATCTCTGGGTAAAGCATATTGCCCAGAAGGCAGTCTGGCATTTATCTGGAGATACTAGATGTCCACTGATTCTCTAAGTATTTTCTTTTCCAACTAAAATAATATCTATAGAATCTGCTACGTAAGATACCAGGTATCTGTTGTTAAAAAGAAATCATGATTTCTATAGAATTTCAGAGTAAAAGGCCAAGTAGTCAGTGTGAAGAGAAGACTGAAAAAATAATTAAATTAAATTAAAATTCAGGCCTAGCTTTTTCCACACTTGTTTCAAAGTCTGTTGTCATAGCTACAGCAGCATAAGCTGGCTCAGTATGTTCACTTTCTCTTTAAAGACACATTTGCCTTTTTAAGAAAACTGAAGTAACTGAGCAAGTATCTGGGAAAAGAAAAATCAAAGTTTTCCTCTATGCGTCTATAAATTTGTCACAAGCTATTATTTGGATGAGGGATGTTCAGCCCTTATCAGCTAGGATCTATTTATTCCTCATGGCCAGAGAACCAGAAAATAATTAAATGCATATTAAAGTACACTACAGTGCAAAACCGTTGCAAACTTCAAAAAGGTCAAAATTCAGCATGGCTATTTCCCCTTGGTCTCAGTTGTTAACATGACTTACCTAAGCACATGACGGCATCAAACTTTTGGCTTCCAGGAGCAACATAACATTTTGATTTCTGGACTTCGGAGGGACTCAAAGTTTAGACAACTCTGAAAAAATTAACCTTTTAAATTTGGCTTAAAGTTTTGTTAAATATCTGGGATCACTTCACTCTTTCTTTCATTGCTTATCGAATAATCTCATTCTTTTACTCTGAAATTTCTCTAGAACTAATTCTTGTATCACATTATTGGAATTTCTTGAAGTCAATTCACATGAAACATTTTGCTTAGGTAAAAGTGTGTGTTTTAGGTTAGACTGGAAGTTTGAAGTTAATTATTATTTTGTTGCTGGGCAAGCATAATTTCTGTCACATCTGTCTAAATCAATATGGGTCTCTGACCTGTGACTGCTCGCTCTATCATATTCTTCTTGTGGCTTTATCTCTCTGCATGACTTTGGCTGTCTTCAGCGAGTTTCTTCACAGATTAGCATAATACCTGTTATGGACTTTGCTCCTTAGCTGAGCTGTATCTTGTTTTACTACATTTGGGGAATTCCCTCTGGTCAAGAACTGCTTTATATCCACAATATGTCAAATAATAGGTACTGGCAAATATTTTCTCTGTCATTCCTGTAATGATCTGACAGATGGGTGTCTTATCTCAAGAAAATACCAAAAAAAAAGTCTTGCTGTGCAGATAGGAAATATCTCTAAAACCCATGTGTCATGCACAAGCTGATAATGTGCTGTTTCTGCTTTGCCCAGTGGCAAGCAGCTTTTGCCTTGCCTGGTGTTTTTGAACTATAATGTGGACCCTTTGAGTCATATTTTTGTCAGATTTTAAATGTTCCTGAATCCATAATTTCATACACTTTTTTCCAGCAGTCTGTAGTCCTGGTAGTTGTTTTCCTCCTTTACAAGGAAACTGGTTTCTGTAAAGCTGACTGAGAAATGAGGAATGAAATAAGGTGTTAATCAGTTTCAAGGCAGTTTTCTAGAACTTCCTACTAGGCTATTCTCTGACAAGAGACAAAACAATGGTTCTGCAAAATGCTTGAGCATGCAGATAATCCTGAACATATGAGAAATCACATACTGAAGCTGAAATCCATGCTATATTTAGCTTTGTACTCTCTCAACATAGTTATTTTAGGTTGTTTGCTGTCCATAGGCTCACTCTCTGGCTTAGAGAGAGATACTTCACTGGGTCTGGACCTAATTAAGCAAATTCAATCTGGTTTTGCCCCTGGCTTTGCTGGCTGATAGTGATGTAATAATTCACATGGACTATATCTCCCCAATTTTTACTAATTTCTGAAATATGTAGCCTTTCAAGGCATATGGAATGATTCTTTGCATGATCTACAAAGACATAAATTAATATTTAATACAGCATTTTACATATGATGATAATTACACACTTCATGTTACCAGTTATGAAATAACTGTGTACAAATGAGTTCTTTGAATTTCTCGAGTATAATGTTCTCTTGTTCTGGCACTTGGTCTTTCTTAAGCACAAGAAATACCCTGTTGGTTAACTGCCTAGGCTACATTGCTGCTATTTCTTTTCTCCAATATGGTCTCTTGTAAAAAGGCTAAATATGCCCTGTTGTTCAACACTTTAATTTTAAAAGAAGGAAGATTCCTATGAAAATAGGAATAAGCATGGTTTGGTTTGTGTGTTTTGGTGTAAGGGTTAGTTGTTAAAATGCTTAATGAATGAGATTTAAGAGAATTGTGTGCTGTAATGGGTCTGACAATATGCAAATGCATATATGTAAGCATGCAAACACCTGCTGATGTCAAAATGAAATTTTGTAGCAAAATCAGTTGTGGGTTTTTTCCAAACAATCAACTTTTTAAGGACACTGAGCCATATTTTGATGTAAAAGCTAAAAATGCTTCATGTACACCTGCTCTTTCTTCCTCCTAGACATTTTTGTGCCTAGCATAGCACGAGTGGGATGGTTTCTCATACATCTGGCTGCTTGAGGTGTGGGCAGGGAGATGGGTTTAGCAGCTCACATCCCTTCCCCTCCTTCTCTGTTCCTCATTAAGCAACACTTCCTTAGTATTTAAAGAGCTGTATCAACTTTTTCTGAGCTGCCTTTGGCTGGGTGGAAGGCTTTCATGGCAGACTCAGCTATAATGTGACTGTGAGGCCATGCTGCACTCTCAGGAGGATGGGGCTGATGGAAATCCAGCCAACCCAGAGAGCAGCCTGATGTAAAACACTTGTACAGCACAAAATGCTTTCACATCACCTGCAAAGAGGGCTGTAGAAGTATATGCCTGACTGGCACAGGATGATACTGGAAAAAGACAACTGTGCAACAGGGGCCCTCAAGGCGCGATGCAACCAGACTCCTTTGTTTCTGCAAACAAGGAGGTCCAGGCCACAGTCAGCACTACTGGTGCATTATAAGCAAGTGTCTTAATTTAGCATGTCACACTAACACTTCGCAAAAACTGTAATTTCACTGAAAAAGCTTTAAAGTCAACTGTAAAGAGGAATTTTGCTTGTCAGCTGTCTTTGTGTTGCTATGAAGTTAATATTGCTGGATCATAAACCACTACTAGGTAGCTGTTTAGATCTGGAAATACAAAATTTGGATCTATCTTCCTTTTCTTTTTCTAAGGAGTAATATCCAGCATCTCCTGCTGTCTCTCTGAACTGGCTCTTGGGAACATCTATACCAGCCACCTCCTGACACTCCTGGGTGATGGGTTGCTCCATGAGGTGAAGAAACCTGTCTTGGGAGAAAAGATCTTACAGCTGATACCAGGGTAGATTTCTGTTATCTTAGTTTTTTGCCCTCTCCTATAAAATGAGATGGCCAGAGAAAGCTTGGGCTGTGGCAATATGGCCAATATGTTGCTCAAACTGTCTTTCAAGCAAAGTGTGGTTGCAACAAAAACTTCCATGTTCAGTTTGATTTAGTAGCACTAAGACTCCTCGACTTTGAAAACAGATGAGTAATCTGGAGTAGATTCAGGACAAGACAAAGCTCTCTCTGCTAGTAACTGAATCAGATAAAATGTGATACATTTGATGTTAGATACTTCCTGGAATCTTGGCAAGATACTTCTGCAGGCAGTTGTACTATATTTCTCTAGTCAGACCTGTAGATATTGAAGGTTTCAGGTTATATTTGATCTTTCAGTTGCTTTAAAAATAATCTACCTCCCTGTGAACATGACTTTTTTTGGGTAGCAAACAAGCTGCCTCTGTTCTCCTTGCTTTAAAAGCTCATTCATGGTATGCCATTCGTGAGGGAAAGTTCTCAGGCAGTTGACCTGGGCGGGGGGTGGTGTTAAAAAACAAAGTAGCAAGAAAGTGGAACAAAGATTTAAAACTCTTTCATAAAGATCCAGTTAAACCTGGAAAAATCATGGATTTAGCCAAGTTGCAAGCAGTGAGTTCCAGCAACAGCACAACAGAGACGTGTTGTCCAGGAGTAAGTCAACTGCCTAGGAAACATCACTGACAGTACCAGGGAAAGCTTATCCTAGTTATTGCTTTTGTTTAAAGAATATAACATTTTTTTTTCTATTCTTTGTTTCATGCATTGTTTATAATTTAGTTGTGCTTTGGTTTTTTTCTAAATCTCTTCTGGGCATATAATCCAATATTCTGAGTTTTAAACATGGCAGCTTCTGCCATGTTCCTGTTTCTCAGACATATTATCTCTGTGAACATCCTTTTACTGTTCTTCCAACTATTGATTGCATATGTGACTTTACCACTCCACTTGCCTCACTTTCTGAATCTTTGTAATGTCTTTAGGTAATAAGTATGAATGGTTAGAGCCCCTGTCATGACTCTATGGCCTATTAAGTATGCCATGTATCAATTGTCTGTTCAGAACTGATTTTTGACCCATTCTTAATGCTTTCAATCACAAGCACACACTACTTCTACTTCTGCCATCTTTTTCTCCAAAGTTCTACTGCATTACATTGCCTACTCTCCTGCCCTTGAGGTTTGAGGGTTGTATTAGCCACTCTGAAGGCCAGGACAGGTCTTCCCTACAGCTGCCTTCAGTCAAGAAGCTCTGATGTACTTCTTTAATCCTGCTTGTGAGTTGCAGTTTTCTTCTGTGTTAGCTAGTAGTCCCTCAGATTTGCAGTAAAAGACTAAAAAATGCTGAAAAATGGAAATATGTTACCTGAAGTGATGGAAGTTTGTGTTTCAGCCAGTTGCCTGCTTGCTGCACGCATAAGCCACATCAGCTCAAATATAACCAAAACCACTACTTCTGAAAAAGCGAAGCTTTCTCAAATCAACTTGTTTACATTACAGTTCAGAGCCTTAATGTGAGATTATATTTCTGCTTTGGAACTTTCATGATGAAGACACTCAAAATAAAATATCTTCATGTGATTAGCTGTAACAGGGTTATTATAGGCAGCTGTGATCTCTTTGCTGGGGGGAAGGTGAGAAATTAAGTTTGGACATGTCAGTGATGAATCCACTGGTAGTTTAATAGTAGCAGTCCTCATGAAGGTGGTTAAAGATAGATATTTGCAGAGTAGAACTCAAAGACTTTCTGGTTAGTGAAAAAAGACTCAGCTTTTATCTGAGGTGTTCTGGATCACCACTTGGCAAACATCCCTGATAACACAGGGAATCTAGACTGGTAATTTGGGTACCCAAGTTAAACAGCAACAGCTCAACAAGTGCTCATCTATATTTTCAGCAATAAAATATGTTTGGAGGATTTTATGTGGGATATTTTTTTAGATAAAGTGATTTATTATGTCATAGCAATATCCCAGCAGGTGCTCATCAATTTTAAGAGACACTGCTCACTTTATTAATATTTTGGATAGTTGTTTCCCATAAATTCAAATTCTCTTTCAAAGTTACGTGTCCGAACCTTTTCTTTTTAATCCTTTAATATTTATCAAGGCATTGTGTTCTTTGACCTTGTGCCTCCATTAAACACCAAGAGAGATCAGTATATATGGGAATAGTCACCTACTGTGATCCCTGCAGAAGTGTAAAACAGTCATTCTGTACCAACAGAATCACCGTGTCTCTCTTTCATTTGCATGTGTAAGCACACTTTCTATTTTTTTAATTTTTTTAAATACAGAAGTGTTTCACCTTGTGTCTCTCATTTGCATGTGTAAGCATACTTTCTATTTTTTTTATTTTTTTTAAATACAGAAGTGTTTCACCTGTTATTTAGCAAAAACCATCTGTGAAACACAAAATCATCTCTCTGCATCCCCAGGCTAGCTTCTTTTCTGAAGCTCACATTGGAAGATACCCAAGGGTAGTCACTGCAGACACAATCTAATAAACTATCACAACAACATAAAGTCAATTGCACATAATTCAGGTGTGTCTTAGTCCCTGTAAAGGTATATTGCTGCTTTAAGAGATATAAAGGTTTAACAGCTTCGTGACTCTCTAGATATCCAGTGAGCAGCACAGATGAAACAGGAGTGTTTAGGAAGGTTGTAATAAAACTCATCTTAGATCATCTTGTCTTCTGTTAATATCGATTGCCGGCAGGTATCTAAATCAAAATAGTGTTGTATGAGAAGGAAAAATAGACTGTGGCGTTCATGTAAATAAGGCAAAGAAGCGCAGCCAGTGGATTTTTAACCAAAAACACTGCAGAGAACAGAGCTGTGCAGAAGGGCACTAACTGGCCTTGTCCTGAGGGGGGTGGGTAGGCTGTCAAAGAAATCTGCTTAGTGACTAAAACTTATTGGAAGGGAGGAAAATGATAGATGCAGAACACAAGTGTTTGTGGAAGCCTCATGTGAACAGATAGGAGAAATCCAGATAGGTTGTTGATTACTTCAGCTTATTTTTTCCGAAGAATAACAGCTTCATAGAAAATAAACTTTCATGAGAAAGCAGTCAGGGAATATGAGAGGCAATCAGTAAGTGTATAGCCATGAAAAATGTCTTTTGCAGGTAGAATTGGTACGCTGAGGAATGGGATCTTATAGGCAATTTAACACTAGGAAAAAGTCATCAGAACAGCTAAAGAATGGTGGAGTGGGGAAACATAATAGATATAAACAAGTTCTCATTAGAACCAGTTTGAATATATCTGATAAATGCGAATTACAAGCAAGAATCACATGTATGCATCAACAGCTGACCGTGACCTGCAGGAAGCTCCCAGGAAGGACCTAATCATCACCCTTTCACAGCAGGCATGACCTGTGGCACAGGCAGCAGGAGGAGTGACCTGCAAATGAGAAACCAGTCAAACTGCAATGCAAACCACTGTTTCTAGGGGAGCAGAAAAAGCCAGATGTGGTGTTCAGGCTAACTCAAGCAGCTGTAGGGGAAGAATTCATTTTGACTAGAGAGCAAAACAAGGAATAAAAGGAATTGTTTTTCTGACTGATCTAGAAAGTTTTCAGCTGATGTTAAGACAAAAGTAAACTACATCCCAGAGAGGAAAGATAGGAAAGTTCAGCTTGTAGCACAAATATCTTTCAGACATGTGGTAGAGAAGTTGTTTCCTTCGCATAGCAGGGAACTGCACTGGTAAGCACAAGAGAAAATGTTACCAAGTAGGTGCTATGTGGCACATGCATCATGAAAAAGACAGTACAGGGGGAAAAAAAAGGAGCTATGGTTTTTCTGGATGTGTATGTTGAGGGTGGTCTACTTGGCCATTCCAAAAGCTCCAAGCACAAAACTGACTCTTGTTAAGAGTAAGGCCTGATGTGAAGGAGGGTAATGAAGGAATTTTTTTGAGGTGATGTGTGGCTATTTTAAGAAATAAGATAGATGTGACCCAGACCTGTGAAAAACTTCAAATGTGAATAAATTCCATCATGCCAGTATTTTTGAAGAAATGGAAGGTCTTTACAGAAGTATTAAAATACCCATATTTATTGCAGGCTTGGTTAGGTAACTGGGAGCTTACTATTTCATTTGGTTCAATTGGACAAAAAGGGAAAAAGAACTTATTGCTTTCAAAACTCCATTTGGAAGATGACATTTCAAGAGAATGTCTTCTGCTGTTTAGCACAAGAGATATTTCAGAAATCATACCATGTCATTTTTGCATATGGCAGGACCTGAAAGAAGCACAAGACAAAACTAATTACATTGGTGCAGATGAAGCGGAGTTGTATGTTAAAAGGAAATGCAGACAAATGAAATTGGTGATGACAAAACTAATGGCTCGTGTCACATCTTGGAAAGAGGAATAATTGGACTAGATCGGAGAATAAAGAAATTCAAAGCAACAGTTCTTTCTACCTGTTCTATCTGACCTTTGGAAATTAGGTTAGGAATGATTAGACACCATTGATATCACTCTATATAAGTAGAAATCACAGCACTTCTATAATACATTGGGGAGAAGGAGGGGGGTATCTTTAAGGAGTAACTGGGACATAGAGAACACAAGACTTTGCAGAGGACTAAAGTTGGCAAACAAAATGCTAAAAATCAATGTTGTGGAAGCAGTAGCTGGAGAAGCATTCTTGTAAGAAAACTCTCTGGTGGCATTTGGCTCAAGAGTGCAGATGTCAGCTCTGCTGTCCTTAGTTCTTGTCATTGGATGTCAGAAAGGTGTCAGAGTGTTGCAGGGGGAGTGTGTATTGTGTGGCTGTATAGTTAAAATGTACCACAAAACTCACAAAAATGTTGTCAGCATAGCACCAGCTTTTCCACTGCTGAGATTCCTGTGTTTGATCTTGATGCCACAAAGGTGAAGCCTGAGGTGTGATATTGTCCTGAAAAGAATTTTCAGTAGCGGATCTGTTTCTGCATTGTTTCAGAGAGATTGAAATAAAACAAACAAGAACAAAAGATAAAATGTGGAAGACTCAAAGGAACAAGTGAATGAGATACAGTACCTGTTCTGTATAAAGATGTTATAAAAAATAGCAAAAGAAATGGGTATTTATGTAATCACCCTGAAAGCAGCAATGCAGGCAAGATTTCCCATTCAGTCTAAGGTAGTATTCCCCAGATGCAGTACAGTTTTCAATATGACTAGTGGATCTGCGTGCGCTCCTGAAAAAACTTCAGTGGTTTTCAGTTCAGCCTTCCCTGGGCTAGCAGAAAAATAATCCCATGGCCCAGTAAAGCAGGTCCTGAAAAAGGCTAGAGGAGAATTTGAAAACCTTCTCTTGGTTTTGCAGAGCATTCAAACCTCACCTGTGCAGTCAGAATTTCACCCGTGCATCTTGAGCATGATGCTGAAATCAATAACATCGGCAAGCATCTCTCCTGATTCCCAGCATTCTCAATCATGGCAAAATGAAAGTTGGTTGGATAGAGGAAGGTAGTAAAGAGCCTGCTATAATAAAATGCCATGACTCTGAAGTGTTTAAAAAGAAACTTCATAAGAGGTCTGGGAAGCTGATGTAGCTGGAGTTCAGTAACCAAGGAGCTGAGTTCATGTGAAGTTAGGGAATAGGCATCTATCTAAGTGGCATGTCAGACACCTAAGGATTGCTTCTATTAGTGCAGCCACACCTGATGATGAAAATACTAGCCTGAGGTGCTGAAACAGCCAGTGAAGGGAGCACTTGCTGTGATCCCAAGAAACCATTAACAACCACCTACCGTGTAGCGAGAAGACACTATGCAATTACAACTGCCACTGCGTGATCCTCAAATGCCACTAATGGCCGTGTGCCCGGGCACAAGCAGCAATGCTCCCTGCACAGTCTTACCCAAAGAGTGAAGGCCTTGTGATACTTCTACATAAGATTAATATGCAGCTTCATTAGCAGTGACATCTCCTACCTGCCTGTGTGCCAAGAGTGGATATACTGTACTCATGCCCACTGTGATAACTTCAAATTAATGTAATCAGGTCCTTGTTTTTCTGTCTTGGCTTTAGATCAGCCTTGTTATGTTTGGTAGTCTGGCATCAGCTCACTAACTGTGTTTAAGAATCCTGTGAGTTCCAAAACAGCTGTTTTCTTAAAATCTAATCCTCCCCCACAGACAACAATGGTGGCTTCTATGGGAGGGAGACGATTCATGGCCCAGGGCATGACTATAACATCTGCACTTCATTTGCTAGCAAGCTTTGTGCATTGAGCATCCTTCCCAGTCACGTGTGAACTCCTGGAAAGCATTTCTGCAGAGATTTAAAGTCACTGCAAGTTTGCAGGGCAAATTTGGTAAAAAGGGAAGTAAATTAAATAGTAATAATGAAGAGACCATAACCATCAAAATAGTGAAGATGCTATTACTGAAAATACAATTTTTTTAAAAAAGGATAAGAAATTCTGTTCAAAAGGTGGTTGCGTATATCAATGTTTGATATTTTGGGGGGGGGCATGTAATATAGTTTTTAAGTACTGATGTCTAGGAAAGAAAGTACTGTCATTGGGGATAGTTTTAAGAGGTAGGGGCTGAGGAGTAGGTAATCTTGAATTATGAGAATTTAGATATTTCTAAGATCTTAGGGCTTCAGTTAATAGGCTTATGAATATTTATTGATAGCCTGATAGATAAAATGAAAATTTAGTAGCTGCACCATGGGCAAATTTAATTTGAAAGATGTACCTCCTCCTACTCTCCTGCAGGCTTTCATTTACACATACTGAAATCAACTCTCCCACCCCATAAATAAACAAGTAAATAGAAGGGCTTTCCACATAAGCAGAACCAGTTAAGGGGGATGTTGGCTGAAGTAGCTGCGTGTAAAGGGGAACAGAGGCAACCTTTAGAAACAAGAGTCCTCTTCTCCGAGGCTGGCTGCAGGGAGAGAAGGACTTCTAAGTGCTTCTTGCCTTGTCCTTGGCCTGCTCATGCTGAGAGGTTCGAAACCAAGGTTTAAAGGAGAAGGGAACTGTTGAGAAGTTAGTGGGGAAGTGGCTAATGGTGGCTGGCTGTGCTGCAAGTGCCATAGTCAAACAAGGAGAGGGGCTGAGAGGAGGCAGCTAGATCCGGTGCAGAGAGATGAGACCCTGGTTGTTGGAGCATGTTTAACCTGTAGGTTCTCTCTACACTGCGATCAGTTGCTTCCATTTTTGTTCATAATGAGCTAACCTGCTGTGACATGTCAGACTCTTACTGTCTTTTTCCTTGCCTGGCCTTTGAAGGGAGGGATGATCACCTATTAAAACACAGTTAGTGCCTACAAAATTTTCCAGACTCTGCTCTGTAAACAGCTGGGTGTTTTGGGCATGGAAATGAAGGAACCTGTAGCAATTCTGACACTAAGTAAAAGTGTTACATGTTGATTTTGTCTTTTCCCTGCACCTAACATACTTATTTCATCCTCATATTTATTTCAATTTTTCCAGGAAATCATTTGTTGTCTCAGTTGTAGCTCTGTAGTTACCCAAAGCCACAGAAGTTTGTTTCCTTCACTCTATGCTTCTAACCAGTCTGTGTTGTGTATCTGAGCTGTTGTATGACACAGCAACTGAGTTAACTGCTGTGTGTTGGGTTTTTTAAGGTCTAGTATTTTTCTCTCCAAGCAATGCATAATATTAGTAGCAACCAACCAGAAGATAATACCTGTAGTTTCAATATCAATAAATATCAATAAGCACCCTATTAAGAACAGTTATTAGTAATGTCCAGGTACATGTGTTCTGAGATCCAGGACAGGTGAGCCTTTAAGCAACAAGGTTATTGTCAAAAGGCGATTCTGTTGGCTTCATTTCTGTCACTTGTTGGGGCTCAGTTGTCTTAGTTTTGTGTGATTTTTCTTTTTTTTTTTTTTTTTAAATTTCCCCTAGCTAGGGTTTTCTCTGACATTCAGCTCATCACCTGCATGTGCCTCAATTCTGAGACATCTTTTGTGACGTATTGTGTGGGGTAGTGATGGCAGAACTCTCTCATGAGGTGTCACAAGTAAATCAACCATTGTTTCCCCTTGGCATCCCCCATGGCATGGTTTTCATTATATCTCCTGGCTAGCGATGTTATCCACAACACAGGCTATTCCTATTTCTGCAGATCCTGACTGAGCTTTGTAGGTGACTTCTTGGCAAACTGCAATCTCTTCATAAAGACGTCATTCTGAGTCCTGTGCTCATGGTTGAAAATAATGTTCTGTCTCAGTCCAAAAATGCAGACAAGTTTCTTATTAGGGAATTTTGTGGGCTCTCAAAGTCATAAGATGGGTTTCTGAACTTCAGAAATCCTTTCCTGTTTTGTTTTTTTTTAACCTTTACCAAAACAACTATATGATTAAAAAAAAAAAAAACCAACAAAAAACCCAATCCCCTTGTCTCCTTTATCATCAGTCAGTTGTCCTCAAAGTATGCCAGTGCAATGTTATGTTAGGCTCCTAAACACTATAACAGGTCTAGTCCTTTAATGTACATGTTCCTTTTCACTGCCATGAAGTCTGCTCTTCAGATGCTGTTAGAGGTCTTTAACCTTCTCTAGTCACTGTTCTCATTGTTGAAGGGTTTGTCTTTTTTTCCTCAACTTTGGCAGAGCTGTTAACTGTTCTGAAGACTTTTTTGTTTGTTTCCATTTGGAGTGCTTTCCTCTGCTATGCTCCCAATAGTAAAGCCAAAGTGCCTAAGAGAGGTCTGCTTCATTCAGTGTCTGATCAGCAATGCATAACATGAACCTCTCTACAGTAAAATAACCATTTCCAGCTGCCTTTTGCCAGAGTCATTTAAAGCACAGTTCTCTACAGCTGGAATGGTGACTTTGGTAAAGTGACAAAGCCAAACCTTAAGGGAATTGTGGGGACTGGGAGCCTTTACAGAGGAAAGCAGTGGTTTTGCCTAGACAGCTAAGAGCTGCTAGACTCTGTGGGAAGCTTATGGGCCCTCCAGCAGTGAGTCACCATTCAGACTCGTCACTGTATTGCTGACCTATAGTCGTTTATCAGCCTAGCATTTCTTTGCAGCCTTTTCATATTGGCATGGATCTACCTCAGTAACTAAAATGAGCTGATATCGCTGTCGCAAATGTCTTCATAATTGTAGCCTAAAGTCATCCTAGCAGAATATAAAAAGAAATTTCCCCTGTGAGGAAAGCTTTATTTTGCAAACTGACTTCTGAGTTTGTGAGGACCAAGGTTCCCAAAGCTGGCATGAAGGCAAAGCAGTCAATTTTTTCTTAAGTCACCAGAAGTTCTTAGGTGCCTCCTCTATATGCGTCATTGACCTTTGATCTTAAGAATAGGTCCTAGACCTTGTAGATCTAAAATACTGACAAGAATTTGCTTTCTGATAGGGGGGGAAAAAAAAAAGAAAAAAAACAAAACAACCCCAGTCAGTAGTTTTAGCTGAACAGCCAAGGACTGAATTAACATCAATATGACTTGCCTTCCAGAAGAAGGGCTGAGACACATTGGCAAGACAATGTGCAGAAACCTGGCTTGCAATCTTACAGCTTGGCTTGTACAATGCTTGTAGTGCATGACCGCTTTATATTTAGCACGCTTTCATGCTGCCAAATGCTGCTATTTACATTTTTTTCTTTTTCTTTTTTCTTTAAAGAAGATGTTAATTTGTATATTTGAATTTGTAGTCTGAATGTCGTTTGATCACACTACAGATTACTCTTTGCATCTTCCCTAATTCATAGCCTAGAAAGGATTGGAACCAATGACTTTAGGCCAACCCTTAGAAAAGAATTGTTTTGAAATAGAATTTTAACTGAAATCTTCTGACGATAAAGGCTTTTATTGACACAAGAGCTCTTTAGTTAGTGCTCTAGGTTTTATTCTATCACTTGTCACTGTTTTGTTTCACTTTGGTGGAAAAAAGAAAATGCACATTTTCTTTGTAATGAAATGAGAAGTGACAAGCAAATTAAAAATTATTCAATTGCATTATCATATAACAGCTTAAAATTCTTTGACATTTAACAATGTTTACAAAGAATAATATTAACAAGTAAATATTTTTGAATAGCATAATTAATTCCACAAAACTGAAATTCGATGAAAATCAATAAACAGTTATATATTGCTGTTTAACAAAATAACTATTCAACCATAATTAGATACACATACAATTGTTAATTACTTAGACAAATACTTCTTTTAGGAAATATGTATGGAAGTATGGAAAGCCATGGTATCGTTCCGTCTTCCTGTTTCCACTTCCTGAAATACTAATTTCTTACACTTCTTCATTGCAAGAAGACACATTAAGCTTGGAATCTGCATGCAGTCAAAGGGAAAACCCTGATGGGAGACAAGTACTTGCCACAAATTAGTAGCTTTATGAATATTTGAGTTGGTTGCACTCATGGAGCATCCTAGTGGGTCAGGTCTGCTGTCACTGTCTCCGTGGCTCGCAATTATGCTTCTCCATGACATGTAAGTATTGTGGGAAATGGATATGGGCTGGCTGGAGGCAGACTTTCTGTACACTGATCATCATTCTGTGCATGGAACTACAGGAAGATTAAAATGGGGATAAAGAATGGTTTGTTTTAAATTATAAAAGAGGAGCATGCTGTATAAATTGCCCTCCTGTAATTTTCACTGTGTCTGTATATAATGAAATAATGCATGTTAATCCTCATGAATCAATCCAGAATACGTTAAAAATGTTTAACTTCTTCCCGCGGTGGGTGGCATTTTTAAAGATTCCAAATACCCCGGATATATTCCTTCAAAGGGGTAAGAGTTGAAAGGATAATAACAGTGAACTCAACACACTATCAAAGATACTATTTTACAGGTTAAGATCCTCCTTTCATCTAAGAAGCTCTGAGTAATTTCCAAGCAGGTCTATTTCTGAGGTGTGAAAGTATTACTACGTCACTTACAGCAATACGAAGAGCCAGCAAGGCACACTGGTCACCACCTAGAAAGACACTTTTCTGTTGTGTAGACAGAGATCTCTGATTTTAGAATGAGAGATAAATGACCTGAGAAAGCCACTGTAAGAAATCAGTTTGCAGTTCTCCAGGCTACACATGGGTTGCTGTCTTGGAGCTCCTACACAATTTCATACAACACCAAGACAGTGAGGGTGGCTCCAAAGCTACTCTTGAGGAGCTGGAAACACAGGTTCGCATCCCAGGAGGATTCATAAGGGGATCCAAACTCATCTCGTGATCCATTCTGTGGCACTAAGTGCTTCCCAGGCACTGCCAGAGATCTGAGATCCCAACAACATCTGTTAACTAATCCTCCTATAACCATGTTTGGGGAATTGTGATATTTAGTTTAAAGAGTAATAGAAAAATGTTAGTAGTTTTTGCACATGTGTAATTAATAGAAAGCTGATTAAGTAATGATGGGCTAAAATTCTGTGGGAAAAGGGTTAGGGGGACTATGAACCTGAAGTGCAGAACAGTAGAGTTTTTTTTTCATTGTTATTGCAAGCAAGAGCCCTGAGAGACAATTTTCCTTTTTCTGAATATTGGATTTTTACTAATACAGTATTAGTGTGTAGGCAGTCTATTCCTGCCTCTATTGCCACGCCATACTGATTACACAGCAAGTCTAAGGACTGATGTTGTCAGTAAAAGGAACCTTTGCAAGAGAATTGCGTATCTTTTGGGCTTACTTTTAACAAACTAGAGGCTACATTTATAAGTCTTTCTAAGTCTGGAAGATATTTTTACCCTTCTTCCCTAGAGCTACTTACATTGCATCCTCTATATTAGGTAGAGACATGCATAATTCAAAAGACATCATTAGAAAATTGAACATAAACACTTTGGGATAACTGTATTATGAGCACTGGAACTGTTATTGTAACAACATGAAGCTGTGTTTGGTCTGCACGTAATATTACAGGTTTAAACAAGAGAAACAGGCTACCTAACTTTGAGAACTAGTCAGATCTCGGACTTCCTGTGGAACCAGTCAGCCTGACAGCAGTGTTGTAGCCTGCTTCTGAAAAACCTTTCCAGGTAATTTTCTAGAGTGGGAGAAAAAATAGCCAGCAATACACAGAATTTCTAGTGTGACTTGCCTTAAAGGGAATAATGTGTGCATGTAAGTTCAAGGAGCACCCGAGTATTTACTTTTTGGAAGAGGTTTTCTTTGTTAGATGCTCCTCCTGCCCTTCAAAGCTCTCAAATCCTGATGCAAAATGGGAAAGCTGTAAATTGCCAAAAAAAAAATTTCTCAGGATAGGAAACCCATTTCCCATAAATCTTTGTTAGCAAATCTTCTAATAGCAGAATGTTACTTTTCGGGCCTCTTGACAGGTCCCAGTTTGACAAAGGAAGCTTAACTTTAAAAAGCATCACTACACAAAGCAAAACCATTATTGGGATTCCAATTAATGCTTTGACATTGTGTTATAGAGCAGGAGATGTATGAAATTATTCCCCAGGAGTTTACCACCACCGGGAAAGGTGATTGATTCTGCTACCTGTAGAAAGTAATAGATAACGTATTAAGTAACACAGGGATGGTTTGTTTTGTTCACACTAAGTAAAAGACAAATTTCATCTTCATTTTAATTTTTAGATGAGAGGCAGCACCACACAGAGGCACAGCTGCAAAGCTCAAACTTCTGCTGCTCCATATTGGGACCCCAATGAAGCAGAACATTAATCTGTATAGCAAACAAATGACTATCATTTACATAATTACATTTAGTCACAACTTATAACATATTCATAAGCGCATCAGTGAGAATGATGCATTTGTAATGTAAGGGATAGAAATAGTGGATGAGCTTGGTTTTACCAGGACAGGAGAAGTAACAGAAAGAAGTGATTCACTAACATGTTAGAAAACTCAGTTTTGTGATTTGAGTCCAGCCATCAGTTACTTGTCCTTTCTGGTCTTATACAGCTGGGTTTTACCTCCACAAGTGATTGCGGATTGAGCCTTCTTTTGTGTAGACTTGTAAGTCCTACAGTGACCACTGGGGAAAAAGGGGCAAAAATTTTTTTCTTCAGAAATGCTTCCATTAACAACTCCTGATTTACTTGGTAATGAAAGAAAGTGGATAGAAATTAGAGGGACTTCCCATAAATCTATCTTGTATCTCTATCTATCACTCTTATGACTACCATTGTTCTACTATGCCAGTGACTAAATAGCAGAGAGTAAAGCCTCCATAAAGTTTAAGTCCATGTCTGCCTGTTTCCCCCCAAAACAGTGTTAATTACTAATCTTAAGCATCATGTTTATCCCTGCTTGATTATTAATGCTTGCTTCCTCTTGTCTTACCTTTTTTCTTATTTTCTTATGTTCACCTTTCCTTTTTTCTCTTACTGTCCATTTTTTTTTCTTGATTTTTTTTTTTACAAGTCCAACAGGGAAGCAATCATCCCACCAGCTGCTATAAGAAACTGTTATGGCAGCCAGGAGCAGTAGGATGGAGCTTGTGCTCCTTATTCCCAGCTTTGCCAGGGTGCTTAGCCGAAAGGGTGATTTGATGTTGCATGTTCGGCTCTGGATGTTTGAGGGGTTCAGTGGCAAGGAGAGGGGAAGAACTGGCAAATAAGTAACCCTGTAGTGAATAAGAACTACTTAAAAGGCTCTGGGATGTATTATAGTATCTTTGTTTAGGCTGTACATGATTTCACAGATCCACTTTAACATCTCGGGCTCTTTGCTGATTTATAATGTATCACCCTCGAAGAGTGTTGCGCTTAAACAGGAGGTGAGCGAGAGGCATGAGAGTTTTTCTTCTGAATCAAAATCTTAGTCTAAATTGAGCCTCAGAAAGGTTGCCTGCCATGACTGCTGATATTCCTACTACTAGTTAGTTACTCCTATCTTTTTACTGACTGAGCTATGTGACTATGTTGCGCTCAAAAGCAATGCAGTCAAAGAAATCCCAAAGAGAGCTTTTAATGCAATAGCAATGTTCGTATTCAACTCCCACCCATTTTATAAAAAAATTAAATGTGATAGTTTTTAGAGTCCTTTTCATGAAACTATTGCAGTCTTCATAAAAATCCAATTAGATGCATCATAAGCACACTTCATGTAACTTCTCTATTTTCAGAGATTTAAAAATCCCAGAACTTTTTCATGCATTCTTAAGCACTGCTTTAAAAAAAAAAAGTTTGTTACAGGAAGAAAAAACTATTCCTCAATCAAAGGTTTATTTTTATCCTGGAAACTAAATTTACTAAATTCAAAAGATACATCTTAGAAATTAATTTGCAAATAGTGTACATTTCAGGCCATCAGTACTGTGTTTGGTTTTGTGTTTTTTCCATCTAAACATTTAATTTGTTAGCGAACATAGTTCTGTGACCACTGGACAACTTCAGGCTTCAGCCTTTTTTATTAAATAAATCTTTGCCTTTGTGCAACTCTTATTACCTCTCTGGTAGTTCCCATGATATAATGTAGTCTTATGCAAAGCAGGACATTATTTTTCCGTTGCATGGATATCTTGTATTAGTTTATCTTGTGGTTAATCTCTGGCCATAGGCAACAAATGAAGCAAGTACTTACACCTTGAGTTACTGCAGTCTTCTGTAAATTAGGTTCTGCTGAAGGATTCAGTACTTGCCTATGAGTTTCCATCAGGGGCTCTTGCTTTAGCCTCTGGTTTCATTTTGATCTTGGGAACTGCAGGTGTTCAGTTCTGCTGGCCACCTGACTGTATTGAGTGACCCAGGCATCTGAAATTTGACACATCAAAGAATAAAGATCGTGAAACTTCAGACCAAGCTTTGGAGGCATGTTCTCCTTAATGAGTGATCAGATGGCTTCTGGCTTTCCTTTTTGAATGTTGTCCAAAAGACCGTAAGGACAATATTTCTAGAGCTTCACTCTTTGGTAAAACTTACAAAGAAATACATTGCAAAACATCTATTGTCTCTGGACTCAGCCAGTCCCTTCAGTCATACATGACTGATGTGATAGTTGATGTGAAGAAAATAACCAATACAGAGAATTCAGGGACACTGATAGAAAAGGTTGAGATTTAGAAAACATGAGATACAAGAAAAAAACGAAAAGAGTGAAAATAAAGTAGTAAAGGGTAGAAATCTGTAAAGAAGACTGAAGGGATGAGGAGGGGACACCTAACATTACAAATACGCAAAAGGCTTCTGTATATAGGAAAAAAATGTATGGAGAGAACAGTTTTATTCTGGAAATTATTTTTCTGGAGGAAATGGTAGAAATTTTATCACTGAAAACTCTCTTAGGGAGGGTTAGATCAACTCCTAACAAGATTTTGAAATTACATACCTTCAATTCAGTCTGTTACAGACCCCTTTATCTCATGATAGCAATCTCTTTTCATTTGTGAGTGCATGAGGTGCTGCATGCCTCAGGCTGAGCTGTGTTAGGTTCTCAGAAGTATGGTGTAAATATGAAACCTCCTTGTGAAATGGCGAGGG
The DNA here is from genome assembly GCF_000708025.1 of Charadrius vociferus. Taxonomy (NCBI): domain Eukaryota; kingdom Metazoa; phylum Chordata; class Aves; order Charadriiformes; family Charadriidae; genus Charadrius; species Charadrius vociferus. The sequence continues at coordinate 746,091 of NW_009650250.1, forward strand.
ATAATTTGGACTTCTATAAGCTATGTGAAAGAATGTAATGGGAATTAATGAAATGTGTTTGTCTAAAAGACCTTGAAAGCTCCTCTCAAGAGTGCCTACTCTGGAATGTTTAATTCGGAGAACGTTAGAACCATAAACAAAATAATAAGTAATTTTTGTTGTTAGGAAGTTTAAGTAGTTTTTAAGAAAAATTAAAAAAAAGGGTTAATACATTTTTGATGTGGCTGGTAGGAGGAATCAGAATAGAGGCATATTCCAAGTGATCAGTAACATAACTTAATACTGTGTAATGAGTTTTATTAGATATAGAAATGTGTTATTGGAAAATAGAGACAACTTCCAGCAGATGCTTTTATCAATGAAATTATATAAAGAGGATCCCTAATGTCGATCAACCCAATTATTTAGTGCTAATAAAAAGCTACCTTCTCATTTATATTCACTATGCAATTACTGAACTGTGTTTCAGTAGGAATTTGACAAGCCCCTTGGAAGCAATAAAAGTGATAAGTTCTTGAAGATCATATTCCAACCTAGTCTTCTATGACTCTATAATCTTTAACAGGTTTCAAAACGTATGGGATTTCTAACTGTCCCTCATAAAAATGATCTGTAGTTTTGAGGGTTAGATAAGACTTGGGAAGAAACCTGTTCTCAATCTGAAAATGACCAGATCTGGTGGTGAAATTTGGCAAAGAAATCTGAGAGGAAAAATGTAAAGAATGTAATGAAAACTTGTTTTCTAGCCATTATGAAAGGGATCTCCATGCTGAAGAGACAGCATCTGTGCTGCACAGGAGAAATCCAGAACAAGCTTCCTTCTGTATATGAATATACACCAGCCCTGCCAAGAGTCAGTTTGTGGTACTTGGAAAGATAAGAGTGAGAGGATGAAGGAGAGCACACTTTAAAAGAAGTGTCTATTTTCTCAACAGCTTAAGAGGATTTAGTGTTCATTTCCTGATGACATGATAAATATTGTCTTGGGCAATTCTTAAAACCTTAAGTTGCCTACAGTATCCTAGCACCCTGATAACAAGCTCACAGCTGTAACAAATACTGTGGAGTGGGTTTTGGTTTTTGTTTATAGGATTAGGTACTTGGCAAAAAAACCAAACCCAAACAACCAAATTACTAGGAAAGGTTTTCAGTTTTCTGTAAAGCTACTGTGGTAGATGTACCTTTTTGTGGTAGAGCAGAGGAAAAGAGTGAATTTACCACGCAGTAGAGTGAGTAATAATATTGTGATGAGTCAGTCATGATTTATGCAAGTGCTGTGGGAACTTTTTGCCTCCCAGATTTGTGAACACATTTCAAGTACAGCAAATTAAGTGAGCTGCTCATCAGTCAATGTAGAGTGATAGTGTTAGGTTTATCAAATCTCTGGGAGTTAAACGGCAATTTTATAATCCAATTCCATGTGCTGCACAAGGGCGTCAAAGAAGTATTTTAGGATGTTACCTAGGTCTCTACTCTTCCTCAAAGTTACAAGGAAGAATCTTTTTTGCACATTTCCCTTTTTACTATCTTAGTTGCAATTTCTGGTGTGATTATGGTGTCCATCTCAAAATCCAGAGTCCTTTTCCTCCAGTTTGCTTAAGTGGTTCAGATCATGGTTACTTACAGCTTCCCACTCTGCTTCCTACCTCCTGTTCCATAGTTATGTTTTAGGATCTACAGGGCTTTGGAAAATAGGTAGAAGTTCAAAATTCGCCCTGATATTCAAGTTTTTCTTTCCCACAATGAGCCATGCAGAGAATAGAGCCTGATGGTTACTCCTTTTAAAGTAACATGGCTCAGAGTAGAGTATCTTCTTCCCCTCAGGACACAGTTATGGAGTTGTTATAGCCTATGGCATTAATCACAATAATACATCCATAAGAAATCCTAACCTGATGTGCTGTGCAGCTTCATTTGAGCCCTGGCCTAGCAGAGCTCAGGCCCCTGACCTGTCTCTGGTTATCCATCGAATCTGTGTCTACCTCAGATGTCACAAAATGACAATATGTTTATCCCAGGATCGTTTGCCCTTTGTCTATTTGCTTTAGACTTTGCCCATATCCTGCTCTCTTTTTTTGCAATATTTCCCTTTCAGGTCTTAGTACAGGAAGACACAAGAATTATTTGAGGAACAGGTGTATGGATGCAGTTGCTGTAATCATAAAACTCTTCTGAAGTAGAACACCTTTTTTATTTTCTTGAGTTTCGGCAAACTCTAAAAAAGATCTTATCTAACAAGCTGGCACAGGCAATAACATATGCAACAGAAAGAGGTAACTCAGTAGCAGTATAATGATAACACAAATTAGAAGTTATCTTTTATAGTACATAAAGTTCATAACTGATTTATATTAAAAGGTCACATGACAGGCTGATGGAAGATGACATCGTATATTAAGTGAATGTTTACTGGCCTGGGGGCCTGCATCTCTTCTTGTGTCCGAGGTTTTCTTCAGCTCCAACATGCAGTAATTGCTATTTTCACAAGTTCAGCTTATTAGAGTATCTGAATGTCTCAGGGCAATGGAGGGCACATCGCAGCTGAATGATCAGTGAGAAAACAGCTTCCTGGGAAAAGTACCCTGTAATTGAAAAGAATGACTAGTTACAAATGAATAATTTGCCTTCCCTGGGAATTACTGGGTGCGATTACACTTCAGGCCTGTGGTCATTCCACTTGCTGTTGGCCAACATGTAATGTTTGTTCACCATGATCCCATTAAACCAGAAAAAAAAGGAGACAGCAATAATTGACTCCTGTGGATTCTGTTATGCTTCTACTTGGTGTCCTTTCCAGAAAGGGAACAGCTGGGCCTATATAGAAACCAGTTTTGAATGCTGGTTTTAGGAAGAAAGGGCGTGGATTTTTTTTTTTTGCATGGTTCACCACCTGAATTTTGCATCTAGTCAATAAATAGGTCGGTACCAAGCAACGATCTGGGCGAGGGGATTGAGTGCACCCTCAGTAAGTTTGCAAAGGACACCAAGTTGGGTGGAAGTGTTGATCTACCTGAGGGTAGGAAGTCTCTACGGAGGGATCTGGACAGGCTGGATCGATGGGCTGATGGTATGAGGTTCAACAAGGCCAAGTGCCAGGTCCTGTATGTGGGTCACAACAACCCCATGCAGCACTACAGACTTGGGGAAGAGTGGCTGAAAAGCAGAGAAGGACCTGAGGGTGTTAGTTGACAACGGTCTGAATATGAGCCAGCAGTGTGCCCAGGTGGCCAGCAGCATCCTGGCTTATATCAGAAATAGCGTGGCCAGCAGGATGAGGGCAGGGATTGTCCCCCTGTACTTGGCACTGGTGAGGTTGCACCTCAAATACTGTGTTCAGTTTTTGGGCCCTCACTACAAGAAAGACATTGAGGTCCTGGAGCATATCCAGAGAAGGGCAGTGAAGCTGGTGAGGGGTCTGGAGCACAAGTCTTATGAGGAGCAGCTGAGGGAACTGGGGTTGTTTAGCCTGGAGAAAAGGAGCCTGAGGAGAGACCTTATTGCTCTCTTACAACTACTTGAAAAGAGGTGGTAGCAAGGTGGGGGTCAGTCTCTTCTCCCCTGTAACAAGCAATAGGACAAGAGGAAATAGCCTTGAGTTGTGCCAGGGGATATTTGGAAAAAATTCTTCATCAAAAGTGTTATCAAGCATTGGAACAGGCTGCCCAGGGAAGTGGTTGAGTCACCATCTCTGGAGGTATTTAAAAGATGCGTAGATGTGGTGCTGAGGGGCATGGTTTAGTGATGGACTTGGCAGTGTTAGGTTAACAGTTGGACCTGATGATCTTAAAGGTCTTTTTCAACCTAAACGATTCTGTGATTCCAAGTCGGAGGCAATATGCCTGTCCAAGCATCAGGCTAAGCCAAGCAAATTGCAACTTCACATAAGTTCCACAGAAGTGGTCAAGTGGGTAAGTTTCCTTAAGGTGTTGCCTAGAGATGATCAGGCTCTGTGAAAGGTTTGTGAAGTCCCTGCAACACTGGACAGTTTGACATGCTGCCTTTAAGGCAATCTTCAAATCTCCTTTTGTGATCTGAGGATCAAAACCATCTATTCCTTTTGCCAGAGATCCGGAGACAGACATGTTGCTATTCACTGAGTAACTTTTCGGCATTGATGGTGTCAACCGAAGGCCTCCTCATTCCCAATCTTTTAGTGCCTTTTCCAAGACACTATATTAGGCTAGCTACAGTAAAAATGCATTGCTATTTAACAGACTTTGGGAGAGCTCAGCGTTGACAGTGTATTGTATTCAGCCTTGAAGCAGATGCTGTCTCTTAGTACGGAAAGGGATGTGAAACTTCAATTTGACTGTGGCATTTGGAAGGAGGAATGACATAGGAAAATCTGCCATAGAGAGACTAGAGTACTATGCAGTTACTTGGCTTTTTAGAGGAATTTCTTGTAACAGACATTATAGGGAGCTTAATTTTTAGATAGTGATTGCTGCAGAGAAAATAACAAAAAAACCTGTTGGCACAGAAAGGCAGTCTCAAGGGGAAAAAGAAGTCTTAGAGTAAGTCAAAGGGGAGAGTAGCTAGGTGGCTTGGTTAAAGGGAGCAGCATCACAAGAGGAACAGTCCTGCAGAAAGAACGGAAAGATAGAGATCGCAGATCCTCTTAGAAGAGTTTGTCTAGATTAATGTTTTGTATCTGAGCTACATTCTTTCTCTGATTACAAGATTTTATAAGGAGAGTTAGGTATTTGTTTCCTTGCATTTCCCATAGGGCACCAAGCACTCTGCCAACACAAGAGAGTGAGAAATAAAGAAGGTGGATTTAAGGCTCATTTATACACGTTGCAGAAACTTCTTCATCACTTAGTTTGCAATGTTGGAAATCCCAGAAGGTCAATGACAAATCAGTATGATCAGCATTCTTTATTGACGTTTTGAACCCTCAGTAGGGGTTTGCCTTTATGACCAAGAACAGTAATTGCATTTTAAATTGACTAATGCCTATTAGGTGGTAAAAACAGTATTTTAAACTTCAGAGGCTGTGAGCTGAAACAAAATTCAAGTTAGAAGTAATTTAAAGTGAAGCGGAATTTGCCTTGGAGTAAACACACAAAGGAGGAAGTTGCATACTTAAAAGTTTCTGAAGAAGACAGGAAAATATGATTTAGCCAATTAGAAACTGCTCTGCTCACTGCAGGAGGAAATTCTGCTATCTGTTAGACTGATGGTTGGTTTCAAGGACAGTATGATCCAGTCTAGTCTCAAATCTATAACCCCTTCATCTGTAAAAGGACACTTGCTGATGAAGCTTCGCTGGAGAGGGAAGAAAGGAACACACAAAGTTGTGCCCAACCAGTGCTTAAGGTTGTAGGGCCGAGGAACGCTCCTACCAATAAGAAGAGAAGACCGTGAGTCTTCACTGACTGACCAGACCCCAAACACCCCCAGAAATTTCGCCAACAATGCTTGAAAACACAGCTCCAAATACTGCAATGTGTTTCCCCAGGAACTGCGTGCAGTGCCTTTGCCATCTTGCCTCTGCTGTGGTGTGTTAGGAACATGGCCAACAAGACAGGGAGACATTTAATGTAGACATTTCTCTGCTAACTAGATTAATTAAAGGTACTTGCTTGTCAAAGTACCTTTCCCCGATTCCCTTGCTGCAGCTGGAACTGTCAAACTGCTGCATAAAGCTTGTGGCGCTGCTAAAACCTTCAATCAATGCTCTATTGGCCTGGCACAGAACATGGCTTCCTATTGCTACCTACCCAGTGGTGCTGCCTTACATCCCACCTCCTTCCCAGAATGAGTTTCAGTGAACTCTTCACCACCTTCCTTCAGGCAGCAGCACAGGAACAAGCTCTGACTTTCCTCAGAGATTTATATTTTTGAACAAAAGTAATTCAAATGTAGCAAAAGAAATTCTTCCACTTCTATCTGCCCTCGTTTCACCTGGGACAGAGTTAATTTTCTTTCTAGTCATTGCTATGTTTTCAGATTTTATATGAAAGGAATGTCAATATTGTATATTTGTTTAGTTGTTGCTAGGTGATGTTTATACTAGTCAAGGACTCTTCTCAGCTTCTATGCGAAACTGAAAAGAAGTATAGACAGAACAATGAAATGGCCAATGGAACATTCTGTACCATAGATGTCATGCTCAATGTATAAATGGGAGTTGGCTTGGGGACCTGGGAATCCACAATCACTGCTCAGGTCAGGCTGGGCAACCGATTCACTGGCTGGTGAGAGTGTCTTGTGTCTTGTATATTCTTTTACCATTATTATTATTACTGTTATTTTCCTTTTCCATTATTGTTCTCTTAAACAGTCTTTATCTCAACCCAGGAGGTGGGGGTTTTTTTCCCCACTTTCCCCTCCTTTTCTCCTTCTCCCTACCCTTCTGCAGAGGGGAATGGAAGGGGGAGTGAGAGGCTGTGTGGTCCTAGTTGCTAGCTGGGGGTAAACCACAACACTATCTTGCATTTCCTAGAGCTGCATGTGCCAAAAAAAAAAAAAAAAAACAAAAAAAAAAAAACAAAAAACACAAAAAAACAAAAAAAAAAACCCGCGGAAAAACAAAAAAAAAACCCCGCTGAAAAACAGCTTTGATGTGAAGACCTGCAGACTTTGGTTTTTCACAATTTCATGATGACTGTACAAAAAGCGTCTCTTCTTTCCTGGGGCCATGGCTGATGTATCTCTCTGCATCCTGGGTTTCTGCTAACCCACGATATAAGGGGTGCTTTTTGTTTCAGCCTTGCTCATTTGTCTGACACACTCTTGCACCTCCTCTTCTCAGTGTACATACCTTGTAAAGTGAGGCAGTCACAAAAACACACACTGAAGCAAGACACAATAACTTTTGATTTGCAGCCCCAAAAATCAGACTGCTTTCTCTCTTAGAGCAGCTATGGAGGTCCTATTCCCTTCAATATAATGAAGATGATCAGGGGGCTGGAGCACGTCTCCTATGAGGACAGGCTGAGAGAGTTGGGGTTGTTCAGCCTGGAGAAGAGAAGGCTCCAAGGAGACTTTATAGTCGCCTTCCAGTATCTGAAGGGGGCCCACAGGAAAGCTGGAGAGGGACTTTTTACAAGGGCATGTAGTGATAGGACAAGGGGTGATGGTTTTAAACTGAAAGAGGGTAGATTTAGATTAGATATCATGAATAAATTTTTCACTATGAAGGTGGTTGGGCACTGGCACAGGTTGCCCAGAGAAGTTGTGGCTGCCCCATCCCTGGAAGTGTTCAAGGCCAGGCTGGATGGGGCTTTGAGCAACCTGGGCTGGTGGAAGGTGTCCCTACTCATGGCAGGGGGGTTGGAACTAAATGATCTTCAAGGTCACTTCAAATCTAAACCATTCTGTGATATACCATGCGTCTGTGGTCTGAGCCTATAACTGGTTATTGACTGTTGTCCTTGTTTCCTGCAGTTCATCTGCATGGAAAGGCAAAAATAAATATGAAAGATTTTGGAACAGATAGGCATAAAAACAATTATTAGCAGCCTCAAAATGTATTGCTTGGGAGGGGATGGAGGGCACAGAAGATAGAACTGCAAGTGTGTGAAATATCCTGCTAAAGATGCTGCCTGTGCTACAAGGACTCGTGCAAATCTTGTTTTACATGCATGGCCTGCAAAAGGAAGGCCCTATTCACAGCTGAATGACTAACATCTTTTTCTCAGTTTATGCTGTGCTCTTTAGCAATACTGAAAATGCTGTCTAGCTTCTTCACTCAAAGTATTAAACCAGGGTCTGAAGTGTTTCTGATTAATCCAAACTTGTTAAGTAGCAAATAACCATGTTGTCCTTCCTGACCTCTATGTTTCTATTTTTCTGAATCAGAGGTTTTACAATGGTTTCCCTTTTGATCTGTCCCTATTGCTGGAAATCACGACTGTATTTTGTAATTTGCAGTTTGTTGATTTGCGAAATTAGAGGGAGGCTTCTTGCACTACCAGGGGCTACATGACAATGAAGGGACACCATGCAGCCCGCAGAGCCCTCCCAGAAACTTCATTGGGAAAATACCAAACCTACCACTGTCCACCAGCAGTGTTCTCAGACCTGCAGCTTGATCAAATGTTCACATAATTCCTTTAATTACTATTCACTGAAAAGCAATGCATGCACAACAATCATAAGCTTTACCTTCTCTCCCCCTGACATCTATACCTTATTACATCTGTAACTGAAACAATACAATGTTATGTTTTGATAGAGCAGAGAGGAAATCCATTAGAGAAGGTATCCCTGTAACAAGTGATTTGGACTCAGGTTCACCTTCACAAAGAAACATATGAAGGATTTAAAAATAAAATTAATTTGCACATGCTTTTTGTTTTTGTCCTTTCAGAAAATGACAATATTTGAGGGTTTAAAAAAGGACTATGTCTGTATCCCAATGTGTTTCACTTCTTTGTGGCATGTATTTGTTCTGGTTTACTGTCCTAGCCTTACTCTGAAGTTGGTTTACAGCTTTAAACACCCTTTAAAATACTATTTAAAAACAACGCTAAATGAAATGCGAATAATAGTAAAAGAATTTTTTGTATTTAAAAAAAAAAAAATGGATTAAAAATACCCAAGAAAGGTATTTTAATCTTGCCGAAGTGTTCAGTGGCCCTTCTGAGCTGCAAAGGGGAAGTACCTATGTTTTTTCATTGATTCTAGAGGGCCATGAACTAGTACCCCTCTGGCCTATGGTCTTTACAAACACAACCCAGAAATGCTGCCTCATTGCCATTTGACAAAATAATGGTAAGAGTACCCTAGCTGAGGCGCGTCATTCACTTATCTGTGTGTCGTCTGAAAGGTAACAACGCTTTGTGGTTGCCTGTCAGTGTGTGCTATCTGCTCTGAGAAGGTAGGCTTTTGAAATACTGATGTATGTGCCCCTTCTTTGCATGTTTGTTAGTCATATCCATAGCAGGTGCAAAGCTGACAGTCAGCTGGCAATCTGCTCAAAATGCTGATGGGGAATAGGAGGTGAATATTACAACGTGGCTTGGGTACCTGAGCAGCAAGCGTTGCTTCTCGCTCCTGTGTAGACAAAGCCTCTGAAGGAAGAAGTATACCCATGCGAATGCTGCCTGTCTGCACAATTTCTGTTGGAAAATCAGATAAAAATTGTTGGCTGTAACTCAGGGCACATCAGTAAGTCAGAATGAGTTCTCCCTCGACAGCCTTAACCTTATGTGCACTTGGCTTCACTGTACATGAAATGTGTAGATATTTTAGCGTGCAACCAACTTCTTTCCCTTCCCCACCACAAAACTTTTGTTTAAGCAACTTGCTGTTTCTCTTTCTTACTCTACAAGCAAAGCTCAATGATATGCAAAAAGGGAAAAGCTATCTGAAGTAATAGTATGAGGTTCTACTGAAGCCAGCCCTTTCCTTCATTGTCTTCTGCTAAAGATGTGATGAGGGAGATCCATTTTAACTCATACTCTATTGAAGTTCTTCATTTTCTTTTTTTTTTTTCCTTTGATTATCTGCAACACATTGAACTGATACTTTGCTGAAAGCTTTTTTTGGGAAAGAAGATGTTTATTTCGATAGTTTCCACAAGATGTGAAATGATTCACAAGGTTAACAAAATAGTTTATTACTTTAGATCATTCCAGTTCCTAGTGGCTTCCTTTTTGTCCTCAGCATGCCAAATTATATTGTTTTTAAAGTCTTTAACTAGATACCCTATTTTATTACATTTTATAGTACATTAATTTCTCATTCGTAATCAGTAACATGTACTAATTAAATAAATACTTCTTCTGAAAAGCATAGAAATTAATTTGGTATAAAACTGAAAAACAGGCATTGTGTTCAACAGGGCATATTCCATTGAGCAGCACTGAATTCCTGTATAAAAAGTCCTTCCTTTCAGACCAGGGTAAACCTTAAGAATTTGGACCTGTATTCTGCTAAAAGCACACTTTTAGCTTCTAGTATTTTTTTGTGTGTTTTTAAGGTAACTCTTTCCTCTTGAAAGCTTTCCCCTGCTTTTCTGTTTTCTTTTTTTAGTTTGTTTATTTAATTGCGAAGCCATAATTAATGTTTCCCTTTTGTTTTCATTATTTACTACATTAACAGCTGCTTGGTTAAAATCTGCCCACACATCAAAATGCAAGTCAAAATATTCAAGTGAAGGTGCAGCTCAGCTTTTTTCTATTTATGTTATTAAGAATTGAGCCTTGCAGGCAGGAGGTAGATCTATTTGAATAGGTTACTGAATCATTGCCTCCTAAATATAATTAATGCATGATAGTGAACTTACAGGGTCAAATTAAATTTTTAGCACCAGAACATCCAGTGTTAGCAAAATTGGAGCAAAGGGTTTGGAGCTTTCTCTTGTGAAATCTCTTCCCAGTTACTCTGTCAAGAGCAACCTTTAACTTGTGTCTAACTGGGAAGTAATATTTCCTTACATCCTGCGATCTTTGCAGGTCAGATGTACGCGGATGGTTTTGTGTCTCTTCAGGTATATCTACACTGGCAATCAGTGTGGACCAATATGAGTGGATTTATAATGTAAATCAATTGGTGCTGAAGACCTGATGTCCACACGATAGGCATCTCAGTGAGCTGCAGTTCAGATTAGGTCTAGTCTAATCCTGTGGACTGTTTGAGGGTAGAGGGCATCCAGAAGTGCTCCTGGACTGCATCTTCCAGTTATTCTTATGTTCAAGAAATCAAGCTCAAGCAAGATCACCAGATAAACTTGTACAGACACCACAGAAAGTTATAGTGAGTGACTGCAAACATTTAGTGTTGAAATTTCTTCTGACCTTCTGTTGAGCACTCTTTACATTTATCTTACACAGGTGAAATCTGTATTTTCCATGAGCTGTTTGAATGATGAAGCGGACTCCCCGTGGCTGGAGGATATACTGCCGATATTATTTTTTTTTTTCTAATCACATTTCAATTTTCTTTAGCACTGGCTATTGGCTTGTGTTGTATTAAACTCAACTGAGATGAGATATCATCCAGCAAAAACAAACAAAAGTTTTCCCCTCCTTTTTTTTTTTTTAGATATTCAAATGTGAATATATATGTCACACTGCTGCAAATTGCTTTTACTTAGAGGTAAAAAAATAGTAGTAGTTTGTGGCAAATCATTTGGAGTCAGTGACTGACCTTACCCAGGGAAACTGTGATAGAACCTGCTTTGTGTGATAGCTGCGTTTGATGGGGGAAGCATGCTGTGATATGTAGCTGCATAAAGTGATGATCAAATGCAGTGACCTTTGATGTGCTCTTACTTAAAAGCATGGAAATCTGTTTCTCCTCTATCAATGAAGCTTTTTCCCTTTGGCTCCTGTAACACTCTTGTTATAATGTTCCTAAATATCTTTAACCTCATTGTTCATCCATGCAATGTCTCCTCAGAGCATTGGTATCAATCGTATGACAACAAAGAAAAGAAAATATTTTCTTTTCCTTTGACATTCTAACAGGAATTCTTGATGAGAGCACTGTCTAAGGCCAAGTTCTTGCTTTCTGTTGTAGTCTCTTCAGGTTTAGATAATAAAAGATTAAACACTGAAAATCCATTTCTCTGAATTACTTCAGTCTCTATTCCTCCCAAGAAGAGATTTCAGTGGAAGCGAGTTTTGGAAAAGTTGTTATACCTTCCTGATGCTCAGGGACCAGCTATGGGGTCATTATGAGGGCGGTTTGTGAGTCAGAGTACCAAACAAGCTGCTTTTCTCTGCATGTGCCTATTGCACGATCCCAAGGACTCTTTCATGGTTGCTGCTGGCACCACGTAGTGCCCGTGCGGTTTCGTCTCCCTCCTTGTTGTGGTGTAGTAGGGTGCCAGCTTTGGATAGGATGTGCAGAGGCAGCCACGACGCTGCTCAGACAGGAGACTTCAGAGCTTTTTGGTTTCTGGAACCCTGTGCAGACCTAAGGCGGGAAAGCAACTTGTTCTGTGTGGCTATGTTTCTCCCTAGAGCATTATGGGTGTGTTGTTAACAACATTTAGAGGCACACTGGTTTGCCTTTTTAAACAAGTATTTTGGATAAAAACTTCTTACCCACGTAAGCTTTCCATTCCTTTGTGTCTCAGGTGTCAATGGATAGGAAGAGATCTTTTTCTGTGAATGAAGGCAAAAAATATTATTCTCGCTTTTTAAAACCAATAGAAGGCAATTTATGCCAAAACAATTGAATATTTTTTTAAAGGAAAAAAATCAAACCTCTATGCTCTGCAGTTTTTCAGTATAAATAAATCATAAATCTTGTGGTAGAAAACTATGATTTTTTCATAAACTTGTCTCTTCAGTTGTCACCTTTGAGTTTGCCTTATGATTGCACAATGTGATAGTCCTCTTTCTCCCTGTTTGCATCGATTTACTTTCACATGTTCTGAGATAACATGTGAAACTTCCCCTACTTTTTTACTTAGTTAGCAAATACGATGCTCTAGAATTCAAGTAAGCAACACCTCTCCTGCTCCAACAGTTTTCCAGTTCACTGCAAATACCCATCACTGCAAAAATCAGAGCAGAGGGGGGATGGTTTGTTTGCTTTTATATAAAGCAAAGTGTTCTATGTATATATACTACCAGTTAGAAAACAAAAAAAGCCTTATTTTTTCAGTTATCATTTGTTTGCTTGTTCTAGAGGGTAGATAATGCCAAAATAGTCGCCTCTTTCCGCAGGTAAGAAGGGAGACCCCTTTCCGTGTCCTATCAGAGGCAAGAAAGACACAAATCTCTGTTTGCCACTCATTTTTTGACCTGAGAGCGTGTGGGCTTTGGGCAGTGAGTTTGCATGCATGTTGGTCCATGTCACTTGATCCTTCCTGGGTGAAGTCTCATCATTGATACAAGTAACAGTGTGGCCATACAGGAGGAAAGTAATAAATAGGTAAATAGGCTTCAAATATACCACTTGTTATGGAGCGATACCATTCCCTCGGCAAGTTCAACATTTCTGTCCTGTAGCACACAAACACTTTTTGTGTATTGCCCCTGAATGACTTGTAAACAAAGCAGGGTTGTAACCACTCAGTGTTTAGAGTTAAAAAAAGAAAAAAAAAGAGACCTCGAATGGAGCTTTGTATCTGCTCCCCCGGTTTCCCTCCAGATTGCGATGGGACAGGGTGGATGAAATCTGTACTGCCATCGTTCAGCTGCAGGGAGTGCTACAAAATAGAGAAGCATGGGTTTAGGAGCTGTCAGGCGACAGGAATACTTACCCCCTCACGAAATTCACCTCTTTATTACCCAGATGTACAACACTGCTGGGGAATGCAAGACAGCTGTAACTTTTTTCATTTTGTGTATACAGGTATGGAGAGAGAGAGAAAGAAGGAAATTTTTGCTTTCAAAGAACCAGAAATACATAGTGCGGTGTTTATCAGCTTTGCAATATTTTCACATATACACACAGACACGTGCGCACACTGTAGATACTTCATACCTTGCACTTTGTGACACAACTCCGTGTCACCTGAGCACCTATAAAATATTTTATGTTACAGCAAAGTTGTTAAAGAGCTTTTCACGTTTTATACTTGGGGAAACGAGGGTTGAAAAGACTGAGGGTCACAGTCAGATCTCCTTCTGTAGTATTAAGGCAATCCTGTTGACATGTCTTCATGTACTTGGGTTCTTTTGGGGTGCGATTTGGATTTTTGCTATTGGGCTTTTTCTTTTAAAAATCAGAGTTGAGTTTTCAGTGTTTGAAATGGAGAGATTAAACTCCTTGTAGGTTTTCATTTTAAAGATCTATGTACAGCTAATTTTGCAATAAAAGGTGAGTTTCTGTGCATCTCTTCTGCTACTCTTACCTAAAATTTCTCAGTTTATGGAACCTGAAGGGGGATGGAGGTGTGCAATGCAGTGTGAGAGGGTAGCTAGTCAGGGTGGGATTCATCCTGGGTTTATACACGTTCTCCATCTATATAACTTCTTTGCAGCAGTCACAGCAGCATATGACTAGCGTAACAAGTTTGTATAAATTGGATTATGTAAAGTAACAGTTTTAGGGCATGAATTTGTATGGATTATTTTCAGAGTGAGATCAAGAGCTCCCACTTTTGTACCTCCTTCTGTTTCTTCAGAAAATATTATTTTGGCAGTAGTGGAGATATAAGATAACAGAAAATGTGAATTTTTATAAAAGCATTGTACATTCTTGAGCGTTCAGTCTGTTGCATGTCCTCTGGCAACCCAGCTTCAGGCTTGTTCTGGAAAATCTGACTCTAGAAGAAGGCTCAGTGATGTGGTTTTGGCTCACCCGTCACAGTTCCTCAGAACCAGCGGCTGTCGTAGCCTCACATGAACACCTGCCCGCTGGTTCCTCATCAAAGTCATTTCCCACGTCCATCCACGCGTCATTGCATATGAGCCTTTTCTGGGGTACTGTCATCTGAGGGGGGATGACATCTATGACAGGCACTTGCATCTGGGATAGGGTCTGAAATTTTTGATTGTAAGCACGCTGACACGATATTGGATGTCTCTGAACTATGATAGATTTCTGTTCTGTTTAACTATGCACATCCTACTTAGGCCCGTGGAAAAATAATTTTTATTTAACAATGTGAGAGGTTTGCTTTTTTCATTCCATACAGAAGTATGCATTATATGCAGGCAAATTTCAAAAGCTGTAGAGACAAGAATTGAACAAGGGGAAAATGAGGACACAACCAGTTCATATTCAGCGAAGCAATTTTAGACCAAGTCACGGTGGCCACACTACTTACGATTTGAGCAGAGAGCAGTGACCTACTTGCTTGACCACATCGCTAATCACACCTTACATTTACTGTGTCAGCTTTGGTAACTGATAGATATCAAACTTTTCACTTACAACTATTTAGATTATCCTGAGCCATATTCCATCCCAGCCCTGGGGAATATTAATCACCACTTTATTACATTCGGCTGGAGAAGCTGGAATTCATTATCGTAATTTTTAACTACACATTATGGAGTAACAATGAGATAGAACTAACAGACACTTATTAATAAGCATTACTGATAATTAGAAGGAGAGAAAAATAATATACCAGCAATAGATTTTCCCTTATGATTCTGAACAGGGTAGCATAGAGCCATCTGAATTATCTTACTCTGAATACTTCATACAAAATTATTGCTCAGCATTTCAAAAGTAGAAGTCCTTTTACTGTGAAATACAGGTCAGATTGTATAAGACTGGAATCTAATTTAATGTAGCTCCTACTATTCCCTTAATTTCCCAAAGCACTTTACAAAGCAATAACAGGAACTAGTAGTGTGATACACAAGCAGGTAAATCTATAACTTATTTGCAGTGGGCCAGTTCCAGGTTTGCTGTTAGTTTGCGTAGCTCCACTGCATGTGCTGGGTGGTGTGAGGCTGATTTACATTAGCTAGGATTTGGTCCAAAGCCAGGGATGTGCACATAAAATGGCAAAGCATATACAATATTATTTAAAAGGAAAAATTAAGGGTTAGCCAGGAGATCCCATTTATTCCTATTACTTTTTAGAGCCTCTTGATCCAATACCCACAGAATTTAATAAGAAGTTTTGGCTCAGATCCCACATGAGCAATAAGATCCTAAATTTTTGCTCTAAAGGACACTAGCAAAGGGACAAATGACATGTCGTTATATGTCCCATCCACTAAAAGCCACTTATAAAAGTGAAGGTGTATTGCAGGTACAGAAAAGCATTTGAAAGAACGCGTACCGTTATGTTCTCAGAGGAGAAAGATGGAAATATATTATTGCTCATAAAACTGTTTATTATTTGTCCACTTAATAAATCACTGGTACTTTGCACTCTAAGTGAGAAGCAAATTTGAGGACAAGAAGTTGATCTTCTGTCCAAATACTTGTCTGTAGCACTTGCGGAAGGATCTGTAGTCTCACTGTCTTTGCAGACCCTCACTGACAGAGATCAGGAGTTGAATGAGGAGTTGTTCCTTGACACCACAATTAATTATTTTTTTTTCCCCTTCTGTTTTCTAACCATCTTTTCTCACTGAGAAATATTTATACGCATTGTATCTCTATATGTCAGGTGCCATTGGTATCCCAGGGGTCCAACTTGAAAGAACCTCTTATCTTTTGTCACTGAATGAAAGGCTTGTGGATCACAACACCGGGTGCTAATGTTAATACAGATCCAGTGCCCACTGCAGATAAACTGGAGTTTCAAAATTGCTTGTACTTTTTTTCCCATTAAAAATATCAGTTCTGTTTACATAGCAGCTTCTGAATATCCTGTCCTTGATGTCTGTTGCTGTTGATATCTGAATCAACTGCCTTCCATTTATTGTTTGCACTTTTTATTACTTGACTGGGCAGCAACGACCATAAATGTACTATAGGAAGAAAAAGTCAGT
Organism: Charadrius vociferus; assembly: GCF_000708025.1. Taxonomy (NCBI): domain Eukaryota; kingdom Metazoa; phylum Chordata; class Aves; order Charadriiformes; family Charadriidae; genus Charadrius; species Charadrius vociferus. The sequence continues at coordinate 762,401 of NW_009650250.1, forward strand.
AATATTTAGTGATTTTGCATAAAACTTGTTTTGTTATAGACTACTTTGGTAGTATGTGTTCCTAACAGTTTCCCCTTAGCTGTACTTCAGTTTGAACTTTCTGGTTGGAAAAACAGGAATAATATTATTTTGTCATATGCTATATATTTTGCTTATTTATGTTGGAATATCTTGGAAAGGAGTATTGCTTTTTCTGGTGCTTTTTTCCCTAATAGTGTCATAGTCATTCATTTTATACACTGAAGCATTGATTTTAAAACTTTTTTTTAGCAAAACTGATCTTTTTGTCAGACTTTTCCTGTTCACACGTGCAAAATCTGTGTTTGAAAATACTGAATTTTAAGTGGGCTTAGTTGTTTTGTGTTTGTTTTTCAAGCAGTTTCTAGGTGGTTAATTTTGTAGTATTAAAAATAAAAAAAGGCATTTAATATGTTCGAGCTACATTGGCCGTTGTTTTGGTCCTGATGGTTGGTACTGTCATGCAAGAGCAATTCAAAACTGATAGGGAGAGGAACAACAAGTTGTTTTTGTTCTCCAGAATTCATAGAATTCATGAAAAATGAAAGAAAGCAAAATTTAATGTCTTTGGCAGCTTTTAATAGGATTTGAACAGTGTGACTTTGACAGATACCTCGGACACATATATATGGTCAGTCGTCTGGACTGCATAACATGAGACTGGCTCAAGCCAAGTCAATGTCAAGACATTATTGACAATCCTCAGGGTGAAGGCTGTGTGTGGATGTGGTGTAGGAATAACCTGCTCACTGGCAGACATTTTCTTTACTGCATGGGCTCCTGCCCATTTATGGAGTCAGCTGAGTTCCCATATTCTATTTCACTTGGTGGAGATGGGAGACATAAAGTACAGGTGGCATGGATGTACCTTCAGCACCTTTCTTCAGCACTGGCCACTCTGCTTTCGAGAAATAAAAATGAAGTTGATTTCTGTTTGCATTCAGGAACAACCCTGAGTTCCAGTACACTTGTCAGAAGAGGGCTTAGTTTCACACACGTATAATAGAGATCTCGCATGTGCTGTCATCTCGTCTTTTATTGCAGTTAACTGCTTAATGATACTGTCTCCAGCTTTCCAAGTGAGTTCTATTAGCACCTACCTTCAGCAAATTGGAAAAGTCGACTGACTTCTCCAGCATTTCAGCTGGAGGTTTTGGAAGTACTGATTATTTCAGCCTCTCCTTTATCAAAATGTCTACACATTCAGGCAAAAATATGCAGCACTAGATCTACAGCACTGTTAGCTCTCCAGAGAAATGGGAAGGGAAGGAATCTCCTGTGGGAATTCTCCATGAACAGGCAACAGCAACACGTCAGCTATTTTAGCTACTTCTTTGCAGATGGTTTGACAATCTGTTACAAGTTATACCCCAACATGAAATCTTCCCTCCCTGCTTTTCTTCAAGTGATGACGTCTCCGGGTAACTAGTTCCAAAAAATATTCCCCTTCGATTCTAATGACACTTTATATGATGAGCTTTCTGCAGATACCACTGATCAGCAGGATGACTCCAGATCCTATTATAATCTGCCAGGTAGAAGTAGATAAATCCATTAGCCAATGCTGGGCTTGTTTCATCATTGTGACAGCTTCCCATGAGCCTGCATTCATCAGATTCCCTCAAAACAGCCAGCCCCCACATCAGCTGACAGCCAAATTTCCATGACCAGACTCTAGGTTAATCCATCTTTAATCTTTATTTAATTACTCATTAATAATCCAGGTCCTGAGCTATCCCCCCCTCCCCCCTTTTTTTTTTTTAATTTTAAATTGGTTACTGGATGTTTACTGGCAGACCAGACTGATGGCTAAAATTGCTGCCGTGAATGTTTTGGCATGAACTTCCCAGCAATTTAGTTAATCAAAAAAGAAGCAGCACCTAAATGTCTTTTGCTTCTTATTAAAAGACACTGGGCACGTCCAGTTAAATATAGCAACAGGTTTCTGTCTAGCAGAGGTGGCAGAAAGATTACTGTGCTATCGTACATGCTGCCACAGCCACTCTGGAAATCACATCAAACACACGTATAAGCACTCTCTCTGCAGACCCTGCCTTGTGAATTATCAGTCCTAAAACACGCTTCATTATCTTTTCAAGTGCACTGGTGTAAATCAGGAGTAAAAATAGACCACGGGAAAAATAAGTACGAGGAATATTCAATTTTGATATACCATAACTGTCATATTACTGAGTTATCCCCACGTTTTCCAAAAAGAGAGTGTTACTTGAAGGTGAGAATTTCTGTTGTATTAGATTTAAACTGATTCTGGTTCTAATTTTCAAAGTTCTTTGTCAAAATGTATGTCAAAGGGAGAAAATCTCAGAACGTTGGAAGCTGAGGTAAAGCAGGCTGCAAAGGGCATAACTTTTTTCATCCCAATGTAATTTGTTGAACAATCAAATCACATTAAGCCCGTGTTTGCCTTTCTAAATACTGGATCTGCTCCAGTTGACTGCATTGTCCTATAACTATCCATCAGGTTTCCACATGGCATCCAAGTGAGCTTTCCTGTCGCCCAGCATTGGCAGACTGTCTTGTGAGCTTGCATTGAAAAATGCAGTTTTATCCCTGGTAGGGCCAATTGTTTAGTAAGTATTTTAGTTCTTCGGTGCTATGTCTCACTCAAGTCAAAGTCATGTGCCATTTTCTACCTCCTTTTCTACTATTCAGGTTGCTGAAGTTCATTTTCCATCTTCAGATTGCTCTGTTGAAGAATTAGAAAAGCTAATAATGAAAACAGTTCCATCTTTACAGATGTAAAAATGAGATGTCCAAGCTAATAACAGCAGCATTGCTGTGGCTCTTCACTAAAAGCATGTATTTACTAGAGACAGGTGTTCCTGTTCAAGCTTTAATCGCATAGGCAACAATAGTCATAGTGACTTTGGTTTCAGCTAAGTATCCGTGGTCTTGTCTCAGCTTTGCAGTTTTCTGTGGCTGCAAATCTATTGATAACAACATAAGATCATTGCACCAGCCCAGCTTGAAAGTATATCAAGGCAAGATATCTTCCCTCCTACAGTAGAAAGCAGTGGACATCAAAGAGTGATATTTCCAAGGTATGTTCACTGAATCACCTGTGAATTGAAGTTTAAATCTTGAGACACATATAGTGCCTGCATGGAGAGAAATCTCTGGACTTTTATTCCAGTATGTTTTGCAGTTACTTTTTGAACTCACATAAACTTCTAACATCTCCAGCATCCTGTGGTAATGAGCTCCACAGTTCTAATTGCATTTTCTGTGAAGTTTTTTTTTTCTCGTGCTTTCTGAAATCTGTCATCTGTTCATTTCATTTAATTCCCCTTAATCCTTGCATTAGAAGAAAAATGAATAGTTGTCCTCTGTGCACTTTTCCGTTGCTCCATTGATTTTATAGACCTCTATCACGTCTTCCTCACTTATCTCTACTCCAAATTGAAAAGTCCTAATCTACTTAGTCCTTCCTTTTATAGGAGAACTGTTCCTTACCCTGCTAAGATTATTATTTTAGCTAGCTATGTGAAAAGAGATTGCAGTATGTCTAAATGATTGACAGATTTTTATTTTTTTTAATGCTGGCTGTAATGTTAGAAAAGAGGTAACAGCTCTATGGTAAATATTTGTCTTCAAAGATTTTTTTAGTAGTCAATGTCTCTTAAATTTTCTGCACAGTGAGGGGAAGAAGTAGTGCTCCCGGTCTCCAACTGTTGCATAAATATTTTTCAGCCCCAGGATGCTGAATTGATTGAAGACACAGCTTAGTGCCTGTTGCTCTCTATCTTAATCCATAGATCTCATCAGATATCACAGTCCTTGGGAAAGAGAATTCCATGGAAAACAGAGGATGTGGAAGAAGCATTGTGGCTGACCAGCTCAGTGACAAGAATATTGGTTTCTTCACTATTAAAGCCATTGTTTCTTCATAACAGTAGAGAGAACTGCCTCATGAGCAGCAAAACCTGATTCATGGTTTCTGGCATTTGTAGTCAACACATAGCCCTTGCGTGTCTCTGTTTGATGTACCAGTTCTTCTGCACCTGGTTCAAATCTCACAGCTTTCATCTCTGACAGCAAGGATCCATCCTTCCTGTCACCCTCCCAGGGCAGCAGATTCTTCAGCTGTGCTCGATCTTACCAGAGGAGCTTATCAGATCAGGTTCATCCTCTGCACAAGTCTACAGAAATTAATCTGGTCCATTTTAAATCACAGTGCCTTTAAATGAGATGCACCTTCTAAAATGCAAGCTTTGCTTTTTCAGAGTTGTTTTACTCTGTCCAAAGGGAGGTGTTATACTAACACATGACAGTATTCCTCACGGTTATAGTCCACCATAAACATGGGAAAAATCATAGAATCCAACCCCTCTGCCATGGGCAGGGACAACTTCCACTAGACCAGATTGTTCAAAGCTTCATCTAACCTGTCCTTGAACACTTCCAGGGATGGGGCATCCACAGCTTCTCTGGGCAACCTGTGCCAGTGCTTCTTCTCCCTCAGAGTAAAGAATTTCTTCCTAATATCTAATCTAAATCTACCCTCTTCCAGTTTAAAACTACTACCCCTCGTCCTATCACTGCACTCCCTGATAAAGTGTCCCTCTCCATCTTTCCTGTAGGCTCCGTTTAGGTACTGGAAGGCTGCTGTGAGGTCTCCCTGGAGCCTTCTCTTCTCCAGGCTGAACAACCCCAACTCTCTCAGCCTCTGCCCATAGGAGAGGTGCTCCAACCCTCGGATCATCTTTGTGGCCCTCCTCTGGACCTGCTCCAACAGGTCCATGTCCTTCTTATGTTGAGGGGGCCGGAGCTGGGTGCAGTACTTCAGGTGGGGTCTCACGAGAGCAGAGGGGCAGAATTGCCTCCCTTGACCTGCTGGCCACACTGCTTTTGATGCAGCCCAGGATGCAGGTGGCCTTCTGGGCTGCGAGCACACATTGCTGGCTCATGTCCAGCTCCTCATCCAGGCGTCAAATGCTCTGCATAAGTCCAGGTAGATGATGTCCATTGCTCTTCCCTTGTGCAGCAATGCTGTAATGCTGTTGTAGAAGGCCACCAAATTTGTCAGGCACAATTTGCCCTTATTGAAGCCAAATAAATAATCACAGATTTTGAACCCAAGCTCACAGGCCTATGTAAAAATCCATCTACTAGGAGAAACCGCATTGTATCAGCTTTCTAGGCCAGCTACTACACAGCAAAACTGTTATAAACCTTCATTCAAATTCCACCTCGGGAAGGCACTGTGACAAAGCAAACGTGACACCAAAGCACTGTCTCTGCGTGAAGATGCAGAGCAATCCTCTTGCACATGGAGCTTCTTGGCTGGACATCCCTTCAGCAGCATTGCTCCAATGGGCAGGAGTTTGTCCCCAGCTGTTACATATTTCCAAATGTTGGAGACAGAAAGGTATTGAACTGTTAAAGCGCAGGGATGCTCCCTGATTTGTGTCTAGGAAACTGCCAGTCACCTGCACTTCATGTGTTTGACATCTAATGACTTCCTGGAGCAGAAAGGGGCAGAGATGGGTTTATGAGCAATGTTGCAGGGAAAGGGCATGCGCAGTAAGTCACAGAGAGAGACTGTAACATATGACAGCTTTCAAGCAGATAAATAGAGACTGATAAAAAAGCAAAAGTTAGCTTTCTCTGTTGATCTGAGTGGGAGAAGGAGAGTCTCCACTACCTTCACAGGGAACTATTTTTCTTTTAGTCTGAGAGACTGAGAGCTCTTTGAAATGAAAGACAGCTAAAAAGGAAAAAAAAAACCCAACCAAACACAAAAAAACCCAACCAAACACAAAAAAAACCCCAACCAAACACAAAAAAACCCCCAACCAAACACAAAAAAACCCCAACCAAACACAACCCAACAAAACTAACACAGAAATACACACAGATTTAAAAAAAAAAAAAAAGAGAGGAAAAATTTATATCAGCCTAGTAGTGGTGATAATACTGTGGCTGTGCCTTTGAGATATGCTGTCCATATTTGATCACCCTGGCTTGAACTTCTCATTCCCAGCTTCCCAGGTGTTCACCAGGACACTTCAGTGCTGATATGAAGTACCAAAGACAACTACAGTCCTGGGCATCCCTTCCATGGATCACACTCCTAGTGAGGAGGACATTTAGTGATTAAAGCCCCTGCACTCATTTTCACTTGTATCTTGTGTTAGAATATTCAATTTAAATCCCCAAAATTGGCAGTTAAAAGCTGCTAGTCTAATTGATTCAGTATTCAGAATGGTTCCCCTTTCATATCCAGGCAAGGGTTCGGATTGATTTTTATTTTTAAATCCAGATTGCTGTGTCTACCCTGTTATGAATTACAAAGAACTTTCCTGGCTGGTTCCAATCCATTCTAATCTGTCAGTCTTCAGCAGAGACTACAACTATAAGTACTTGAAATTAGATTAATTTCTGCTAAGGCAAAAAGACATTTCTGTTTTATTGTCAGCATCTATTTCAGAACTTGGCTTTCTGAGCAGCACTGGGATGTGGAATTACCGCTTTAAACCCTCTGGGCCAACCCTTAGCATCAGTGCCACAAATTTGCTCCACCTCAAGTCACATCTGATTAACAACAGGATTAGATCGATCCATTTGACACTGTGGTTAATTCATGTCACTGTTTCACTAGCATTATCATGTACTAACTATGGCAAGGGAAGTATCTCCCTGGTTGTCAGGATGCTGTTGGTTTGGGTGAGGTTTTATTGTGGTACCCAGACCCTTTGCCTGAGACCACTCATTGCCAGTCACCGCTGCCTTCTCCCACACTCCTATAGCTTACATGGGATGTGACCCTGAAAGTCTTTGCCTTTTGACTTCCATGGTTTGCAATGGGATGTATAGCTCTGCTCTGGATACCTAAATCATGTGTTTTGTGTTCCTTCTTATGCTGTCTGGCTAAATCTCTCAGTTTTAAATCTGACTGCTCAATCAAGGGAACAAAGGAGAAAATGCTGACTGCATTGTAAAACTGAGCTGGGACGCTCATAGATCAGCTTTATTTGAGCAGTAGCGCTTTGGAAAACCTACTGGCAATATGTCCCTGGGTTAGATGTGTGTTGAACGTATAATTTCCTTTCTACCTGTTTCAAAATGATGCAGATAAAGTAACAACCCAACACTATTAATAAGCCCTTCCTCCTGTAAGGACAGGTTGTTTTCTTTTTCCTTATGCTGGAGAGTAGCTCACTTATACTTGTGGTCCTTTCAGTTTCAAGAGGATTTCTGGGACTGGAAGGCACAAGTAGGTAGTGTAACGCAAACTAGCATAGAGACAGCAAAGGCTATGTGCCTGGTCAGAGGCCAAATTAATTGCCTTCATATTTTACATTTCACTAGCTTTTTTGCTCACCTTCAGGTTAAGCTGGCATGGCTTGCAAGAAAATAAAATAAAAATAAAAGCTGAAAATAAAAGTACAGCATGAAGTTGTCAGCAAACTTAATCATTTGCCTCTGTAGGAGATTCCCACACCTGTGTGATGACAGACGGCCATCAGAAGGAAAATCAATATATCCGAATCTCTTTTTTTCATATGACTGGATCTGTGGCATACAGGGAGGAAAGGTGGCAAGCAAAACTAAATTATTTCTGGATGAAAACTAGTTTTTTGTGAACAAATGAAAATATTCCTTTTAGCGTGCTCTCTCTGGAAACGCTGCTCATTTGGGTTAAGATCCTGTTGTAAATTGGGGCATCACTGAAGTTTATTAATTAAAAGAAATTAAAAGAAATTTTTACAAATATGTTATTGCTTGGTGAATTTCACTGCTGCATCCAAGTAGTCTAATAAATATTTAATGAATAGAAAACTATATTCAGAGTGAGTTCAAGATAATTTAACTGTATTGAAATCTGAATGAGATGAACACGCTTAGGTTTGGTCCAGTCTTGGATCTATTAAAGAGCTCTTTTGTTAAGCAGAGCAGAAGACAATTTGCGTTAGTGAAATGCAAAATAGAGAAATTAATCAAGGAACATATTTTCTGAATAATATTCTACCCGCTCAGCTTATGATGGATTTGTTGTTGACAATAATGCAAAATTAGCATGCACAACAATTCCATCTCCCTGTAACAGGTCCATGATGGGTTTGAGCAGAGCAGCTGGCATGGAAGAATCTGTAGCAAATCAGAAGGATACAGTTACTATGAAGCTTTTTGGGAAGAGATGGACTTCAAAGATGCACATCAATCAGGGAACACTGGAGATTAATACAATGTCTTGGGAAAAGCCTAAGTGAACCTTAGACAACATCACATGCCATAAAGATGGATTTATAATTTCAGGGCTTTCTATCTCCATGAGTGCTATTTCTGTAATATTGATAAAATACAGTGAAAAGTTGAAATTAAAACGGTTCCTTTAGATACACTATTATCAAAAGGTTCCTGCTTCTTTTTTTTTTTTTTTTTTTTTTTTTTTAACTTTGACAACCCCACTTCTCTCTCCAGATATCAGGCCTTGTAAATCTCTCTTCTTGTTAGACAAAAGTGCCATGCTGAAAATAAATAAGTAAACACATATCATTGCCACCTGGATGTTCAAACACTCTCTAATTATCATTCCTTTTAAGCTGCTGACACCAATCCATATTTTACCTACCTACAGCTATGGATCAAATTCTGATCTAAGGCATTTTGGCTTGCTTTGATCAGTGACGCAGCAGCTCGTGTTCTGTACTCTGCTCTCAGTGACTGGAACATTTAGGAGAGAGAAAAAAGGAAAAAAAAAATTGATAATAAATTTCCAAAGACGGCCCAGAGATGCATGTCCAGTGAAAGGAGAGTAGAAGAATCAGAGTGTAATCCCAATCTCTGGTTGCAGCAGAGGGATTGAAATTTTCCAAGGACTTCTTGAAACTTCATGTTCTGTTTTCCATGGTGGCACAGTGCACTGGCTACCTCTACTTAAAGCAGGATCTCTACCACTACCATGATTGACCATATTTGTTGATTTCAATTATTAGTTATTTATGTTGCTGATACACATCAAAAATACTGATGCTGGATACCATTGTCAGGTTGTACATGTACCAGTGGTGATCAGCAGTGGGGAAATGCATGCCCTTTAGCTGTATGAAAGTCCAGCACCTATGTGACCTTGCCCAAAACAAGTGCAGGTGTCACCCTGTGCCACAGCTGTTCATGTGGTCAATGGCACAAGGGAGGTGGCTACAGTGACAGCTTAGTACCTAAGACAAGCGAGTTGCATACCCTTAGGAAGTGTGACAGCAGGCAATTACCTTAGACAGGACATTTAACTTTTTGACAGGTAAGATTAGCCCTGGTTTAGGTACGCAAGGACTGGAACGCAGCCCAAGAAAACTGTTCCTGAGCATTTTCATCCAAGTGAGGGGAGAAATAACATCCTCAAATCTTGCAGCAAAAAGGGTTGTTGTTAGAAAGCAATGCTAACAGCTGCTGTAATCTTTTTCTAGTGAAATTAATCCCTACAAGACACTCCAGTAAAGCCCTGTTCACAACCTGTATTTTTCTCACATCCTCTCCACAGGATTGAGCAGACGATGAGTGGTGCCCTCTCCAGCAGTTTGGCTGGCATCCTTGATATGTAAATAACTTCATCAGTAAATTGTGGGATCTTGGGATTTCTTTAAAATCCGTAGCACTTCGAGCACAAGAAACATGGCGAATTAAGGAGACTCTTAATAAGAAAGAATCTGTAATGAGATAAGGAAAAAGTACTCAGTGGTCTGCAAGAGAGTAAGAAGGTCAAAAGTCAAAGCTGCTCATTGTCTTTCAGTGCACCTCCTTGGCTTAGTGTCTCATCATCCTAATGTGGATCAGGTCTGTTAGAGCCACAGGAACTTATAAGAAAAACAGCAGCAGTTCATGACAATCCAAAGATAAGCAACAAAATAGAACACTCGCAGGACAAGAAGGTTGCCAGTTATACTGAGAAATATCTGTGTTTTACTTTACAGTGGAAACTTTAAGTGAAACTACAGTGAAAGCAGATTTTTTTTTTCTTTTTTTTTTTTTTGCATTTCTGCTATATTTTTCAGTTACCACAATGTCTTAATGTCAGACCGCATAATGGGAGAGGTAGTGGACATGATAGGGATAAATGAAGCCAATAATTCCAGGGAAAGGAAAAAACCTCACACAGATCAGTCATATATTCTAAAGCAGCAAAGCATTGACTACAGTAAGATGAAGAGACAATAGAAAATTAATAACTCAAAAGTTATAAATAGAATGCAAGCGTCCAGTTTAAATAGAGATGAAAAGACCTGGAGTCACATTATGTGTGTTGATGGGAATGAGTACACTTTAAGGCTTTTTGGTCCAAACTGTTGAAAAATAAATGTAATTCAGAATTCTAGAAAATATAAAATAGCCTTCCTGCTTTGCCTTACCAAACTTTTAGACTGACTCACTCATGACATCTGGTTCGTAGACTTACAAGCACCAGTGTTAAAGCAAGACAAAGAAGCCTATAGCATATGATGTCCTGTTAAACTGGTGACACATAGGTGTCCTTTTAAACATCACTCAGTTCTTTTGATGAACCTGATCTTCCTTCCATTTTTGTATGTATATAATGTGTGTTTCAGATGATACATTTTTCACATGATGTAAGTTGAAGATTGTGGTAAGATGGCTTTCTTAGTCTGACCTAACCAAAATCATCTGACTGGAAGATCAAAGCATAGGCTGCAAAACATTACGTGCTCAACTTGTTACCTAAAGGCCTAAAAAAAGGTCAGAGACAATTCAACTACATCTGGAGAAGAAGTATTTCCCAGGCAGCAGCTGCAAGGCTTTTCTTGCTCCTGCTAATTACATTAGATACACAGAGGCTGCAGGTGTGGGGACACTTCTGTCCTCTCATCTCTCTTGGTAAAATGGCTCAGTTTAAAACTTGCAGTTTAATGGTATGAATGTTTCACATCCTTCTAATGCTGTGATAGTCCCTTTGCTCCCTGCTGCCCTTCTTCCCGCTTTCCATCATGCAGCAGCTCCATGCGCAGGCTTATTCATGATTTGATATAGCGGCACACAACTTGCTTCAATGAAGGCTCATAAGTAGCTACTCATGGCTGGTCAGAGCTGTGAGGACCAGTTCAGCAGCACATTAAACCCATTTTAATGCAGGAAAGTGTCTAACAAACAGTTATTTAATGCTAACTGCAGTGAGAATTTACCCAGTGCTAAAGGGAAGCAACAGCTGAATTGGTTTTCTGAAAAAAGAGGCTTCACCCAGGGATCTGACATAAAGTTAATTTTCTTTGTGGATTCTTGTTTTGAATTTCCTATTTTTATGCTAGGGGGAAAAATTAATTTCGTGATATATATATATAATTTTTTGCTGTTACCAGGTGGTGGTTTTTTTTGCTTTTCTATATCTTTGGAAAGTCAATTAAGTAATAAAATACACTTAAAATTAAAAGTGACCCTCTGTTGGCCAGGCATTCTTCTCATAAAAACCAAATTATGTCCTACTGACTATCATACCAATACACCTGCTTTCTCTAGGGAAATTTACATTAATATAGATAATTCAATCTTGAGTTTATGTAAAAAATGAAATAATATTTTTAACTACTGATAAATATCTTTTGCAAATTATATTAGGTAGGGAAGAAGAAGATGTAGTTATAAAATGTTTTATCTCAAATGAAAAATAGATGAAGCTGCACTGAAGTTAGAAACACTGAAATCTACATTAAGAAAACTATTATAGAATATTGAAATCATAATAAAACATGGACTTTAAGTGCAAATACCAGCCATTTCAATGCAGATATATTCATATTTAATGTCCAACCAATGTTAATCTTGTCTAAGATGGAGTATTCTGAGATTACACAGGCATTCTGAGGTTTTTCTCTCTCTAAGGACATTGAAGATTCAGCTGTAACAAAGACATCTGTCTTGTAACAAAATACTCGAGTGCCTTACTCTTCATTATATAGCCCTTTCTCCAAACCAGTTATTCTTTCTGTTCCTTCTGTTATAAAGCCTCTCAAAATATAATTCCAAATTACTCAAGCAACTTTCAGAGAGGAGTCAGTGTTATATATCACCAGTGTCACCACTTATTTTCAGATACAGTGCTAATATATCTAGTCTTAAGAAGAATAAGCATCACAAAATTAAAATGCTGAGTGTAATTTTAAAACAGATGGGTTGTGGTTCTTGAAATTCAGGGTACAAACAGTACATGTCCAGAGCTTTCCAGATGTAAAACACCTGAACCTCACCTATTGTGGGATTCTTGGGACTTCACTGAGGTCCTTCCCCCTCTTTTACTCTACAGAAGTGTGCAGTAACAGCTACACAAACATAATGTGTACCTGACAAGGCAGAGTTAAATACGTAGTGACTGTCCCTCTGCAGCTCAGGGAAATCCTAGTTCTCTGTTTACTGATATTAGACTTTTGTCAGAAAACTGTGACTTCCACTTCAGAAATTCAGCTAGATAAAGCATTGTAAAAAAGGTGAAAAATCCCCGTTTTGAAAACAAGTGCCCATGGAGGTTTTTTAAAGACTGTTCAATAGATGATATAGGTCTAAAACATAAAAATAGCATTATTTTATGTAACAAATTTACTAGCAATATGGCAACAGAAGTTCTAAGAGGGACTGGGGAGGGGGGAGAGAAGAAATGTGTACTGAATGATGGGTAGCTGCCTACTTTAATGCTTCGTAACAGCTAGCTTCTGTGGCTGTGCAGCTCTCAAGTTACGAGTTCAAAGATTGATTAATCATCCACTCAAATGCACCATAAAGTTTTAGAGTTTTTCCCTTGGTAGATGTCTGGAACATTTGGGGGAAATGTAGGCAATTTACAAACAAGGACAAGGAAACCTGAATAGCTGTTATGATTTAAACCCGAGCATTTACTGATAGAAGCTGCCTACTCACTTGCAAGTACTTTGATCACAGAGGATTGAGGGGGTTGACTGCAGTATGCCCTACCTTACTGAAGACTTCCCTAAACTGGGGCATGCCAGTCCCGTGAGCCATTAAGCGTTTCTTGGCGTGACATGGAATTTCAGAGTGTGTTAGTTTAGTAAATGATGCACTTTCATATTCAAAAGTTCTTCGGAGAGTATTAAAAAAAAAACAAAAAACAAAACAAAAAAAACCCAACAAAAAAACCCAGCCAACCAAACGGAAAAACCCACAAGAGAGGGACACATCCTCAGCTGGAGCAAAAAGGTTTAGTTCCACTGACTCCATTGAGCTATGCCAATTCAGACCAAACAAAACAGCTGAAGAGCAGAAGGAAAGTATTTCGAGGAAGGTATATCCTATCTTGGTTTAGCCCTGGCTGAGTTCATTGTGGAAAAAGCTAGGAAAAGACACGGCACTGAAATATTTTCCAGTTGTCAGTGAAGAAGGGAAACAGATCTGTGCTCTTGAGTCTGAGACATCACTCTGTCCTGATGGCCAGCACACAGACATTGGTCATAATCTTTCTTCTGCATCCTCTTGTTCACTGGGACTCTTACAAGAGAAGTCTAATTTTAAGTGCATCATTGACATTTTCTCCCTCAGCAATAATTTGACATTTTCCACATCTTATTACTTATGAAACCTGACATCATGTCAGTCTTCCAGCGTGAACTTTCAGCCACTTCAGTTTTCTTCCTACTTAATTACAGCCATGATTGAAGGAAAATTGTTAGCTACTCTTGTCCAGCTAGCCCACTTATGGGTTAATTATGACATTTCCAGATCCAAATCACGTTTCTAAATTTGTTAGCATATTAATATAAGGCTACAAATGTATGTATATATATTTATGTATTTTTGAATGTACATGCATACCTACACATGTAGGTAAACATTTTTTTTGCAGCATATGCATCTTTGACAGTAAAAAAGCGTTAAATGACCATATTTTGCAAGGGACATTCAGTGTTAAATCAATATTAATTAAATTACTCTATTTGTAGAGTGTATGCACTGTTCTGACTATTTTCTCTTCACTCTTAAGGTAAACACTTTCAAAGCTGTATACATCAGCACTTTACGAAATACAACTGGTTTTCAGCTCAAACTGGTTACCTGTGGCTTTGTTACCCCCTTGCAGATGAGGATTTACACAGTAGAAAACTATGCCCTAAACAGAGGTGAAAGCAGTGGGAGTAATTTATAAGAGATCCTTTACCTATTGTGCTTTGATACAGCATTATAAGAAAGACAAAAAAATCACCCTCTTGCAGTTGTGCGATCTCTGGAATTTTGGGCTTTGCCCCTGCAGCTATTGGTACTCCTTTTGGCTATTTGGAAAGAATTAAGTAATAATGAATTTAAGGACATCTTTTGTATCTTATTTTTACACGAAGCAGAACTTACACGAACTCTCTGTCTCATAGTAAGGCAGTGCTGAGAAAAATGTGTATAGTGAAAAGTCATACTGCTTCTCTGTAGAAAAAGCCAAGGAAATCTTCAGGAGGTTGCCAATTCCTCGGTGAGATCCCAGAGGTTTTGGTACACCTCGGCTGAGTTCTGAGAGTGGCTGGAGAAGCATCAGTTGTGTCAGTCCCGCACTGTGCACCTTCCCCTAACTCCAAATTTCCGGCTGATCCCTCCCGGCAGATCGAGGATAGCATGTAACACTGCATTTAGCTTATTCTCCTGGTTTACTCTCACAGAAAATCCAGACCCTGGTGGATTCACTTCCCAGAATAGATATTTTATTCTGCTGATTGGGGATTTTTTAGAAGTTAATCCATGCTCCAAATTCAGGCAGTGACACATCCCCGCTAGCCACAGAAGCAAAACAACGAATGCTGCTCAAGCATTTTGGGATGGGAAGCTGGCGAGGGAGTCTCAAACTTCAGGGACAGGCTGGTTCGCTGGCATGGCTGCGCTCTTGCCCATCTGCTAAAGTGGCAGTGTGCCTGCTGAAAAATTAGCCGGTGCTGCAAAAGTGGGTTGTGCGCTGTAGGTGAAAATGGCAACTTAAACATTCATATTTGTCTTGTAAAAAAGCAAGCATTTTGCAGGAATTTTCAGCTGCGTTCCTTTCCATGTATGTATGCGTGGGTGTTTATAGATATATATTTTTATATGTTATACATATATACGCATGTGCGTGTGTACACACATATATGCCTTTTGTTTCCTCCAAATATAAATTATTCCCAACATTTATTTTCTACTCTATCTGCAGTCCTTACAATTGTAGATCCTTGTTTCTCTGCCCTTCGTTTGTAACCGTCAGTGCAGTGAGCAAGGACTGTTACCCACTCTTTGAGTCCTGGTCGTTGCGCTGGAGCGCAGCAGCTCCCTTCCACAGTTAGCTGGGTTCCTGCCTTAGCCTGGAAAGACACACTCTCCGTCCTGTCCTTCCATCTTGCTCCTCAGTGACTGCTGAAGCTACACCAGGATCGGGAGCATAACATCAAAAATTAACTTTTGTGAGGTGCCAAGAGAATGGGCATGGCAGAAATGTATAAATTACTTTTGCTACAGTGTGAAAAAACTTCTTTGAAGCTGTTAAGCTCCAGAATCCAACTTCCATATGGAAATAATAATTGAGAAGTTTGGGGTTTAAATGTTGACTCTTCTGTACGATAGAAATTTTTCTGATTCCCTTGGTGACTGAACAGAAGTGGCTTAGACTGATTTTTTCCCTTACTACCATCACTCACTTTTCATCTAAAAATGTCAACTGAGTTTCAGAGTGAAGTCTGAATTCATCTGGTCAAATTAACCTTCTCAATAGTCTTAAAGCAAGAGCTGACCTTTGCTGAGATATAACTTACATCAAATGCTTTAAGGAAATCTTCAGATTGTTCTGCAAGTGAGTTGCTGTCTTCAAATTAGGAGCACTATTTAATACATACAGAACTTGAATTTTGTCAAAATGCAACAGAAAAAAAATCCCAATATTTTTCCTTGAATCCTGAAGTAGAACCTTTAAATGGAGCCTCAGTTTCCACTGTAACAAAAAAATTTCAAACTGTGAACCTGTTTGTCCATGTTATATCATTGATAGATTGTGCACTAGATTTCAATTTGAAGTATAGTTTTCACCTCTGTCTATGAAGAATTAACCTTAAGTATGATTTGATTTCTTGACTAAGCATTTTTGGAGGAAAGGGAACGCCGAGAGGAATCGCTGTGTGTCCCAGAACAGGGAAAGAACAAAACCCATAAATTACATCCCTTTTTTTTTGATGACTGAACCCAGTGTATTTGAAGTTCACTGCTTGATTGTACTTTATATAGCAAATGAAAATGAGGAAAAATATTGGTGCAAATGGTAACAAAGCTAAATCTGATACAAATGTTTCTGGGTTTAGGTTTGAGGCTTTTTTTTAGTCATTATAATGCTCAGGGCAGCACTGCTACGTGCCCCAGGTGGCTACCGGTTCAAGGGCGATTGGATGCTTTGTCCTTTTTGGTTTGAAATCTGAGTAAATGTTGACTCTTGATTTACATTGATCAGTATCTTATATTATGGTGGGTTTGTAAGGAAGAGGTACCCAAGGTCAGCTGCAAGAATTCAGAATAAATCTTACACATATGACACACTTGTTCTAAAAGCATAAATTGTAGGATTTGCAGATTCTCTGCTACTCTTAAACTTCTGTCACACTTTTCTTCCCAGGACTACAAGGGGCTGTTTGACAAAATCCAGGAGCATATAAATACATCTTAGCCCTGCTCTGCTAAGAGCTCCAAAGTACTTGTGACATTTTCCCTATACTGCAGATCTTGAATAGATGGTTATTTCAGCAACTTAGAACAGGGGTTGATGCTGAAGTTTAATTTTCCCTGTGAAAATCTCAGTTGGAAGCATATACTACAAATCAGCAATTACTAAGGATCTAAGAAAACTAGAAGAATATATTTTCACATGTTAATCAAAGAAACTTTACTCCAACTGCAAAGCAGCCTTGGGAAGTGGATAGTATAATTGAAGAAAGGATTGTCCCTAGGGAAATAACATAGGTATGGCTAGAACTTGTTACATCTTTCCGTCTTTCTGCTTAGATGGATTAAGCGGTTAACAAACCTGCATGTCACACATGCAATGGAAATATGCCTGTTTCTCCTCTGAGCTGCTGTGCCTTATAGTGAAGACTCAGGATACCAGAAAATCTGTGAGGGCTGGCATATGCATGTGTGTTTCTAGGTACCCATATAGGTACAGAAAAAAGGATGCTCTGTCTTATTAGAGACCTTCTCATTCTCTTTGAGTGTAAGAAAAACAGATATGCTTTGGTTTGTTTATTTTTACTAGCAGTGTATGGGGATCACGAAGGTCAAAGCCGATTTCATCCGTGGTGCAATTCAAAGTGACAAGGAGGAGTTATAAGTACCACTTTTTAGTATCAATTTGGAACCTACGTACCACAGAGATGGGCTGAGAATTATAAAGAAATGAGCATCTGTTCAGCTTCCAGTGATGCTAAGCTATCTTATTCCTCTGGCACAAATTTATTTATATGAAGTGAAGTACTGAAACAAAATGTTGGCTTAGCCTCAGTCTCTTTTTAATTTTTTTTTTTAATCCAGTGTCATGAAAACCATTTTGTTTTGTTTCAATTGTGAGTTACCGTTTTCTCCAGGTAAATATTGGCAGTTTACAAAGGCTTATGTGAAAACTGAATGGAAATTGTGTGACAATTCAGGGGCTGTCCTGAATGTTGTAAACTTTTCCCACCAACCCCCTGTAGGAGAAGAATATGGAGCTATACTTGCATTTCCAAGTGCTTCTGTATGTGAACTCAAAGCCCAAGGTGGATTTCGAATGAGTAGGTTTTGATCAACTTAAAAAAATTAAAAGCAGCTGTGTTTC
Organism: Charadrius vociferus; assembly: GCF_000708025.1. Lineage (NCBI taxonomy): Eukaryota > Metazoa > Chordata > Aves > Charadriiformes > Charadriidae > Charadrius > Charadrius vociferus. The sequence goes on from NW_009650250.1 coordinate 780,198, forward strand.
ATATCAAATAAGCCCCCCTAGGTTAGATACCTTGGTTTAAAAGTAGGTTGGTTTGGATATGCCTATAGCCTAAGGATTTCAACAGAAAGATTCAAAGGTCTTAATGAAAATTTGATCACCATCTCCTGAGAGGGCAGGGTTTTGTGTGAGAATTCAGCTACACCTCTCTGCTTGGGTTGGAACAGTCCTTACAGCTGCATTTCAGCTTCTAGACACAACAAAAATGAAAACATAACTTATTTTTTCTGCAGCCTCATTAAAATTGAACTAATTTTTAAGAACATTATACCGTACTTTCATACTTCATAATAAACTGTTTATTTTTTCCCATATGAGTGTGAACCATTAAGCTTTCAACAACAGCACCTAAAATAATGAGCAGGAACACATTGTTGTAATGAGGATAATTGTAATTGCAGAAGTTTCCAAGCGATGCAGTAAATTTTCTCCCAGCTCTAAGATTGGACTTTCTCTAAAATAGATGCTTTAGTTTATCTTTAAGTTATTAGGCTCATTACAGAAGTCAGTGCGTGAAGCTTGGTGGCCTAAATTTTCCAGAACAAACTGACTGAGGCTTATCCTACACTTAACATTTTTGAGTCTTTGAAAGAATCATTTACCCCATCATTGAAATCCATTGCATTTTTGCCATTTTTGTCACAAATTTTCCTCTGCTACCTGCCCTGGTATTGAAAATTAGTATGCACTAAAAATTATTTCTAATGATAGAACAGGAATCAAAACTTTCTGCACAGGAGAAAAGCCACTGGTATCTGGTAAAGGGTAATCCACCCTCGCTAGCTGCTGTCCTAGTCAGAAGAACCCAGCTTTGTTCTCTATGGCCGGCCACATGAAATGATGTTTCTCTGGGATGTAGTATAAAAGTGACATAAATGCAATTGGGTCCTTACTTGGAATAACATTGTCTTTCATGCTTTTTTTTTAATGTAGGATTAGAGGTAGTCAATAAGCAGGGGCTGTTCTGGTCCTTCATGAAGATAAGCAAAGGGAAGACAATTAGAACATCTTCCTACTTGTTCCTGCTACACAGGCAGTCACATTCACTCCTTTCTTTAGGGTTCAGGTCATGAAGGGGTGAGAAAGACTCAAGGTATCCTTCAGCCTCCTGTTGCCCTTTAAATTACCCAGCAGCACTCCACAGAATACGTGGGTGGTTATCTTCAGAGGTGCAATGAATTTGTCATCTTGTATTTATTTGTAAGGATACGTTTGATTTCCCTTTTGAGGTCAGGGCACGTAAGTGTACCGCATTTGGTGCTTCCAATTAGCTTTCTGTTCCAAAATCCAACATCAAAACCTAATGAATGGCCCTTCAGGGTTTAACTGAATTGCCAGGAAAAAAGAACAAATCTCTGTGCACTCCAGAAGGAATTTCTCCTCTTTTTTTTTTTTCCTCAGTAGCAGGCAGATTGATTTGTTCGTATGTCAATTTAACAAAGCAAACAGAATGGACTTCTAGAGAAGGCATATCAGAGTGAGGCGAGGAGGTGACGAAAAACACTAAGTGATGATTCATAAAATGATGTGATTATTTATGTAAGGGCTTTCACCCCCCACATCCATCTACCCACCGCAGTTCAAACAGGTTTTTTCTTTGAACCAGTTCATCACATAAAATATGCATTGGGATCCAGGGAAATGTTTATTTAATTAACTGTCATCAGGCTGAGACAAAAAGAAAAAGCCTCCTTTATCAAAATATGCTAAAAATAAAGATGATGCCACAACAAAGTGTTTGTGTCAAGGATCTGAGCTTTTGCGCAGAGCTCTCCTGAATATTGGTTTGCTTTTTCTGTTTGACTGCTTTTGCTGTACTGTTGAACAGTCAAACTACAGCACTAAGGCCTCAGGCAAATGATGTTCATTTTCACCGGCCACCCAGCCCAGCACACAGTGATCAGTTAGCACCTCTAGATTTGGGGCTGAGCAATTTGGTCTGCTAATGTGCTTTTGGGCTGCCAGTTCTGGTATGCGCATTAGTCTCAGTGTCATCCCTTTTAATGTCACTTTTAAATGTTTAATAATCTGATTGTGATAAATGGTCTGCATATTTATCTCCTTCCTCACAGACAAGGATCCCATTAGTGAATTCAATAATTTCAGGAGGGCCAGACTTGCTTGCCAGAGGTTCAGGTCCAATTTAGCACACGGTCCATTTCTTTGTATACCTTATGCCCCTACCAGAGGTATCATAAGGGTCCATTTTTCCACCATCAGCTAGAGGACCAGCTGCCAAATTGTGGTGTAAAAACCAATTCCGATGAAAGGATCCCCAGCAGCCCTGAGGACCTTCCGTATAGCTAACCATTTGCTTCCCCTGGCTCTCTGGATGTGCAAGCATTCACGTTACTTTTTCCTGGCTAAGATACAAGTGTATCTTTTCTTTCAGAAGGACAGCCATTTCTGCTTGTCTCACGGAAGAAAAAATCCATTTAAATGAACAGAGTAGTGTCAAGTAAATTAGAATACAGCTAGTAGATATCTCTTGTAAGATGCCACTGTGAAACCTCAAGAAAAGTTCTTAGTTATGTAAATTATACTAAATAACTGTTGTACTGTGTGACTCTTCTTGCCACTCCCCCATTTGTCCTACAAATAAAATTCAGCACACATTTAGATTACAACGAAAATCTCTCTCATGCCATAAGAATCTCCTTTCCAGTATTTCTTGCTGTGTCCAAGCTACCCCAGAATAGTTGCTCCAGGTTTGAAAAAATTGTCTGAGGTAGGCAAGTTTTGAAAGACCTACCCAAGGCTCCTAGCACACACTTCACTGAAACACATCAATTTAGCTTAAAGAAATTCACATGTGAAGGCGGTTTTAGACACACTGGCCTTCTCCAAGTGATGTTATAATGAGAGACTTGGATTTGATTACGGTGACTCAGAGATCATTAAGAGGGTGAGGAACTGCCTGAGCATATCCTAGACCGAAACAGGAAAGTATCATGAGGACTTTGTGTCCCTGGTTTGCCGCAACGTCTGCCTGCTGCTGTCAGTTTTCTCAGGCTATTAAGTTGGTCTTGTAACACCAATCTGTCTTGCAGATTTTGGTGTCAGCTGACTTTTGTTGTTTTTAATTCTTATGCACACCTTAATTCATACAGGCAAATCCTTCTGGAGCACTGGCTTGTGTCCTAGATTTCCCTTCCTGCTGATGGTAAGAAAGTACTTGAATGGTCCCCATAATTTTTCTTTTCATAGACAGGAATGGTATTAAAATGTAATGAAGAAAATTGTAGACAAAATAGGAGTAATGAATGGCAGCTTTTGTCTGCTCTGAGATTTACTGTGCAGTTATAAACTCATCAACGTATTGCAGACTGGAATATTTTGCCCTGTGCGCACACACATATGCACTATTTTGCCTGGTGTCTGTCAGGAGGAGCAGTTGTAAATTCCTAGGGAGAGAGAGCCACTGTGAAGTGTGAAATCAAGTGTTTCATGCAGTAGCCTGGACTTTCTCTCCTTAATTAGAAAAGCCTTGCAGAAGACACTGAGCACACCAGCTAGTAAAGACAAAAAACGCTCTCAGCAGAGGAAATGCCAATTTAAGAATAAAGCTTTTTTTTTGTGCTGATGGTCCTCATGCTTTCATGAGGCAGACGCCTCATTCGCATTCATGTCAACACAAGACGTAGCCAAACCTTTCTAGGCTGCGAGGATAAAAACCATGAACTTGGACAAAAAGAGCAGAAGACTTTTCCCAGCTGCATCTCCAAACTACCTCTTCCCTCTGGCAACCTGCTGGGTGTCTGCTAACTGGGACTGTTAATGCCTCTCTCGCCAGCAACCACATCGCTGCTGCTCTGATTGCCAGAGGGAGGAAACATTCAAGTGGAGTTTGTCTGTCTCCTTCCTTGAACAGGTTGGGTGCCCCCCTTCCCTCCCCACCGTGATCTCCTCCGGTGTGCTGGGCACATGCTACAGGGCACAACTCTTTGCTGAAAGGAGAGCAGAGCTGCTGGCTCGGCTCCCTGGGAGCCTTAGCCAGGGCCTGCCAGCGGGGCTAACATTTTAGAGATCACTATTTGAGAGTCACAGACAGGCAGTCAAGGAATCGAGATCGACAACGCTAGACACAACTTGATTCCCCTGGGGTATTCAGGGTGCAAGTTAGATTCAGAGAGGCTTTATTTAGCTATGACCATCTATAGCTATGACCATCTGTAGCTATGACTATGACTTCTATAGCTATGACTTTCATAGTTATAGCTATGACTATGAAAGTTGCCTTGGTTGGTTGTTTGGTTGTTTTTTTTTTTGCTAGCCTGCAGGTAGACAGATTCAAAGACATTTACAAAATACATCCGAATGAATGTAATCCTTACTATTGTTGCCAAGTACAATCTTACATCTGGGAAGTGTTTGGGCTGAAGACCTGAATTTTCCCTCTCTTTCTCCTAAAAATGAAGCATATAGAGCAATGCGAGCGATCTTTCACCAGTGTGAAAAATATAAGCAGATTTCGGCTTAAAGTCTGAGGGATGCTGCAAGCACTCTGTGAAAATCATGTCTTGATTTATTGTGTCTATCTTGATGCATCGTGTTGAGTTCTCTCAGCACCTTGGACACCTTGGATTCCTTCTCTGGGTGGTGGGTCCTGTTAGAGGAGTCACCCTGGGTTTTATTCCTGTCTTTTCCTTGATTACTGACACAGAACCGAACACCTAAGTGATTCTTGTTAGAGGAATCTAGGCCTTTGTACACATTTACTTTGAAAGGGTGGATGAAGAGTTTGTTCAGTTTTGAGTGCTTTGTTGTTTTCTTGTTTTGTATACTGTCAACATCTGTGCTTCTGTCTGATTTGGATTTTTTATGTGGCTGTGACCACCCTTGTTTTCTGCTTTCCTATCAGAAAATAATGACTGAGGCTTTAAGAAGCTGAACAGTCACCCCAAATGCTTTGACTGTGATGAGTTGTTGCCTGTTAGAAAGTGTTAGCAACTCGTGCAGAGGAGACTCCCTTTTCCTTTCTCTCTTTTTTTTTTTTTAAAGTTTGCTGTTTTACTCATAGATTTAATAAAGATATTCAGCTCTCAGCCATCACCATCTAAGAACACTGCATGTCTCACCTGTACCAAAAAAGTGATGCAGATGCCTTACACAAAGAAACAATTTCCTAGGTGAACGTATGATTTCCTGACATCAGTGAAGTATTGTCCAAGGCTATGTAAGATCTAGAGGAAGAGGCAGGTGGCTCCCAGAGGGAATATGGCAAGCCCCTAAACAAGAAAGTCACATGCATGACTTTCTTCAATTTTAAATTCTGTTCTATTAAAATAGTTAAAATTTACTTAACATAAAAGAAGCATCCTATATAGCCCATTATTAGCTAAAGCAGTTTAAGAATATCTTTGTTAGTTAAACCAGCCTATATTTTTTTCATAAAGCTAAAGCTTGGAAGGCAATGTGGAGTGCAATACCAATCCATGTGGCTTATCTCAAATATCACGGATGCCAGTATCCATTTACACTCAAATTGTCTGGGGCTCACACTGCTGGGGAAACTCATGGGATTACAAAAAGAAGACAGCATAAGAAAATCCAAGCTAGTTATGATGGTGTTATGTGTTGGGTATGATGAAAAGAGCCAGGGGAGGAAGAGATGACTGTCATGGCTTTTAGTGCATCCTGTGCCCCAGAGCGCAGACAGGCTCAAGGGTGGGAACAGCAGGTGACAGGTCCCTCAGCAGCCCCTGAAGCTGCGCTTGGGAACGTCCCTTTGGGGAAGAAACTGTGGTAGGGGGTGGGTGTAAATATTTTGTGTGTTAAAGCACTAACTGATGATGGTTTTAGACAAAAGTACATTTCCTTTATTAACCATATTTTTCTTTTTTAAATAAAATACAAGTGGCACTGCCATTCACCTTCAAAACAGAAAGATAATTAGGTTAGTCCTGGGAAATGGAAACATTTGTATTAGATATGTATATTCATGAACATATAGGGAGTTACTGTAAGCCTAGGGAAGCCATTGCCATTTAGTGTCAATTTTATGTAGGTTTTATAAGTCTATTTTACTCTGCTGTTTCTCCCAAATGATTGTTACCTTAGCAACTGCCAAGTTGCGTACATACGCTTGCTCCAAGAAGCAGAGCTTAACAAAGTAAAGCACCCATGTTTAAGGAGTCACCAGGAATGTAGTGTATATTGGGGATTTTTTAACTCTTACATGTACTCACCTACATAAATAGCACATTTTTTTCTTTCACGTTTTCCAAAACACCTTTTAGCAGCTAGTCAGCTGTAGCATCGACTTTGTCTGTTCCTCTTCTTCCAGATTCCTAACTCTTTTCAAAAACTAGTATTTCATTCATAATAAGGGTGATGAATCACCGCGAAGTGATGATGTGTGTGCTTTGGGTTGGGATTACATTGAATGGGGTAAAACAGTGGGTGTTCATGTGCCAGAGAATTCATATTCACTTGTTGTGTCCATCTGAGATACGTTTTGATCCACATGCAGACTATAACATTTCCCATGGAGGAAGAGGTTAAGATAAAATTCAAATGGATTTTTGAACCTTTTACCAACCCCTCAAATCTGATTTTTTTTTGGTAAGATTTGAAGAAAACAAGTTGGAAAACCATCTACTTTGCAACCAATCTTTTACTATCTTATCGCGGGCACTGCTGTTAACCTTAAATGAGTAGGAACTCTACCTTTTATGCAGTGAATGGTTATAGGTACGTTTTGCATCTGTCATGTTTGGTTGTTCTTCCCCTTCCTTCCACAATGTACCCATTAGGCAATCCTCTATCTAAAGAAATGCATGTCAATAAGGGATGTCACAGGAGCACATTTCAGTTTGTTCAAAGCAGCTTGTGAGAGAGGCCAGCCTTTAAACTTGTTTTCCACCTGATTTCCTGAGATGTAATCACAGAAGTGATTTATCCAAGGTCGCACACCAAGTTGTTGGATAAACCAACACTATAAGATCCTGGGATGTTCCTCTTTCACAATCTTTTGCTTTGTTTACTTCTGCCACAAGGCTTCATTCCTTTGCTCAAGTCCCAGTACAGTGGTCTTAAAATTGAACGTTATTAATACCAATGAAGTCTTTTCTGCCTGGAGCCTTCATAGTTGTTTTTTTGTTGGTTTGTTTGGTTGTTCTTTTTACATCAGCTGTCTTCGTAGATCTGCTCTTAGTGTGACACTTGACTGGAAAAAATCAATTCCTTCAGTTTAAATAACCTGGTGAATACAAAATATGTGAGATATTTCTTAATTAAATTTGTTCTAAATCCAGTAAATAACACTTCTGCAGTACATTGTACCTGTAATACAAAGTATGAACCACTAAGAAGAAATAGGTATCAGGAAATTACACCAAATGGTATAAGTTTAATTTGAAGCCAATTTCAAATTTTATTTCCTATGCAATGACCTAAGAGCATCAACTTAAGTCAATTTTCTGGAAAAAAAGTCACATAGCCACACCATTGGTACTCTCAGATGATGTCTTCTTGGGACTATTGAGGTTTTTATGTATTCAGTCACATGGGTAAACAAGGAAGCAGGTAAGGGTAAGCCTTTTAATTTTGTATGTGCTTGAGTCATAGTTATCCAATCCTATGCTGGCCAAGGGAGGAGAGAAAAACATGAAGGGAAGAAAAAGGAGGAGGAGAGGTATTAAAATTCAAAGCTTCACTGCCTTATTACTTTCTCTTACAGATTGCTCTGTCATAGGCAAAAAGTCAAAATCAGCATTTTAATAAAGTGCATCGCAAAGAATTTGTTTCCCTTTCCTGCAGGTGATACAGAATTGAGTCCTCCATTTATCACAGCACCTTGGCATTCCAACATGAAGTTCAACCATAGTTTTATTTTATTGAAAAATAGTTTCTAAGTTATGGCATTTCTATTATATCCTATTCTCTTTCAATCTTCTAGGTCTGTTTTTTTGCAAATATTTATATCAAAATCTTTCGTGTGGTTGAACATTTTAATCACATTTGTTGGGTGTATGTGCTCTTTTCTCAGCAGATTTTAAAGCAATCTAGGACCTCAGAGCTAAACATTGAAATAAGCTAGGTGGGAATCCAGCCATTCTCTTGAAAAAAGATTTAAAAACAAAAGAAGAAAGAAAGAAAAAAAAATGCTAGATTTTCAGTCTGTAACACTGATGGGATTCATTGCAGGGTACTGCAATTCATTCAGGCTGTCATAGGTCTGCTTGGGGTGTCAGTGGGCAAAGTACGTGTACAAAGATGTCAGAGAACTAAAGCCAGGGGAGAATAAAACAGAAAAGTTGTGTATTTCCATTACATGTGAGGCAAGAAGCAGAAAAGGCCTAGTTTGAAAACTTGCAATCAAATATATATATAATCAGAAAGTGAAGAGAGAACGATAAACTGTGGCTGGAGTTAGTGCAAAAGGAGATGTCCAGACACATTTTTTCAAGGAAAAAATTGAAATAAAAATGGCAGGTTTTCTTCAGTTATCAAAACAATGGCAGCATAAACCCTTTCTTGAAACTTTCTTTTCATTCTCATCTCTCTTCCTGATTCTGGAAAAGACAATTAATAGTGCTAAATACATAAATCAACATGGTATATTCTCTTCCCTTCACCAATGGTCTTGAAAATAAGACTTCTTACGTATAAGGTAAAAGGGAAAAGCTGTATCCTAACAAAAAAAAAAAAAAATCCACATCTAACTGAATTAGCCAGTTTTCTTGGGTAGATAACAGCAGGAGGCCACTGATGCAATGATTAACCTTGCTAGCAAACTAATTAGCCTGCCTAGACACACTGTGTTGTTTCTCAGAGCTGTATCTGATAAAGACATTTGAAAATAAAAGTATTGCCATGGGACAGAAGAGCACCAATCCTCTTACACGTGCCAAGCTCCAGTTTGGCTGTAATCCATCTCACTTAGATTTTCCTTTTATTCTGCCACACAGAAAAAGTCTTGGTTTTTATTTTCTACCTTCAGTTTTTAGGTGGTTCTTGAAAGTCAATAAAATGTAATGGTTAAGAGAAAGGACAATAAGCTAGAACATATCAGATATCTCAATTAGGAACTTTGGAAGAAATTACTTAATATATTCGTCATCTATATTCTTCACATGGAGGATGATAACACCTTCCAGATTTACAGAGATGTGTAAGCATTAATATTTGCCAAACTTTTAAAAGTATTTAAATATAGGCTATGCTGAAGCTGAAGAATAATATTTGTTATTGTTATTAATGCAAATAATGGATGAACTAACCACTGTGACAGTAGCTCTGTGTTAGTAAAATTTGAATACATCTGAGTGTAATATATATTTATGTAAAATGTTTTTAAATAGTGGCTGCTAGCTTCTGAAATCTGAGGTGCTTGTTATAAGTCATTATTCTCATCACTAAAGAACTTTTAGCAAACTTTGCTTCTGGAGGGGCTACACAGAGGCTAAATGTTCTAGTTTATAAAGAACACTCTACATTAGATTGAATTCAGAAAAGCTCAGGTGCTGTCTCTTCATATGCGCTTCACTGCTAAATCTATTAAGCATTTCGGCACAAATGCAGCAGCTGTCATTTGGGGGGGAGCTCTTCATGGAAATGGACTTGAAGCAGGTATCTATCAGTCATGCATTTCAGTAGTTTTTCCAGAAGAAAGGATGTAGATCTTCCCAGTTCCATATGTGATCTTCCTGTCTCATGTCTTTGGGGGCATTACAGTTTGAGCCAATAGCAACGTGGAAGAGGAGAGATGAAAGCAGACCAAAGTATTAGCCCAAGCCCATAACGAAAATCGATCCAGATCCAATTGTTGTAAATGAAGTCTTTCTTTCAGGTTGGGATAAACTCACACCTTTTATTCCACTGCCAAGGCTTCGTTGAGGATTTGAGGTGTAAAAATCTGTCTTCAGTCCAACTTCACTCCCATCCCAGTCTTCACCACTTTGTGAAGTTTTGTGCTCTGGTACACCAGTGCCAAAGGATGCAGATCAACAACTATCTTTTATTTAACAGAGTTGATGCTACTTTTGAACTACAATCCTTTGTGCAGCCAAGATGCAACAAAACAGTCATTTCAAACGGGGAAAAGGCAGAGGGGAAACTTGACTTTGTGTTTCCGAAGTGTCAGATGAGCTGGAGGATAATAAAGAGGCTCTCTAGAAAGTGAAGCTTCTCTAAATTCATTGGTCCTTTCTCAGTTGAAGGAGCAGAGGCTCAGCAGCAGCCACACTTTCTCAGAAGGGAGAAATCTGCCAATCAATCATTCAATAATAGTGAGTTCAGCACTTGCAGAACAGTTTGTCAGATCACTGCTAAAGCAAGTGGGGATTTAAAAAGTTAAAAGTAATATGGGGCTTGAGGGCTTTTTCCAGAGCCCACTGTTTCAAGAGAAAGACAGACTTTAGCTGACTTCAGGATAGCAATGACATCATGTCTCATGCCAGACATGACTTTTGCATCTTATCTTTTTTATACTGTGTTTTCCGATGTTTTGGGGTTTTTTTTCACTTTCTGTTAACATACTGAAAGAGAAAAACCTAAGCACTAAATAAATAACTAAGAAAAAAGAATAAGGAGGAAGAGTGTGTTTCAAGGCAGAGGGGGGTATAATGTCACAGTGGGATTTATTAACTGAGTCAGCTGATGCAAACAATTGGTGGTTTTCTCTTCCTCCCTAAATCTTTAACTAAAGAAATGAAGTTAAAGGCAGCTCAGATAATCTTCCCAGCCTTTACCTGAGCAAGGTGTAAAGTCTGAGGTATAAAGTTACAGGATAGTGTGAAGCCTGAGCCACTGAAAGCAGTGAGACTTGTCCACAAAATGGGGCCAAATGAGCTAAGAACGTTCCTCCTCTCCAGGGCTATTTTCTGTGGTTCCTGCATCCCTCCCCCTGCTCCTGGCCATCTTCCCTGGGCAGCAGAGGGATGGAATAAGCAGCTCATGGAAACGGAGTCAGAGCAGTGCAACAGCAAAATGGAGGCGACGCTGGCGTCCGAACGTTTCCTCCATTGCCAGAAGTTTGAACAATGGGCTTAAAAACAAAAGGGAGAGAGAGAAAGGAATACAGTAATTATCCACACCAACGACCGCAGCAGGGATGGAAACAAGCAAAAACTAACACCTTATTATATTCTAAGCCACTACTGTGTGCCAATACTGTCAAGAACACAGCATATAAGGCTAAAACAAAGCTATGTAAAGTTACTGAAATCCATATGAAGAGCTCTGTGGGGAGGTCAGCAAATCCAGAAGAAATTCCTACTATTCAAATGGCTGTGAAACCTTCTGGCAGTTGAGGGGACAGATATTATAGCTGCTGCTTTACATAGAAATCCCTTTGTCTGAACGACATTTTAGCAAAGAATAGTGAGAAACATCACTTCTTAGGCAAGGATTTCTTTTGTACGTGCACATCCATGCATCACAATCTTCTAAACATTTCATTTTTTTGCTGCCCTTTCTAAATCTTCCAGGTTACAATATGGTTATGATATGACAGGCAAGATGTGATTATTGTATTTTTCCTCTATTGCTTTCTCTCAAAAAAAACTATGAAATGAAACATTACATGGGTAAGCTATCTGCATGCTTGATGTTTTCATTCTATAAATGGAAAAAGAAAAAGATGAAAACAGAGGAAATTGTGATTCGTGGAATCTCTTTGTTCTGCTGATCTTCTTATACCTTGAGTGGTACTTCTCTCAGTTTAAGAAAAATCACTTCTTATTCTGTGTTTCTTCAAACATGTAGCACTTTTAGTGCAGGAGTGAGACATCGCTTAGAAACTGGATGTTTATCCAGCTCCCAAATCTAGTTTTGTGCACTGCTGTTATTGCTGCAGCAATTCCCAAGAATTATACCACCTCTTTCCACAATTCTTTGAGAATTTTTTCCATCTCTGCTTCTATTTAGTCATCATAATTGTAACAGCGGAGAAGAGCAGATCCTGTCCTGGAGGGAGTGATTTGAGCTCAGTTGTCCAAAGTAGAATTGTGGAACTGTAGTAGCCAAAGACCCAACCCCAAGTTTTTCTCTTTGAAAATGGTTTCCAGGGTCAATTTTCAGCCAGGTATATCCAAGTATTGCTACTAAGCTAAGAAACACAGCAGTAAATATATTTTTACAGAAACTACATTGAAATCCATATTCTACCTTGTAATGAAAACTTCATCGAAATTCTTAGTCTTTCCCTGTAAATTTTTTGTGGTGATTCTTCATCTATGTAACCATACATATTTCTTTTTAAGCAATACTCTTACCCTTGCCACTTCTGTCTCTCTGAATTATGCCTCAATTTTGTGTTTGTGGTACTAGAAGCTTTTTTAAATGAAGACATCTGAGGCTAGAAATTGTCTAAACCAAGCTGCAGTGACAGGTGAGAGTGTGACAGGTCTTTACCCACTTGCCAGTTCATATTTGTTGGCAAGGGCAAGATCTCACCCAGGTCAGTATGCGGCAGTCAGGCACTGAAGGGCTCACACTTTCTTCACATAAGAGCTTCCGCTAAATACCATCCAAATATGAACGACATTTAGCAATAAAGCTAAGTTATGAGAGCCTTTGGGGAATCTTATTATCCTATGAGCCTGAAAACTATCATTTCTGCCTCATTCTTAAGTAGAATAGGAAACCTTATTTCCTAGCAGCTGCTGGAAGTGTAGAGTGATAGTGTGGATTTTGGGCTAGGGTTATTCTTGTATCAGTCATAGTTTCCCTGAGAAAGACAGGGCAAGGCCAGTCCTATCAAGTAGTTCTGTTCTGGAAAAGGCACTGTCCCCTCCTTATCTTTGCCCAGCCTTTTGTAGTTTTGAGCAACCAGCTTATTGCTCATAAAACTGAACAAAATGACTTCAGCATTTGCAATACAATAAGGATTGATCTGCAGCTCATAGAAAGTCACCTCTATCTTTTATTTCACTGTAAGATGGAATCTGCATTACATTCATTTAATGTCTTCCCAGCCTGTTCAAATCTGCATATCTCCAAACATTACCTATTCATGTATTTCAAAAAACTATATTTATTAAATTTGGGAGGAAAAAAATCTAGCTACAAGCATTCCCGTAATCAGATAGGATGCTGATAGATACCTGGAGTGCCTGACAATTTATGGCTGTTTAAAGGAACTCAGTTATGTCATACACTGCAAAATTAACAATACTCATAACCAAAATATTTATCATGAGAGCACTGAAATACTTTTCTGGTCAAGCAAATAATGGTAGGTGTTGTAATGACAAAGCATAAATGGTTCTGGACATTTCAAAGTGGCAGGCAGAGCAGCTCCAATATTTATTATTTTGTAGGATGATAAACAGAGCTGCATTATGAACACTTCTCCTTCTGATGGAAAAGGATTAGTTTCTACTAAGGCTGCTGCCTCCATCACCTTGGTATGAAAAAAATAAAAAAAAATATTCTCAGTTAATCCTGAAAGCTTTCAAGATGAAAGTCAGCAAGATGAATGAGCACAGAAAAACTAACATAATATGTGAGCTTACTTTTTCCATGCTTCAAAATGGAAATGAATCCATGTCCTGAATATCTGGAGATGACCACAAAAAGAGTAAAAGTGAGATTAGAAATGTGTGTGGGGAGGTATTTATTTGTAGCGGAATGATTTAGATGGCCTCTTTCCTAATGAGAGATTCGTGGAAGAGGAACTACTGGTCTTTGTCTATAACACATTTTTTTCACATACACGTAGCTCCCTGAAGAACTACTGACAAAAGCATGCAGGGTGTCCCTGGGGTGTCTCATGTTTGCTTTTACTTTTGGGCTTTACAGTTCTCTTGTAAGCATTGCCCCTGGGAGTAAGTTAAGCACTTTAAAAAAAAAAACCGAAAAAACATGACTGTGAGGAAAAGATTACTATGAACAAGAGGAGCAGCGGGAGACCCAGATGGCACCTGTGATATACACGGTAGAGGTCACTTTGCCATTGAACTATCTGTGAGGACATAAGAAGAAAAGAAAAAGAAAGAAAGCAGAGAACTGGAAAAGCCCACAGGACATTTAAGAAATTGTGCTAATGTATAAAAAAGAAGTGTATGTAAAAATAACTGGCTGTCTGATTAAGGTCTAACATGTATCTGAGCAAGGTTTCAAAGGGAGGAAGGGGACAGAAATTTGAGACAAGAAGACATCAGTGCTAGAGTACCTGGCTGTTTTCTGGAAGTGGAAAGCAAACAATGGGAATACCATGAGCTGGAAAGAAATCTTACCTACATTGGAAATATCTGAAGGTAGTCTGGAAGTATTTTAGACACCTAACCTTCAGAAACTTAGTGTGGGACACTGAAATTGGTCTCCTTAGCACAAATCACTGGTACAATTCTGCTAGGATATGTTACGTGGGTTACCAGGAAAATGACAAGATATAAATCTCTTGAAGACAACCATTAGAGATAATTGAGAAATGGATGATACAAGGAATGATGAACTCACTAGCTGATACTGAATTCACATTCATCTGTCTCATCAAGATCTATAATTATACAAAATTACAAATTAAGTGTACTTTCATTAGGCTCACACGTAAAAGGAAATGGCTTTTCTAATGATACAAGTAAATTTGCACTGGAGACCCCTCAGTACCTGAGCCAAATCTTTTCTGGCAGCTTAAAAAGGGCCCCATTACCTTTTTAAGGTGAACTGGAAGAGCTGAACCCCACACTAAATTTGAAAGTACATTAAGCAGAACTAATTACACTGAAACCTCCCCTCAGCCTATCTTGTGTTTTCTCTCCTCCTCCGGGGCTGCTGTGTCTCATTTGTGAAGTAAATTAAGGCCATTGTTCTAGGATGAGCCACTTGTTAAGCCTCTCCAGCTCAGCCTTGTGTAAAAAAGTGGAACATTGTAAAATTTAAATAAATAAATAGTCTTATTTTGTCTCTGCCTTTGCATAATAATCTTATTCTCTGTGAAACACTTATGTTTCTCCTAGCCCCACAACTCTCATATCGTTTAGCCAAACAGCATAAAATATATTCAGGGAAGAGTAGAAGAGAGAAACAAAAATATTCGACTGAGTTGCTTGGCTTCTTTCTTTGTGGGAAATGGGTGCAAGGCCCCTAACTAGTTGTAAACCCTGGGGCCAAATCCACCAAAACTTCGAGTGAACACTTAAACTCTTCACCCAGAAATAATTGCAGTCCACTTGTGTTTCTGCTGGGCAGCCCCAGCCCAGTGAGACCAGACACGCTTAATGCTCAGAGCTTTGTGAAATCCTTACCTGGACTGCACCGCTGTGTAAAACGGGCCCCAGGGCTGAGCTCTGTTCGATTAGCGTGGATTTGTTATCTTCGTTTAGTAACAGGTGGAATAAGGTAGCTTTCTTCAAAACCTCTTAGACCAGTTTTCCTTGTTTTTAAAGGTAAATCAATGGCAACTTTAGGAAAATTTGTCATGCTGCAGAAAGAAACATCTGAATCTGAAGAAATGCCAAAATTAATGAAGGCAACGTCGACTTCGGAGCCTCACCAACCTGCGCTGTCAGAAGCGTTGCCTTGTGTACCTCAGCAAACTGCATTCACAGAGAATCATCCAGCGGGACAGGGCGCTTCATCTCGGAGCTGTATGCAAAGCATGAGGAAAGATGAGAAGAAAATGGATGAGTAAAATCAGTGGTGAGATTATTAAAGTAGTACTTAGAACAATGGAAACTTAAGGGATTGTAGTTTTGCCACTGTCGAGATCTGATGCAAGAAATCCAAGTCAATCAAAGTATACTGAACAATTATGTCAATGAGATCACTGTAGATTTAAAAGAGACACATAACATCTGATAAAATATGTCAATCTCATATGTAAGAGAAAGTGTTGCAATTCCTTGGATACTATAATTGTAGGCTGCAATGATGAACAAAAAAGAAAAATAAAAAGGAAGAGGATATTTAGAAAGCCATGATGTCAGTATTTTCTGATTTCTTGGCATCTTTTGCACAACTTTAAAATACCCTACTTTCCTACAGAGTTTACCCTGAAAGAAAACAAATATCATAGCTGCAGCATCCTTTACAACACAGAGATATCATAGGGGAGCAAGGGTCTCTAAAAGCTTGGTGAAATCAAATATGTATCAGACATCTGTCTAATTCCATTAAAATAGAGTTTTAGAAAAGATGATTTTAAAATAATCCCTTTGGATCAATTTGCCAGTAAGTCCCCTTCTGCCACACCCTCCTCAGGTTCATTACACAGCTCGTTTTCTTCCTGTAATCCTACCAGTCTCCTGTGTACTGCAGATTAAACACGACGGAGAATTCTGAAAGCAAGGAGATAAAACAAAATAGACAATTTGCAAATGCGAACCAAACCAGGGAAGGTATTGGATATAAATATTGCTTCAACTGAAGAAATATTAATTTTGCCTCCTTTTTACATAGAAAGAAACATTGTGAAGGAAAACAAAAGTCAAGGTAGGAAAGGATAAAGGGAAAGAAAGGAGTATGTCCACTTACTCCTCACGCAGAACATAAGAAATATTGTCAATATTTAAAACCTCTTTTTCTTACTGCTAGGAACAGAGTGCTATCAGCAGCTGATCTGGAAACAAAACATTTCATTTTTTAGCACAAACCCAAATTTTCCCCTTCCTAAGTGCCAAAAATGGTCTGTGCAAATATGCTTTTCTCTCAGCAGTGTGCAGATGAGCAGCAGGCAGCTTCTTGTTTCTATGTACCATATCTGAGAAACCCATCATTTATTAATAGCTCTTTTGACAGAGTCACCTGGAGCCCCTTCATTTCCCCTGATTGCTTTAAATCCAGATTTGTCCAACGGTCCCTACAATTAAAGATCCAAACTGGGATTCTATCCTTTTCCTAAGAATTCATGTTTAGGGCTCATATTTTTGCAGCTTTTCCTGAGCAGAATTAGTTTTCTTCTTCCTCATTTCTTTTTTCACTGAGAAGGGATGGAAGTTTTTTCTCTTCAAGGACTTGTTTCTCTACATTATTGTAATTGCCATCATGTCTTTAAGCAGTTGCAGTACTGATCTTGGTGGTCTCCATGAGATATGGGGGGTTACACAGAATTATAGCTACTGTTGCTCTCTTTCTCCTTTCCTCTTCCAGAAAGATTTTTCTATACAGATTCCTTTCACTTACACTGCAGCAGAGCAATATAGCAGGTTGGTGGAAGGAGGTGGGGTGGGCATCTGCAGATTCATGAGACACGTGGAAACTGCATGTAGCATTTCTGACCAGGGTCAGGACAGTACTGCTGTCACTCAGCTTTCACCTCACCTGGCTTGCTAGATGATTACCTGTCAAACATATTGTAGTCTATGAAATCATTTAAGTAAAACAGGCAAAAGCTCCACCCTGTACTTAGAACTTAAGCAAAATTTGAACTGAATACCTTTTGAGGTTTGGCTATCTCTGTCATACTTCACCTGCTTAAGAGAAGATGATGATGATGATGAATAATTTGACCGTTGTTATCTACAACATTTTTCCTTTGGTTTTTGTTCATTCAATCTTTCCTGACTTCAGGGACACTCCAGAGTCAGGGACTGAAAAAAAAAATCAGGACTGAAGAGGAAATGTATTCCTCAGGTGAAACAACTAAGCTAGCGCTGAAGAATTCCTAGCTTTTTCAGACATTCCCTATGCAGTGATAAACAATGTGCCTAATTCTCCAGGTTTACGGGTCCTTATCACTCTGCCAGAAATCATGCTCTTTTAACTCTACTCTTTGTCTTACTTCTTTAAATCGTAGTGCCTTCAGGGAGAAAGTTCTTCCTATGTGTACACCCAAGGAAAGTTTCAGCTCAGTTTGTGGGCGCTGGGTTTACAAACATTTGGATTCAACTGATTGCTGAAAAGTGAATGTGCAAGTGTTTATTTTAAATGAGTATTTTTGCTTGAAATCGAGCTCTGACTTCCAAAAGGATTGAATTTAACTGATGATTAATTTCCAAATAGGCTATATTGAATAACGTTAAAGGCAAAAAGAAGAACTAAAGTCCTGCAGATCCTAGGTCAATAAGAAACTGATTTTTCAGGTTTTCCCTTCTGCTGATTCATCCAACAGCTATGGAGATTTATATGGTATTGGAGAGAGACAAGAAAGCACATTGATCCACTTGTACATGCATCAGATACCACTGCCAACTGCAGTTAACTCCTTCACTCCATGGTTTAAAGTCTTAACCTCATACATAAGAGTTCTCACCTGGTTAAACGCACCCACCTCTATAGATTTCAGTCAAACTAAGCACCAGTCAAAGTACCAGTTGTATTGCTTTGGTCAACCAATACTACATTTCATTCTCTCTTCTGAAGCTGATGCTTTTCACTGACGAGATTCTGCTCCCTTAGTCCATTCTCGCTAGCAGCAGGAACTAGCACTTCCTCTGTTATTCTTCTCCAAAACATTCATTGAACTGTGGACTTTTATAATCCAGTGTATGAATGATCACCAGCACCAGAGCATTGTACTTAGCAGTATGCAACTGCAAACCAAGGTTGGATTATCTTACATAATTAATTTCTTTTATTTGTCCATATCTTCTCTGCTTTTCAGTTGTGCGTTAAAATAAATCAATATCCTGTTTTGTGTGAAACATCACAAAACACAAATAAACTAAAGCAAAATGATTCAGAAAGAGGATTAAGATTTCATCATGAGATAAACCTTCCTGTTTTAATAACATTTTATTTTTATGACATTCTCTTTTTATTTTTGTAAAAAAGAAAAAAACATGAACACTTCCTTGGCTATGGGGCAACTCCCACTTCACTCATCTGTGGGAATTGCCCTGTGATTGTTCCTATCAGGCACATAAATTGCAAATGAGAAAGTTGTGTGACTTCTCTCCTTTGCCACCAAGGTCTCAACTGGGTCTCTAATTTTCATGTGATATCATAGCTGTTTCTAAGACTAACATCCTTGATGCTGGAAAAACACTGCCTTGATGCTGGATACACTGGCTGCTTTGCCCTGCCTGAAATAGGAGAATAAGGAACAGTTCACATACACTCATCCTTTGTGTTTACCACTGAAATGCAATATTGACTGTGCACATAACTGTCTTGGGTAACGCTTTTGATTTTTGCTTTCCTCTGGCCTTCTGCAGTAAATTGGCATACTCACACAGAAGACTATGATGTGAAGGGATGCTGTTAAATTTTGCAGGATTTTAATTTCTGAATAAAATCAGAGGCAATGGGGCCTTGCTGAGTTAGTGTTTTTCGTGTCTCCCTCTAGATGAATGGCATATCTACCAGTCCCACCTGCTTATAGCCAAAGGCGTTTAAAAATTCCGTAAATGTGGATGCCTAGGTAAGTGCCTTGAATCCTCAATATCATACTGATAACAGTATTGTGAGTTCAAGAAGTTATTATATAGTTGTAACATGCTCTTAGTGACATCGTGAAGTTTGGTTACCACTGCCTTCATGTTCCCTAGGTTTTACTTAAGAACAAAGCTGATCACTTGAATGAAGAGATGGCATACTTACCAGTATTATTTCAGGTGAAACCAATCACTTCCTTGCTGTGTTTATGGTAACTGTATTTGTCTCTAGCAATGCAAAAGGCAGAAGTATTTAAATTTATTTAATATTTATGGAGAATTCTGAATTAATTCTGTCTCAATGCTTTGTTACTACTAAATCACGCATATGACATAAAGAGAGATTTAGAAGAATTTAAAAATGTGGATTCTTGAGAATCATTTAGCGGATTCTTAGAGAAAATGTCAAGATATGGAAACTGAGGGACTGTGGCAGCTGGAAAACTAAGGAAGTTTTAGACTATGGTTGAAAGGAAAGCCAAGAAGTCAATCACAATTGCAAGTTGCTGAAAGAAAGCACTGTGTATGACAAAGGAAAGGGCATACTCAGAATACATCAAAGGAAAAAAATGAGCAGGACATCTTAGAGAGGATCTAGTGTTCTCCAATTCTTATTCTGCTATGGAGTGGAAATAAAGAAACGACAAATGGGAAGCATTTAGGACACTTCAAGCTTGTGCAAGAAAATTTAACAAGAGAGAATTAAAAAAAATAACTAAGAGGCATATCACAATTAAATATAAACAAATCACAAAATAAAGTTTCATATCATGACAACAAAATGCCTTTTGAGATGGCATGACCCTTAGGGATAAAATTGGAAGACTCTAGATATTTCACTGCTTTCAGACCAGCCAGTAATGATGAAGAAGATAGCCCCCATGAGAAAAAGGAGGGGAAAAAATGGGAAAGAGAAGTGAGAAATTAAATTTTATCTTTCTCATGAAAGGCTTTTCATATTTAGATTTATGTCTCAGCGTCTCCCAAATGATCACAGTCAAAATTCCTCCTCTGTAAGTCTGACTACTTTTCTGCCAGATGGAGCACTGCACTCCCTCAGCTGGATTTCTGCAGACAAGAAGTGACATCCAGTAACATCCCCCCACCCTGTTTTCAGTGAATTTGATCTGTGTAGGCAGCCCACCTGTTGTGGCTTTTCAGGAGCAGTCCCTTTTTTTCACAGCAGACGTTCCTCATCCCAGACAAATGCTGATAAATACATTGATGTATTGGTCCCTTCCTTTGATACATCTGTCTCCTATTCTATGGACTGGCTCCTTTCTGCAACAGCATTGGTCACAGAATCATAGAAACGCTTAGGTTGGAAAAGACCTTTAAGATCATATAGTCTAACTGTTAACCTAACGCTGCCAAGTCCATCACTAAACCGTGTCCCTAAACACCACATCTACAAGTCTTTTAACACAACCACTTCCCTGGGGCAGCCTGTTCCAATGCTTGATAACCCTTTCTGTGAAGAATTTTTTTCTTAATATCCAATCTAAACCTCCCCTGGTGCAACTTGAGGCTGTTTCTTCTTGTCCTATCACTTGCTAATTGGGGGAAGAGATTGACCCCCACCTCACTACAACCTCCTTTCAGGCAGTTGTAGAGAGCGATAAGGTCTTCCCTCAGCCTCCTTGTCACCAGGCTAAACAACCCCAGTTCCCTCAGCTGCTCCTCATAAGACTTGTGCTCCAGACCCCTCACCAGCTTCACTGCCCTTCTCTGGACACGCTCCAGCACCTCAATGTCTTTCTTGTAGTGAGGGGCCCAAAACTGAACACAGTATTTGAGTTGTCACCTCACCAGTAACAGGTACAGGGGGACAATCACTCTCTAGTCCTGCTGGCTACACTATTTCTGATACAAGCCAGGATGCTGCTGGCCTTCTTGGCCACCTGGGCATACTGCTGGCTTGTATTCAGCCGGCTGTTGACCAGCACCCCCAGGTCCTTTTCTGCCTGGCAACTTTCCAAAAGTTCTTTTTAATTCTCTCTATTCGAGTGCAACCCACTGTCCGCATGCCTTTTCAGTACTTTCTGCTTTAAGTGTTCAAAATGCAAGGATCAGAGTAGTAAGGTCGTTTTCCAGCCCTACACATTGATTTGCTTTATGAATTCTAAGAAGCATTTTAAGGAATTCAAGAAGGATCTAACAGATCTAAGGTGATTAGAGGAAGGGATGACGCAGAAGTCATTTGAGAAGAATAAAAATGCAACACAAACTGTAAAGAAATGAGTTATATCTAAACTGGCTTTTTTAATGAAGGAAGTC
Source organism: Charadrius vociferus (assembly GCF_000708025.1). Taxonomy (NCBI): domain Eukaryota; kingdom Metazoa; phylum Chordata; class Aves; order Charadriiformes; family Charadriidae; genus Charadrius; species Charadrius vociferus. Next base: position 801,755 of record NW_009650250.1, read on the forward strand.
CTGTCATGGTGAGTGACTCGGCAAAGATGTCAACTCTGTGGAGTAAGGGAAACATAATAGTACCATCATGACTGTTGACTACATATGCTTATCTGTTTCAGTGAAGGATTCTCCTGTGAACAGATCAAATACTGACTACCAAATTCAACTCTAGTGTTCTTCCCTGCAGATAACCATATGGCAGCAGAGCTAGAAAGCCTTGAGGAATAATTACTAGATTAGTATAGGAACTTGTACAGAGAAAGTCATTTGACGCTCTCTCTTAAGTGATGTGCAACAACATGTTCCGTTTGCTTTATTGAGAACTATGCATGTGAAGTCTCTTAGAAAATAGATATACAGGTTGGTAAATATGGATTTATTATCGTTGAATATATAAAGGCTATTTAGACAGCTGGATGAGTGGCCTCATTTAAGCTTCCACGTTTTAATCCTGCTTTCTTGAACTAGATCATTAATTTTGGGAAAACATTAATAGAAGCAGTCTCATGACATACAAAGTCACTGGGACAGGGAGTTCAGGGATTTGATCTTTAAATTAAGATTATGCGTCTGTCTCAATTTCAGGCAAACATTACTGAACTACAAAATTTCAGCCAGAATTTTCTGCATCTAAATTGCCTATAACAGCTGTAAAGTTTTGATATTTATGAGAGATCCAGAATAAAAAAATAGACAATTTCATATATATGATGGAGAACATAGCTGCATGTGCATATATGTACCCTAGTGCATTGCAGATACGGACATTCAAAGAAATCAACAAATTTAAATCAACCCACCTTGCCTCAAGACATTATTAAGGCAAGAAGATCGGTGAAGCTTTTTCAAAAGATTAGATATATATCCAAATAAGAACAAAGAGCAGCCCAGCTCTGTGGTGCTCAGATGGCATTCTTTTAAGTTTCTTAACTTTTAACGTATCTATACACAGCAACTTGACTCAATAATATCTCAAGGCAGTAACGAATGCCTCTATTCAAGTTGAGTTGAAATCAATGATAAAGTCAATGAAATCAAGTTAACTACAACAGAATTTCAATCAGGTCCAAAATTCTGGTGGGTAATTGCTGCTGGACAAACTGCCATCCTCATGCTGGCTTCATTCATCAGAATCAAGCCCCACATACTGAAATGCACCTAGAGGATCGTAGTTTTGATTCAACTACAACTAGCAGGACAAAAAAAAGGGAAAAACCTCTCTAAGCTCAGACTTCCATTGTCCCTGCATGATTTACAGCGCTTAGTCAGCAGAATAGTCATCTATCTTACAGTCATGTTGACTCATTTATTTACAAACAATCTGCCCATCTTTCAATGTGATCTACTCATGTAAAAGCAGGCTAGCACAGAACAAAAAGCAATTTTCAGAAGAAAATGTTCTAGATTTACTTTCAGACTGTGGTATCTTTATTTAAAGTAGTAAATGCCTAAGAAATTAAATGTCACAGCGTATGGTCCATAGTTGAGAGCAATTCTTTGTGCTTGTGGGATACAAAACAAGATCTTCCTGTTTTGAATGAAGCTTCAGTAGTATCTCTTAAAGGAAAATAAAGAAAACAAAAAAGGGACACAAGACTAGGATCGTAACACTATACTTGTACAATTTCTTGTTCCTTCAAAATTATCAGAAGCCAGAGTAAAGGATAAATGACCAACGTATTGAAATTATATCTTTGTACTGTTACAAACCACTAAGATAATGAAAAAATACAGCAGCCTAGTTGTGTAGAAATTCCCACACTGGGTTTGTAGATCAAGAGTGATTTGTTGTTGTTGTTTTATGATGTTACCAGGGGCATTATGAACTAAGTCTGAGTTTCACTGGAGGTTCTGGAGAAGGAACCTAAAAGTTCACAGGAGAGTGGTTACATCTATATTAGCAGTAATTCAGCGTAAAAGGAGTGGGTTGGTTGACCAAAACAATTCATGCAGAATGGTTACATACCTGTATTATATGTGTCTTGGGGGATTTACTCCAGATGAAATAAAATCAAGTCCTTGGGGATAAATGCCTCTAGGATTTGTGGTTTGAAGCTTTGTGGAAGGAAGAAGTATTAGGCATGTACTGAGGGAGCCATGGGGAAGCAGTTGGGCCTCTTGGACCGCATGGCTTCTGGCATGGAGCTGTCACTTGGGTTCCTTCCAAAAGGAATCTGCTCTGGGGGCACCGCATCACTCTGAGAACTGAACTAAAGGGCAATCAGGGGATCCACTTCAAAGCTGCCCCATTGATCTGCAACAAACCACTTATTTGGACACAGCCCAAGCATCTCCCCATTCTGTCTTTGGACTGTGCAGTGATTTGTCATTTTGCATAAATAAGGGAACAGGGCATTTTGATGCAAATAAGCTTTAGGCATCTCCATGGAACAACAACAAAAGGAAAAAAGTTAAAGCAACTCAGCAGCAAATGTCAGGGAATCTGCCTAGAAATGACACTAGGAGGTTTCACATTATCAAATAGAACTGAAATTACCAGGGTAAGATAATGCAGAAAGAGCCCACCCTAAAATTCCCTGCATGTCACACCTCCAAGCAGTGCAAACGGTAAAGCTCATGGTAGCTGAAATCTTCTCTTCGTTCCAGTCTTGATTTTCATCTTATTTATCCCAATGGAGCAGCAAGGAGCTGAGCTGTAGGAATCCTTATTTCCACCAACATCAGTAAGATCGAGATCTTGTTTTGCAAATGAGGGAAATCTGACATTTGGGTTTTTACAAAGAGCGGTCAGTTAGCTAGTGCCTTGTGACAGCTTTTATATATGCACCTAATGAATGGTGGAGAATGATTACAACAGGGGCATAGAAGTAAGCATGGGTGCTATAGCAATAAATAAGAGCTGATATAAATCAGTGGCATTTTATTGACTTCTGTTCTGGTGGCCTGATTTAAATCAAGTATGAATTTGGCCCTAGGGCCTTGCAGAAAAATGCCTGGGTCTGAATCCTGCTGTCTTGACTCAGACAGATTTTTCCTAAATTTCAGTAAGAGTCATGGTTAAACATGGATTTCAGGATTCTCCTACCACATAACACAAAACAATAGCTCTCTCATCATTTAGATTTGAAATGTATCTAAATGTTTATGGAAATTATCGGCTTTAAAATTGTTCCCATTGCATTTTTAATACTGAGGCATTTTCCACTCTTCATATGTTCAAAAATGTAAGTCACATCTCCCGATTTAAAAAAATCGGAAGCATATGTAAAAAAACCCAAACAAAATTAATTACCAATTTTTTTGTGTGTTTTCTAAAATGTAGAAGTTGCATATTAAATAGAAACAAGCAAAATATCAATGGATTCATAGGCACACAGCACTGTTGGTGGGGAAGTCAAGTAATATGAGGTTTCTTCATTTTTCTTTCTTGTTGCTTTTATTTTGGTGTTTTCAACACAGACTCATCGACTTCACAGGAGTGTCAGACTGAACTGAACCACATGTTAAAGTAATTACTAATTATGGGAAAAGAAGAAAAAGTACATGAAAAAGACATGAATTTTTAAAGAGACCCAGTTGTCTCAGGGTTTTGTACTTCCCAAGGAAAAGTAATTGCATTGCTTTTGAAATCACAATCCAAGGCATGAGGATAATTTCATATCGCAGCACGAGTACTAAAGCAGATCTACAAGTGATCTATTTTTACGAGCTTCTGTCTCATTTTCAGGAGGCCTTCCGTATCTATGTGTAAGAGAAGGATGGCAGGTTAGACTCAAAAGGAGCATAAAGCATAGCACTGCTTGCATTGCTCTGAATAGGGATGTTCATAACCTGGTATCAAATGTGGGAGCACACTGAATCTCCTACTACATCATTCACCAACATGACAACACCTGCAAGGGAACGGGAGGTGAGGAACAAAGAAACTGCCCTCAGACTTGGGCAATGCAGGTCTGCACCACCCCTTAATTGGGCTCAGCTGCAAAAGCACCAATCAACCCTAATAAGGAAAAAAAGCTGGTAGGGCGGGAGGTATATAACCACCTCAGCTGCTAGAGCCTCAAGCCTGCTGCTTTGGGACTTGTACCTGTGCTTTGTTGCAAGGAAGCTTGTTTTTCCTAGACTGAAGCAGAAAAGGTATTTTCCCTTTTGGCATATGAAATATGTGGATGTAAATAAGCATTTGAGGGTGGTAGGCTCAGGTTGTTTCTGTCAGTTTTTCAGATAGGTGGTGACTCAGACAAGAAAAATAATTCGGGTCAAATGTGGATGAAATTTCTGTTTGTTTTATTTTTGGAGGGGGGAGAAAGAAAAAAGAAAACCACTAAGAATAACTAGCAAATTTGTTTTAATCCCAAAGAAAGTATTTTACTTTTGGGGAAGGGGGAAGGCAGGAAATTATGTTCAGAAGTACATTTGTATGAATTTAAAAACATAATTCTTATTTCCACATGAGAAAAGGAAAGACTGTTTCCAAGCTGTTGCCTTGATTGTTTTCTGTTTCCTTGCTGCTCTGATCTGTTGAAATTGCTTGACCAGTTGTTGTAGACTCGCAAATTGGTTGAGGCAAATGCACGTGAGGGTTTTTTTCTACGAACTAGTCTTGTGAAATATCTTCATGTTTCTTCTTCAAAGCACATATTAAAAAAATCCTAAATTTGATCTTTGATTGGGTATGCGACTCAGAGGCAGACTGAGTGTCCTGTGTTTCCACTGAAGCCATGAGATGATGTTCTGATAGCACATAGCATTTCTCAGGGTTAGGTTGCCAACTCCTGCTAAAACCCTTGTAAACACTTTTGCCTGCTGCCAGAGCTGGGGCAGCGGCACGGCTCTGAAATGTCTGTTCTATGCGAGAGTGCTCTGCTCCCATGCATGTGAGGAAAGTCGTTGACTTTTGTGTACTGCAATATCTGTAGCCAATGCTTTTCTGTAGCTGAGAGCTTTATAGTTTGGATTAGGGTTGAGCAACTCAAGGAAAATGGTGAAAATATTTAAGCTTTATTTCTTTAAGGCACTGTGAGACAAAGAAGTTGCAACTTCAAGCAAGCAGAAGTTTTTAAACAAAACTTACCTAGAAATTTACGTGCAGGCGAATGCAATCCTGTATATCCACAAAAATCACGCTTCTGAAAACTTCTGAGTTTCATAGGGCATACTGTTAGTACTCTTCAGCAGAAAAATGTGGCAAATGTCGCTAGCCTCGGCAGAGAAAAGCGATGGCCACAAAATGGCTTCTCAGAGGCAGCCTCTGGGAAGGTGCATCCCCTCAGTCAGAAATGTGGCCTTGTGAGAGGGTCTACTTGCTGTCCCCACCCAAGTCCTTCCTGAGGAGATTTGTGTATCACTTGAGACGTGGCCCTGCAGATCTTGCTACAAAGAGAAAACTCCTATGTAATTTATTTTGCTTTGACTGCGTTAGACAACCATGAAGAGTATCATGCGATTCCCCACAGGCCTGAGCACCAGCAGAGTCAGTGCTATGCCACTCAGCCGTCATGTTTTCAGATCAGCCCCTTTCTGCCCCTCTCCTTCAACGCAGGTTGTTGCTGTCATTGATATTCCCTGCCCTGGCTCGGCTCCAGGGCTAGAGTCAGGTTTACTTTGCTGCTTAAGTTTTTCAGAAAAGCGCCTGTAAGCCCAAAACCAGTATTAAAACTGCAGCAACTGACTTTAAAGCAGTGGTTGACATGCCCTGATCACAGGCCCTGCCTCTACCGCTTGTTGCTATGCTTCCACTTCACAAACATCATAGGTGTGCGAAATGCAAACCGCAGAGGAGGTCAGGGCACTGCAGATGAGCGTCAAAGTTGCCTGTGAGTATGAGAAGAAAAGGCAGCGATGCCGGTGATGGAGGCAGCAGTTGGCTGTCAAGCCTCGGTCTCTGGCACATTACACAAACTGCGCTTTGTGTCACATTCCTTGCATGCACCTGCCAATTCTGTAAAGCACAAACTTTGCTGAGGGAGAGTTTCAGATGGTTTCTTGCTGGTTTGGGAGGATTTCGGGTTTTTAGAAAAGCATGTTGGGTTATTTTTCTTTGCAAGGCTGTAAAAAATAAGAAATAGATAATGAAGGTTGGAAAGCAACTATTGAAGTCAGAAATAAAATATATGTTAATTGATGTGTTTGCTTCAACTATATTGGAATACTTTGGTATAAGATTGTTCTCCAGGTTCAAAGAGGAAGGTGCCCTTTATGTATAGGATAAAGCTATCCTTGGCTATTAACATTTACTTAGCCCTTAAGTGAAAAAATGTTGAAGAAGAAATGAGTAGAAGTCAATGGCATTTAGCGGAGTGCGATGATTAATCCTGAATTATGTGGCTTAGGCATGGATATACATGATCAGTGTTTCAACTGAGTGAGGGCAAAAAGCTAACCTAGTCCAAAATGCAAATGAGGTGCAGTAGGATATACAGTGAAGGAATATTTCAGCCAACTCGGGTAAAACAGCATTGGTGACAAAGCTGAAAGCAGAACAGGATTCTGCAAAAATAAAGGGTTTATACTTAATAGCAATATTTGGAAAGAAATACCATGTGATGATGGTCTTCCCTGTTTCTTGCAACTTTGAATAAATAGATTTAGTTCCTGTGCTGTCCAGGTGAAAGTGATATGTTCTGCATATGATCTTAGCGCAATTTTTGTAGATGAGGTAGGTGTACATGTTTGCAGGTATATGGATGATTTCCTGAGCTGGAGCAAACTTCAGACTCTTCTGAGGCTGATACATGTGCTAGGTCTGGGATGCCCCAGAATGTTCATCTCCTTGATGTTTCGCCTCACTAACAGAAATCTTTGGATTACACATTGCTCCTGATTGATAGTCACATATCTCCATTACTAGCATATATAATATTCATCACTACTAAATATTCAGAAAACCTGTGTACAGACTGAACTCTGAGCTGGAAGGAAACTTTAAATGTTAGTGGGGGATTTGAGTATTTTAAACCTTAGTACATGACTGTGCTTTGGTGTTCTTTGAACCACTCTTT